>NC_088888.1:0-320847 GCF_037157495.1 Lathamus discolor
TCCATACTGGAGGCATTAGTAACGTTGTTCTCTTCCATGTACCCTGGTTTTGCAAAACTTGAGGAGCCAGAGAGCTCTTAGAAAGTTTCTGGACAACATGTATATAGATACAAATGACAGTCATGAATACACAAATGTGCACAGTATCCTTATATAAAGCCTCTTTTCCCTCTTCAAACACCAATCCAGTGACTAACTCAAAGGACACATAGAACCTAAATACATTCAGTCAAAATATGACTGTACTGGAGCATTACACCCTTGCCAATCCATGCCATCTTTTTAAATCTGTAGATAAATTATGTATTTGCCATTCCATAGATTAGAGCAACCTTGGCTTGTTGGCTTGGCTTGTCAGCACAATATTTACTTTTTAAGACTTAAAATAATGCAAGTGAAGCACTAAGTTCCTCTTCAGATGGGTGAGCTAAACAACACTTCCCAAATTTACACAAGGGACACCTACATTTTTAATAAGAAATCCAGAAGCCACCTCGTTTTCTTGTCAGCCCATGCATGGGCAATAAGCAAGCTGACTCTTAAATGCGAGCATTTACGTCATAGGCTCATGGACGTGCTTACTGGAAAAGGCATTTGGGGACAGTTAGTTTTGCAGTAACTACATCCAAAGTGAGTTACAGGTCCCAGGGGATGATGGCACCAGTCCTTTCCAGGATTAAATCTGGAAAGTTTGCTAAAGGAATTAGGTGACTTATCTGTGGCTGATCAAGAGAACTACAAGGCCCTCCACAGAAGTCTGAGCATCCCACCCATCATGTTGGCTAACCAGGGAAACAGACTCCCTAAATAACCATTCTTCAGAACAAAGTACACCAGGCTTGTGAATATCACACTCTTGCACAACATAAAGCAGCTTTTTTCTTGAAATGCCTGAAATGGCCTGATCGGTTTATAAGAAGATTGACTAATGGTTTTACTTTGTCAGATACTACATTGGAGATTCAACTAATGTCCTCTTTGAAAAATGGTTTCACTGCGAAGACCTTGGCAGTCAACTTGCACCAATAATTCAAGAGTAAGCTTTTTTCCTGTGGAACTTTTAGAAGAATGGTTAAAATGATCTCATAGATCTTCATCAGTCTGTGACTTACACACTTCATGTTCAATTGACGCTGCATTTTACATAGACTTATTAAAACTTAATTGCTGCTTTACAAATTTTTAATCATATTTTGTGTAGCCCAAGCTTATGAAATCAGCTTTAAAATAAAATGAAATCAAGTGTTCCTCACGTCTGTCTGGAACATAGTTTTTGAGCAAGGGAAAGCACACTTCTGCTAAGTGCAACTAGAACCGAATGAAACATTAACACTGATTGATGCTAGGTTAACTAGGTAAAAACAATAAATTGCCTTAGGGCTTCTTTCACTCTTGCTTTAATGCCAGTACTTTTAATCATGATTAATCAGGACTGTGGCAAAAGAGAGAGACTTTCTAGGAAATGTGTGAGTATCAGCAATTGATTTGTTAAATGTTTCCTAAAGGTGAGCAAGGAAACTGTTTATTGTCTTGAATTTTGGAGGACTTTAAGACAAACCCTCTGTCAATAAAAAAGCTAGAGCCCTGTTGAATAACATGTGATAGCAGCTGAGGATCTGGTACATTCATTCTCAGCACAAAGCTTAATGGCCAGTATTACTGCCTAGTCTTTGTTAATCTATAGAACATGAGCATGACTTTTTACTGGTGTTTAAATGTTTACTATTCCAGGTTTTTCAACTCAAGACAATATCAAACTGGAAAACCAAATCCAGGTAATGCAATTCATTTCAGAATTAGACAATTGTTCACTGAACAGCAGCAATTCTCTCCACAGAAAATGACCACATTTCTGGAGTTCTTATTATGTAAATTAAAGTTACTTTGGGAAGTAATTCCTTTCATTACCCCAACCACGAGTAAAATCCATAGACATGACTGGTTGCCCATGTGATGCCATCATACTGACCTATCAGGTAACTGCGCAGTATAAAATCTAAACCTCTCTATCCTTGCATGCCATTCAAGTCATGCTAAAAAAAATTGCATTTCTGACTGTGCAGAATGAGATTTTTGTGAGTTGAATCTGCACATTCTATACCTGCTTTTACTCATTATAACTATACACTGTGATCTACTCTTGGGAAATAAGGACACCTAGAGAAAGAGATACTTTTAATTCATGAAGGTTCTGATCCATTTAACATTTTATCTCCATGCTGTCTTGCTCTTTTTTTTATTTTGCTTCTGTTTGTGGATACTGATTGTAACTTCCACACTGGAGCAGATACTCCAGTCATAACTCCTCTCAAGTGTGTGGGAAGGAGACATGGGACATGGAAAGAGTGACTGTTAAAGAAACAAATCTATTAGTTATCTTTGGGAATCAGATCTCTCTGACACAGTTGCTTTCTATATGGCAACCAAAGTCTCTATTGCAAGGACAGCTGCAACAGCACCTTTAGTGGGAAACTAGTTTTGCTGAAATCTTACAATCCTTTTGGCCCATAAGTCTATATGAACATCCAGCATGTGCATGATCCATTGCTATTAACATAAACTATTACAAAATACCACTGACCTGTCTTAACTATGTACAAAAGACTACACTATGTGACCATTTCTGGACCTTCAGGAAGAGTTTCTATGGACTATTGGCAAGTGTTTTAGTTCAGTGCAGCCTGGTCAGTTCTGTTGCAGGAACTACCTGGACAGTCTTCACAACATTGCCAGGTTCTTAATCAAAACATGCAAAAGTATGAATGAGCTTAAGCACAGCACATGCTGCCTTTGGGATCTCCAGGACAACCCTTGATTCTCACCTGGAGAGTTCCTGCACCAGTCAACCAAATGCTCTTTGTGAAGGCCACCAGTTGAGTCAATCCCACTGCTCAGCTGAGTTTGCCATTTCAAATCAGCCTGTTGTTTCATGTATGCAAATGACTGACTGGAGCACATTCTGCACCAACCAGGAAATTCATGGCTAAGGTGCACTGTATGTGCACACATGTATAGCTCCAGTACCCAGCTATGCTGCTCTTATAACCACATAACAAACTGTCATGTAATCCTTCAGTCACACTCATAACTTAAATTCCATAGCTCTTGCCCAGGTTAAATCGCTCTTCCCCTCTCTAAAAAGGTCTTGGAACCAGTTGTCCTTAGTTTCCATATTCATTCCCAAAAATCTTAAGTAAGAGGATTTTCATGAAATACTCTCCTAGAGAAATACTCTCTCTAGTGGAACATAATTCCCACATATCTCCCATTTCTCAGCTTGATAGTCACCATAAAAATGTCCCTGCCTGCCGTCTCAGTCACTAATGAAACAAAGTTCTCACTCAAATCCTAAAACCGGGGAAAGGATTTTTTTGGTGTATGAACATAAACTTTCTTAAAAATAGGTAAACTAAGTCATTGTCACCCAAATAAAGAGTTCACAGAAGAGTCCTGTGGACTGAACAACAACATTACAAGTCCTTGCAATTAGGAAATGCTAAACCATTCAGAAATCCTGCCTGAAAGACTTTGCAGCTGAACCAGCTTTTGGCATTGGCTTTTACTGACTGGGAAATGTACTTCTGCGAAAAAGGCTTGGCATTTCTTACAAACAAAGTCTTGTCATCACCAAGATCTGAATTTTCTTTATATGAACCATCAAAATGTGTGTATTTTAATTTGATCTTATTTTAATTTGAGCATGTCACCCATGTGACATGGTTGGGTGTTGATGGTTTGGTTTAGTTGGGGTTTTGAGTAGGGGAGTAGGGGCATAGGTTGGGCAGGTACTGTCTCTCACGGCATGTTCATACAGTCTAGCAGAGGAAATACAGTTTCAGATGAAGCCTCTAGATGCTGCTGTAATAAAAAAAATACCATCTCACATGTACCATCCTTGTTCAATATAGTGATTTCCAATCAGCACCCCTCAGCAGTCCCAGTTGAGAGCTTATGTATCAGTAACAAATTAATTACACCAGTACAGGAAAAAAGAGCATGAAAGATTTATATCGTTAATATTTTTTCAGATTAAATAACCTGACATTCAGAAGATACGGTACATCCTCACACTTGGCTTTTAAACACAGAACTCTGAGAAACTGTTATTGATAAATCCAGTACAGAAGCTCTTTCATTGCAATTTGGTCAAAAGCTGTAAAAATCCCAAAAGGCATGAGAGACTTGTATTAAAAATGAAGAAAGAGCATTTTCTCAACAAAATGAAAGAAAAACAAACAAGTAAACATAGTTATTGTGCTCAGAGATACATACATCTTCCACCCCTGAATGGATTCTCATCTTGGATTAACTACTAAGTCAACAAGAAATACTTGAAACACTCCTGGCTTCACTCTTGCTATAAGAAAAACAAAGCTACACGGCAGGCTTCTAGCCTGGGGAACAGCTCCAGTTTTCCAATTTTCAGTTCTCATGGACAATAAGAAGCTCAAAGTCTCAATGATGTTTTATACATGAGGAAAATGCCCCACATTTTTTGGTTACAGAATTTTCAGCTAGCAGCTGCCGCCAGTGAGACTTGTGTTTAAAAAAAAACCCAAACCAACAAACTGAGACAGGAGTAAGCTGGTGATATGCTCCTTCTGGAGGTATATTCAACTGATAGAGAAATCATGCTCTGGATTTATTCCCTCAGCAGCTCTTGTATTTAAGAACTAGAATTCAACGACCAGCATGATCTTTTAACACATAACAAGCTACTAGCAGTTTCTCATGATGTTTCACTTCAGATATATTTTAACAAGATGTGAGCTGGCCTGTGCAGGGGGCTGGCTTTCAGCCTTTTCTTTCAGGCTCTCTGAAACCTCAGAATCCCATCAGTTTCAAAGTGCCAGCTGAAGCGCTTTCAGGTTCATCTCTATATAAACCTGAACAAGGGCCTCACCTTTTTAAGAGAAATGGAACAAAATTGAAGGAAAACATTTTGAAAGAAACCCTTGATTGCAGCTCACTCCTAGAGCAAAGTTATAAATGGAATCAATCAAACTCCAATTGCTTTTAAAAAACCACCAGCCACCCAAGTCCTGAGCTTTTCTTGATTTATTTATGGTTTCTGTCTCAGCCAACAATAGAGCAAGCCCCTCAGAAAGCAGGGTACTCAGAAGATATGAAGAGAAAGCAATAGCTATTAAAAACATACATTTTTAGAAGAGCGACTTAAATACCATGAGATGAAATATAATCAGAAGTATGTATTGCATGCAATCCTTAAGGCATCTTCCCTGGCACTGTTTTGTACTGAATTACTCGCCTCTTTTGTTACCACATGTAGAAACAAAGCCTGAGAACGCTCACCCTCCTTTTATAAATAAGGGTGCATATACTTAGGATACAGGCTGGTTTGGTTTACACAGTTTTTGACATGAAGAGTCAGAGCTATCAAAGCAACTCTTGTTACTTTCAGCTGGATCAGCCTGGAAGCAAGGTTCAGGATTTCTATTTCATCCCAGTTTTACATTCTAGAGGACAAAGACAGTTCAGACAGACAAACCCCTGTTCTAATAAACAATGATGGCTGAATATTGTTCACAGAAGTATCTAGAAGTTCAAAAGTGTATCCTGCCATGCTCACTGAACTAATCCAGGCTTCTTTCATGGGAAATTTGATGGGGAAAAGTGCAAGAAAAGACTTTTCCTGAGTTAAGCCTGTTTAAAAATTATCTTCAAGAACATAGCGATGTAGGCAGAATGGCAGGAGTTTGTTTATCCAAATTAGTCTACTTCCAGTTACAAATGAAATTTGAATTTCTGTAAAAGCTTTATTGCCAGTGAACATACAGATCTGCGATACAAAAAAACCCACCAGTCCTGTAGTGACTTCACTAGCAAAGCTTTTGTCAGTTTTATGTGTATCTAGGGTAATTTACAGTCTGGACTTAAAGTCTGGTTAGTATTGCTAGAATACAGAACAGTTTGATGCTTGTGATTCAGAGCAGACAAAACCTAAGGGTCTGAATGAGTATGAAAAATGGGTAATTTCTTCAGTCAGTTGGAGTAGAAATACCATGTAGCCTAGGGCATGGTCTATAAACAAATGTTTTCTGGTTTCAGAAGTGCTATTAAACAAGTTATAAGGGTGAGCTCAGCACTATAATAATCAGCTTCTGTGCTGTTAATCCTCTGTAGCTAAATCAGTGCAATCTCGGTAGTCTTGTTTCACTGGTGTGTAAAAACAAGCACATCAAAAGAGAAGAGTGTTAATAGCTGAAAATAAGAAAAACATGACATTTTATCGGCTATGAAGATGTTTAGAAAACTGACTGATTCTCTTTGATTCACTTCTTACCTTTTAAGGACTTCAAACATATCTAGATAGATTGCTCTTTCTATATTACTTGTTTCTGCTTTGAATACTTGTATTAAGAGAAACAGCATATAAGCATTTAGATATTATTGAGTGTTCCTCTAGGGAATTTATCTGGCAAACAACCACCAGAGGCCTCCAGGACATGACAGAATTCAAACTGACACAGGGCAACAATTGTTTTAAACTGTCTAGACCCACCATACTTGTACAGTTCTCTGAAACACCATTCCGATACCTTATCAACAACTTGAATCTACTCCTTTTTCATATCATCCTCATGGTCTCTATTCTGGCAAAGATGCCGACATAAATACACTGTTCATCTTTATCCCGTCATACCTAAAATCTTTAAGTTACTCCCAAGTCATTTTCATATCTCTCCTGAAGGCCACCTGAACTGCAAAAAGTAGAAGGGAACAGAATCATCTAATGTGCATCTCCAATCCTGTATATCCATACAATGTCTCTCTGGCTTCATCTATTTCCCCTCCCTCCGTATTTAACAACTTTCCACACCACACTGGTCCTCAGTGAGTATATAGCCAGTACTGGAGAGATGAAGATCTTGGACAAATCAACCTATCACCAACATTTAATGCACAAATAAAGTAGAATTACAATGTCTGGAGTATGGCTGCTACAATTTGCCATATGAAGACTTCTGCTAAACTTTTTAATCCCAAACTACAACACATCATCCCAAAACCAGGACGGCAGGTTGCATATTCTCTGGAGCCATGAATGTTTCAGGAAGTTCATTAGGCTCCCAGAGCCCAGAACCTCAAATCACAACAGTCAAACAAAAACAAACCCCAAAATCTCCAGGAAGAAGTCTGCTTCTCCCACAATATTCTCAGCTGAGCCTCCTCAAAGAAAGGCAGAACACAAACTGTAATCTTCAGGAGCTCCTGTAATGCTTCACCATGGGAACCAAGTCGCTACTGACCTTTAGCAGATAACGTATATAATAATCCTATCAGGGAAATTGGAATAAATGCCCTATAACGTTGTTTTCCTTTCTGTTCAGACTTTAGTGGGAAAAAAACCTAATATTTTTAAGAGCTGTGAAGCTCAGAGCAGTTTCACAACAGGTATATCTTCTCTAATAAGGTAGCTTTTTTCTTCCTTATGCTCTTAAATGCTCCCCAGACAGCAGCTTCTGAAACAGAAAATTCACTAATGGAGTCAGTCTGGCATTTTCACTAGTGTTTTTAAGACTGTTTAGTAGGAATAGCTCACACACGCTGTACAAATCCTTGTCTCACAAACGCAGTGAGGTCTGAACATTTGTTATCCTGAAATATCCTATTCCTCTCCTATGGAAGCGGAAGTTATGCACAGACAATTAATGAAGTGCTTACAGTTATATAAAAGAGATTCAGAAACAAAAATTAAGACTCCTGATTTTAGGATTTGAATATGGTCAGTATTTATCATTCTTAATTACAATGACCTAGCTAGATATGAAAAGCCTTGAAACAGAATTATGGCCTATGTCTTGCAATGTTGTTGTTCTCATTTATTGCCTTCCCTCTGGCTGGTGAGATCTCCTTCTCAAGAGGCTGTATTTATTTATTGCAAAAGCGTTTTTCAAAGCTTCCCTCAAACTTTTTTGTTTCAATTAGAAAAAGAAATATTGCTCTTTTGTTTCCAGCATAGATTTAATGACACAGAGAAACGTGTCTAGCAATAATTACCAGGGACAAGTCATAAATTACCAGTCATGCCAATTCTCAAGGCATGCTACAAACACAAATATGGTTACACAAGGAAATGTATGATTACACCAAGTGAGTGCTGCATTTTCACCTAAATGTTTCTGCATCTATACTCAACATCAGTGAAATGAACCAACTATCCCCAAAGTAATCAGTCACCATCAGTGCTTTCACACTAGACTGTTATATGGAATGAGCTAACAACTTGTTTTTTCAAACCTGAAATTACGTCCCTCAGTCCACAGGTTTTATTTGCAGAGGTATTAAAATCCTACCAGTCTCACTGACATTTCCATTAATGTGGAGAATAAAGCAGACTTTTTATAGGAATTAGGTAGGCACATATGAGAGAAACACCTCAGGGTATATATTACTGCTGGCATTGGCAATTAAATGTGAACCACTGTAAAACTCTCACATCAGAACTATTCATTATGATACAGTATTCTTTAAGAGATAGAAGGGATGATTAAAAAGCAGAAATAAATAAATGAATACATAATGCTAAAATAACTTGTGAGCTCTTTATCCCCAGTCTGGACCATTTCACACTCAGTTAAAAGGATAAAAAAAGCAAAGAGGATCTAACTGCTCACTTTGGATAAGGATGTCTTCTGCTTTGGCAGAGGAAGGCACCATTCATAAGGGACTTTCTCACATCCTTGCATGGAGATGAGGTCACAGCATGCAAGGACAGACCTTTTCTGAGGCAGCACAGTTACTTAGAATGGAAGGGCTTTCATAATTAGTAAGAACAAACAAGGTGATTTAAAGATTCTTCCACCTAGAATGTGCTGCCTATAAGTGAAAGATGGCATGTCACTGTAAAATACAGCATTTCATAAAGGCAACATGTGATCAGCTTGAGAGTTGACGTTATTTTAATATATTGTATTTCACATGCTTTATTGCTCTCTTCCTTTGCAATAAATCTTGAAGAAACAAGATTTGTAAAAGAGCTATTGGAAGAGCTTGGGGATAGTAGGTCTCAAGAAATAACACTCTGGGAGAATGACATGGTCTCATTTCTTGAGAAGAGAGCTTAGGCACATCACAGGGGTAGGGAAGGGGGCACTTCCATGTAACATGCAAGTTTGGGCTAAGCAAATACACCCTCATATATCTTGTAGGCCAGCGGCAGTCCTCTTTATTACTATCAGAAGTACAGTACTCCCAGCAAGTTCAAACTCTTCCTTAGATGACCTCTGGTGAGGCAGTAACTACCTGCATGTTCACTGGCTGTTTCCCTGCAAGGTGTTCACTCCAGTTTTGCACAGCTTCATATTCTTAGTCTCAGTACAGTCTTATTCACTGAAATCAAATTCCCCTAAGACCTGTCATTTCCTTTTTTAAATTATTTACAAATTCATTCAGTAAACATGTCTTCTTGAGCTCAACATGATATCATCACATTCTAATTGAAAGCTGAAGAGCTGTAAACCCCGTAAAGAATGGATTGCTGTGATATGAATATTTAATAGTAATGATCTACAAAAAAATGGATTTTGCTATTGAACTATTTAATTGGATCTCCTGAACATGTAAGAAAATACTAGATTTGATGTTTCACTCACTGATATATTACTTGGAGATATGCAAGGCTTTCAGCTACCTAGCTAGCTTAGAACTGCTGTCTTCTTGCATTGTGCTGGCATATTTTTACCTTTACCATCATTAAACATGTTGTCTCACAGTATTACTAAAACATAAGAACTCTGGAAACACATCAGCTGTACATAACCTGAGATATTGTTCAAAGCTAATGTACAGGCTAAGCAGAAATATATGTAACAACATCTAAATAGCATGATGCTGGAATTCTTGACCTGTGTATCCCCTTGAGCTGAGCAGGATACTCATGGCATTTTGGTATTTCTCTCTTGCCCTACAGGGTAACTATCTCACCTAGGGCATGCATTTTAGTAGGAAGCTCTAACAAGGGTAATTTTTTGTATTCCAAAAGGCTTTTCTGAATTCAGGAATAACCTGTTTTATTCTGATATCAAAAAAACCCAAAACTCTATCATCTTTATATTACTTCAGCAGGTAAAGATTGCTGCTACTAATGAAAAATATAATCTATTGGGATACTAATTCACTGAGCACCTCCTGATAAAATGTCTTTATTTCTTCTTCTCCTCTGCTGTGTGTGAATATATGTCATAATATTTTAGGCCTTTAATTTGTATGTTCCAATAAAGCTGTAGTTGAGCATATCCATAACTTAAGGACTAAGTGTATAAGATTCCTAATTACCTCCAAAGCAAATGTGCTAAACCTGTAAAAATTAAGAAAAAAACAAAAACTGACAGACATATTGCAATATGAACATAAATCTTCAGTGACCTTAAAACTGCTTTGTAGTATTATCAAACTATAAAGTACAGAATGTTCAGACTAGATCCTGTTAATATTTCAAAACCCAGATTAGAATAAATCTAACGTAAAGATTTTCATTTTCCTTCTGGCCCTTCCTCATTTCTCTGGAGGAGGTTGCTTCTAAGAAAAGTGTGTTAAGTATTGGTCTGAAATAATGGAAAAGTAGGAAGCTTTCTTTAAAACAAAAAGCTTGAAGAAAAAAAGCTTTCAAACAAAAAAGTTATTCTTTTGCTGCAGATTTCTTCAGATTGCTTTCAGTTTGTCCTGAAGGATGCATTGCCAAGACAAATCATTTGCAGAAACATGTTGACTACTTCCATTTAATAGAAGAGAGAAGAAATTTGAATAACAAAAACTTGTGTCTACAATACAAGGGTTCATCCCATCCAGACTGTCTGGACACGGATGTAGCCAGCCAGTGCTTACTCTGATCTGTTAAGCAGCAGTAGCTTATTCAGTACGCTGCTATCCCTTGGAGGCACTGACCGCCTCACATGTTGTTCAAAAAGTGAATATATATTGCATACAAAATGGCCTTCCATGGAAAACTGAAATGATACATTTGGAGCACTGCAGAGCAGTGGAAGAAAACTTGAGAAAAGAACCAGAAGAACACTGCGTAGTGAATACTTTAAAAAGACTACTCTTACTAGTACAGAGACAGACTTGGCTGAGAGTTTATTACCTCAACACACTTGAGAGACAGACATCTAGTGAGTTTTTCCAGCATCTAGTTGGCCTTATTACTTGAAATAAGGCCAGGGGTGTTCCCCTATGGCATCTCAGAACAAGCTACTTGGGATCGCTAAGGCAATTGTGCTGCCTCTGCACTTCAACTGTGAGCTGGTAAATAACTAAAGCTAATTTCATATGCCAGTAGCACACATCACAAATCTTGCATGTTGCCAGCTGCACTGGAAGTGCATTCAGCAGTCCAGTTATGAAGAAGAATTACTGGAAATTAAATCCAGCTGCAACTCCAGGAACAGCATAGAAAAGGCATTTTATGAAATATAGGGTTGTGATAACCTGTTTGGTTCACTGTGGTCAGTGTATTTAAAAACACAGAAAGGAGAAACAACATAAAAGCCAGTACTAACCATGTAAAAGATGTAGAGTAAGCTGGTTCTATGGGTCTAATTCTACTTATATGGGGATATATACAAGGGGTCACTTAGCAAAGTGCCCAGATTTTATCTGCACAAAAGCTGGTCTGAAAGAAAATTCAGACTGTGCCAGGAAGAACTATGTAGTCTATTACATTCTGTTTGAATGCATTTTTAACAAGTGTGGATGCACAGTACTTCCGACAACACCTTGAAAGAAGCAATTCCATGAACATACACACATAATACATGCATCTTACAACCTTAGGTCCTGACCATAGCGCTCTTTACTGTTATAACTGACTTTTGATTAGATAGTATCTGTAAATTGAACCCTTCAAGCTGTAAGTAACAGTAAAACATTTGCAAAGATCAAGGGAAGCAAGCATCAGTGATCACCCTCCACCTTCCTTACAGATGAAATCCTGAAAGAAACACCTTTCCCTCTAAATTTCACCTCTGTTATGGAGCCATTTTCCTTCCGAGGCTGGTTAAATGATCATCGTGGTGAAATACAGCAGAAGAAATTCTTGAGTATGTTTGGAGATAACTTTGAAACAGAGGTAGGAGGGTCTAATTTCTCTGAAAGAGAGGGGTATTTTTAAAGATAAATAGTAGGTGCCTACTGTCCAGACTGAGTGAATCAAGGCCTAGGAACAACACACAGTCAGTAGAGAAAGTCACACACCCCTACAGAACAACTCAGTCTTAACCTGCCCTGCCCTTTGGAAGTGCCTGTCGTCATCCACTGATTTGACTAGCTTAGGGCAGAGGCTTCCTAACTCAGACAGTTCCATTCACAGAATTAACCTGAACCTTATTTCCGTTCATTTCCTTTGGGATTGAAACAGCTTGCTCATCCCACCCCCAAACCCCTCCATAGTTACCAAATCAGAAATACCAGCATGATGCAAATACTACTCAAGTGTGCTCAGCTTCCCTGTGTGTTTGAACAGTATAACTTAACCAAGTCTAAGCTGGGGGTGTCAATATATTTTTCTTTTCCTCCTCCTCAATCTACATGAAGTGGAAATAAGGAAAACCGGACAGCACCAGAGAGCCTGGGCCGCGATAAGCATTGCACTTCTCAATGTCACTTCACTTTAGCCAAACACAGTCTAGTCTGGTAGTAAATTCAGCTGTCATCATTTGCTATCTGTGCTGTATGCACAATAGTTTGCAAAACATATTCCTTCCCTGGGTTATTTGGACTTACACTCTGAAGAATGCAATACATTTGACAGCATAGTGACAATGTGGGACTGTCATGAAGAACACAGAAAGGGCAGATAATGAGAAAAATAAGGTCCAGTCTGCAGTTTTGTTAATGCTTAGAGAAGAATCTTTTCTACTTCAACAGGCTCTTGACAGGGTCTAGAGTTCACGAGGAGGAAGTGCCTGTTCCAAGAACAGAAGCAGGAAGGATAGAGATGCAAAGCTGAGAGTGGGAGGAGGCAGAAGGAATAGATAAGTGAGGATGCAGAAGAGCATAAGGAGTGGCAGGTGTGATCAGTTCTCTTTTTATCAGTAGGAATCAATATGAGAGTACCAAACGTAATGTGAATTTTAATGTCTGTAAAAATAATGTCATCTTCTATGAATATTTTTCTGTAAAAATAGAATGTTTTAAATCCTGTTGGAAGATGAATATGTACACTTCGGTCACTGGGATGAATCCATTACTTTTATTCCCTATTTCCTTTCAAGGTTATAGCTTATGGACCAGGAACAACTGAGAAAAGCAAAAAGAATTCTGATATCTGGATATGGCAGCTGGTATGTGGCAATTCACATTTGTTACTGAACAAGTTCACATTTCAGTTCAGACTGAACAGTAGTAAAGACAGAATTTCTGTTGCTGGTGCTAGAATTAAGATGATTACCTTCTCTTAGAAAAGATCATCAACAGGCACCACCCTTCAGCTTTAAACTATTATGAAAAATAACTGTAAACTATTGCCACCATAAAAACAGTCTGTTTCCTCATCTTCTGCATTGAAGACAGAGATACTGGCATCCTCCGTCAGGTCTTGGTGGGGATTTTAATACAGCCTCCACTGGGTATATCCTGTAAATATATCAGAATACCTCCAAGTGATAATAAAGCATCACCTATTACTTCTACGTTATAGCATTTGTCCTCATATTGAGGTAGAAGTGAAAGCAGGTAGAATACGCCAATTAAAAAGTCTGAGAACCTGTTTATACTGAAGCACAGTGGGACGTGATCCAGATGTCTTTTGTTCAGCTGGCTTCTAGGAAAGATTTGCAGCCGAAGGGGAAAACAGAAGAGCTAGCTCTCATTCACAGACAGCCTAGACTGGGCCGGGGTGGGTGGGTGGAGCTGGGAGGAGGTATTTCTATTAATTCTTGCTCTGTTGAAACTCACAGGGACCATCAAATACTGATTAAAGACATAAAAATACTGAAAGCCATTTGTCTACACCACAGCAGACAGCATCTGTGCAATAAAGACCTTGTGCTGGCAAGAGCCTGGCTCCTCTCCTTGACAAGACAATGATGAATCCATTTCAGTGTGGATGGGCTTCTATGACTGATTTCTGTCAGCTCCCTGCTGATTTGTGAACTGCTTCTCAAGACTTAACAAGACATTAGGAATCAGAAAAGTAGAAGAGGAGCCTGAGATAGCAGGAGGTTGTTATTTCCAGAGCTGTACCAGCTTGCAGGCTGCTAGGTTAGATTGGTAGCATTGTACCAAGAGTCAGGCAGTGGGTTGCTGTTTTATGATGGAGAACAATCAACCGTGTTTTTATAGATGCTAATAGTGTCGGACAGGGAGGAACAGCTGAATATTTAGCTAGGCCTCACAAAACAGAGCAGATTTAAATTGCTCTTTCAGTGGAAAAGATTTACTTTCCTGCAGCATCTTCTTTCTGCTAGTGACAGGACATGGAAAATTAAAAACCGACTATCTGTTCTTTTCTTCAGGAGGGCACATCAACTGTTACCATGGACGGTAAAACTCTAACTCTCTCTGCTGGTGACAGCCTGCTTGTCCGTGCCCAGACTATGTGAGTAGAGATGAAGTGGTTCAGTGCATGATTTCTCATCTTCCAACAAAATGTGTATTCGGTCCACACCAGGCTGCGCGTCAGCTGGTGCAGAAACACAGTACCTGGGAAGGCTCTGTATTTGCTATAGCCTCCATTATTCCTCAGAGCAGGAGTGTCTTCAGGAGGAAACAAAGCTAGATGTTCATTCTAGTTCATTTCTTAGGATTAAAACCAGGGAAAATAAAGATATGCACTACCAAGAAAAAGCAGCATGCAAAAGACCATTCATAAAGGTAGACTGCACAAGTTCACCCATTGGCAATCACAGCAGATCCTCTAAGCTTCAGACCAAGCTTAATCAACCTCAGTGCAGCAAGATTTGGGGTTCAGACTAAGAGCCCAGCTCTCTTCCTGGAGCAGGATGCATATGGCTGTTTCATAATCATGACACACAGGGTATATGAAAAGGAAAAAAAAAATTAGTTTCCAGGGGAAATGGAAAGGAATAGTACTTGCCAACTCTCATGATGAGTGGCATGAGCTGATAAAGTGCCCACCATGAGGATGAAGGATGATGTATACTCACTGGTAATGCAATGCAGGAGATTATAGGCAGATGACAAAACTGGCCTTCTTTCCTACAGGAAAAATCTCATAGGTAGTAGTTTGAACCTTTCGTACCTTTTGGACACCACTGAAAACATTTGCTGAAAGAGCTGAAACTGCACTTCCGATTGCAACATGTAGTCACCTCCTCCCTTCACCGTTACTTCCATCACTTCTGGGAAATCGCTTAAATTAATCCCCAGTCCTCCAGTCCAACAGATGAAAGTGTGTTTTCAAAGTCATGGCATGCTGCACATGCAGAGATCTGCCATCATTAAGGCATTTAACAGATCTTTGCAGCAGGCATCACTTGCACCCTGACTGATCTCTGGCCATTGGAAATAGCTAATATGAGAGAGATGACCACAAGGTAAATACTACTGAATTTGTAGATACTGATTTTGTTAAAATAATACTTGCATTGAGGTAATTCTGTTCAGATCTTCCTGTCACCAAGATCAGGATAGATACCTTCCTGCTTGGTTTATCTATAAGTGGATATACATTCTTCCTCACCACATCATGATGTTTGGCTTTGGTTGGTGATGGTGCAGAATAATTCCCTTAAATATCACAAGATAGGCCAATATGCAAAGAGAACAAGTATATTCAGAACAGAACTTGTTCATTTTCCCTTACTTTTCCGCAGCATCAATATTCTAGTTATTGGTTTGAGTGTGTGGTTCCCCCCATACACACTGGACCATATCTCTATTTTTCTAGGTACTACTGGAAAAGAACAGAAGAATGTGTTGCTCTCTGCATTGCTCAGGATCCGAAGCGCAAGCAGCCTTATTCCTAGCTCCTGTGTCAGCTGACTTGGATGATAACTAAGTTTTAACCTACTTGTCTTATCTTAATGATCTGTTAGTCAGAATACCTGGAAACATGATTAGTCTAAGCCAATGATTACACTGAATATTTGGATTCAAGTGCTGTGTCCAGCTAAAACTTCCCCCCACCCCACAGTAAAGTTTCAGCAAAATCTACAATCAATAATTTTGTTTAAAAAACCAAACAGAACAATAATTCTTACCTGACAGGAAATTGAGACAGATCCAAGTATCAGGATTACTTATATAATAATGTATATGATACTATCTAGGATAAGTGAAAGGCTTTTCAAATGCAAGTCTCTGCCATAAGATGTGAAAAAGGAGACAGGACACATACGTTTATGCTTGCTTAAGTAGCAGTGTTCACTTCTTTGCCTCAGTCTTGTCATTTCTAATAAATTGGGTATAACATTAGTTACCCAGCCCACAGTGGGGGAGCTTTAGTGGCTGTAGCTTGCAGATTTGCTGGGATATTTGGCTAAAAGGCCCTATAAAAACCAAAATACTGCTAGAAGTTCTCAGCACTTTGTGAATGAGAGAAAGGTGCATTAGTAAAGGGGGAAGCAGTACCTGCAGCAACATCAAGCATTACTTAGATCACTGCTACACTGACTTCAGGTAACATCAGTTTACCAACTCCAGCAATGCAATATCAATCATGGTGACATGCCACACATCCCGCACTGGCTGCTGCCTCTGCATTATGAAGAACATAGCACTGCAATATAACTAGCACAGGAGCACCTGGGTCATGAGCATTCCTGTGCAGCAGAAATCTCAAGTCAAAGTAACTCAAGAAGCATGTTTGGGAACAAGGGAGCAGAAAAAAAATTGTAATTGGTTTCTAAGTGCTGCTTCTTTTGAACAATAGTTTTTCTTGCAGAAATAACAAGGGTCAGATTATATTTTCCTGCTTTTATTCCAGGAACCCTCCAGAGGGGGGCTGGTTTGGTTCAGGGTTTGGGGGTTCTGGTTGGTTGGTTTTGGGTTGTGTGTTTGTTTTTATTTGTCCTTCACATTAACACCAGCAAACGGGTTGCTTAAATGGCTGCAGGTATTATCAATGATATGTCAGAAAAAGCAAAAAGTTACCATCTCTTGATTTTTTTTTTAATGCTAATGAAGTTCAGAAAATACATCTGTCACCCGCAAAGCTTATTAAATTGGGATGTTATGTTCAAATTTTCATTCTTCTGATGGAAAAGACTCAGGTGGCTTGGCTTTAATCTATAACTTACATGTAAGCTCAGTGGCTTTCCTAGTAAAGCATACAGCAGAACTTTGCTACATCCTCCTAACAACAGGGAACCTAATTTGAGAAAGTGAGCTTAGTCCTTAAGACTATTGGGGGTGTCACACATGAAAAGGAGCTACAACCTTCCTTTTGAAAAAGGGATTCATATATCTGATTATCCTTGGTTTTGGCATGTGTGCAGGATTCCTTTCTCCTTAAGCAAACAGCTACCATTGAGGAATTTAGGGTACCGGGATGTTACATTTTCAGTCCACCAGTTAGAGGGTAGCCACAGAAATATTTCTGTATTTCACACCAAATCATAAGTGCATAAACCACAGGAACATGTAGAACAATGTCAAGAATAATCAACAGCTTTCACCCATCCAGAAAGAACAATGAAGGTACCTCTGGATTAGATACCTCCCAGGATTTACAATTAAGGCCCCACTCAAATGATATTTATGATGAAGTCCTTTTATGACAACCTGTGCTTGAACACATGAATTCTACTCACTTCCTATGCTAGGTGCCTCAAATCAGAGCAAGAACCAGACCAGAGCACAAATGGGAGCACAGAGAGAACATGCTTTTTACTTCTTCCAAGGTGCTTAACCACTGTGATTCAGAAACCTACAACTTCTCTTTTTCCAAGTCTTCAAATAGTTCCAGGGGGCTTCTGACCAGTCAGTGAATCTTTTTCAGGTGTTTTGTTCCTCCTCTGTCTTAAACATATTGTAAACTGCCCCAACAATGGTACCTTTAAATTAGATGTACCCCTGCTCCTCTGCTTATGAGGAAGTTGGCCAGATGAAAGTTTGGTTCTTGGAGTCCTTTTAGCTGTTAGGAGCTGTTTCTGTCTATGTGTGGTTACCACAGTAGATAATTTGTCACCAGAGTTGTTGAAATCACAGCGTGGGGACTTCACTGCTAATCTTGCTCATAAAGATGAATTTCAGACTTAGGTTAGTGGCAAAAGCTTAGTTAGGTATGTTACGTTGTCTGCAACATCCCCTAACACACTCCTGTTGACAACATGCTTGTTCATGCATGTCCATGACAACACACCATCACAAAACCATATCCTATGCATATACGAGGCATCTTATTTGCAGCTCCTCCTATACAAAGTGCACCTATACCCCAATTTAGGCACTCATTTTTGATCAGAATTATAGAGATATTGTGTCACTTTGTACTTAATAAACTTACTATATTTTGGCAGATTATGCTAACCTCATTAGTACAGTATTGCACAGACAGTCCATCTGTTGCTCACTGATTTGCCAAGACTCAAAAGTAAAGCCTTTATACAAATATATATTCTAAGCAGCATTGCCATAAAACCTACACATACCAGAAGCCATACGTACACCATATTTCAGAAATTAATTATTACCTTCAAACACATGCAGGATTATCCAGAATCACAAACTGGAGCTGACTTGGAAAGCTCAGAAAGACACAAAAAAAGAGTTTGAATCTACCTACAAGTGTCTGCAGAGAGGTATTCCAAGCCTAAATCTCACCTAACCTGGAAGTCAGCAGGAGCTTTCCCTTTCACTTCAAATGGGAAAAGGTGATGTGGCCCAGTCCTGCCGGTTAAGTATCAGGGTAGACTGTGGCTGTTCGGTGCCTTTAATGTGTTTAATCCCAATGAGAGAACTGGTAAATTTTGTGAAGAGAACTATAAATCACTCCTCTTTATCTATTGATACATTTTGTTTTCCATTATTATAGCATTTAAACTATATAATGAGCGACATAAGCATTATTATAGCACTACAAATTAAGCAAGTAACTTACATCTTACAGTCATTCTTTCAGTTCATGTAAGTTAGCAATATAGATCAAAAATATTTAAAGTAATTAGTGTCTCCTATTGCCACTGGGCTGCCAGGTCTGACCTGACAGGGCACTTATGCTCTTATTTTGAGCTATGCTGACTTGCATGTATTACAGAAATGAATTGATAGCATCTTCACTATATTTCTCCTTATTAAGTGCCAAAATATGAGACTGTAACAAAACTATGTTGATTGGCATCGTTACATTATACATCAGCACTGGTTCAAAACAACTAGTACTGCTTGAAGGAATCATAAGACTGAAGAAATAATCCTGCTACAGTGAATAAAGCCTAAGCCTTCACCAGCTTCTGTAATACAGAAACAAGGCCTACAAAAACCAACTTCATGCAAAACATGTATGTTTGTGAGTCTGAGAACACTACAAGGAAAACAACAACTGTCACAGATCATGTAGTGAACATACCAGAGATCAACAGCAGAGGTCAAGATTGTCCAATTAAAAAAAACCAAAAAAAACCAACCAAACAAAAAAGAACCCCCCACAGAAGAGTTAAGACAAGACAATGATCTAATGCCAACTACATTTCATCTTGCAGTGCATAAATTGACAGCTTGCGAAAGTCAAGAGAAGAACT
Source organism: Lathamus discolor (assembly GCF_037157495.1). Classification (NCBI taxonomy): domain Eukaryota; kingdom Metazoa; phylum Chordata; class Aves; order Psittaciformes; family Psittacidae; genus Lathamus; species Lathamus discolor. The sequence goes on from NC_088888.1 coordinate 19,665, forward strand.
CTTCTTCCTCCATGTTTGCTTTATTTTTAGATCTTGCTTGCTCCTTTCAAGCAACAAAATCTACCAGAGAACTAGACTAGGTAGATCAGTAAACTGGTAGAATAAGGTGTGTTGTAGTCAATGCTTTCCTCAGCCCCACACAGCCTTTACACCTGTAAACCAGTCGCATCTTGTGGCATGAAGATAATAAATGCTTTAATTCTGTTGTTCAAAATATTCATTGTACTCCGATTTCAACTCTCCAGCCACACTTATTTTGTGGAACAGATGCATAAAAAGCAATCCTCCCACCATCACTGCATATGAGTAAAAGAAGAAAAACTACTGAAGTTATTTAACAAATTCCTACAAAGCCAGCTCGTGCTCATAATGCAGAGAGTTCAGGGCTTTGGGTTGTCTTTTGAGTTAATAATACAGAGTGCACTTGAATGGACACTTCACGCTAACAAAGGTCATCACCTCCTGGTCCATTTCTGACTGAATAAACAAGTACTTGTAGAGCTACTCTTCAACATCGAAGTAAGCAGAATAATAGCTGGTTAGACCCAAAGAAAAACTGTTGATTTTAAAGTAATCATGAAGAGATCGAAGTTAATATCTGCCCTGCCACTCAGAGTAAATACCTGACCTTCAGGTCCTAGCACTATCTGGTACAGAAATATTTTATGCTGGATCCAGTCAGCAACATTTTCAGTGATTGTACAGAAAGTGTGGAAGTGCACAAAAAGTCTCACTTTTAATGTAATATAAATGGCAGAACAATTCTAAGTTGCTGTTGCTCTAGATTAAGTACATCTCCAAGATCTTTGGCCTAGTAATTCATTGTAACTTGCATCAGAACCACATGCTAGAAGATTTTAACACTGCTTTGTATTCTTAAGAGTTGAAAAACAGGTGCATGCACATGGCCACTGAACAGCTAAATGAAAAACTATGTCCCGGGTTTGGAAGATAAAATACACTGAAGTTGGAGAAAAATTATTTGTGTTCTAAAACATTATGCCATGTAACCTTATAAGCCACTGAGAAAGATACCATGGCTATGACAAAGCACTCTAAGCATAAGCACATTTGCAGCTCAGTGAGGAATTTGGGTACATCTTTACTACATCAGAGCAATCATATTTAAAGATGTTTTAATGTTTTTCCCCTTGAAGGGAACTAGTTTGCTTAGAAGGCAATGCTAAAGCATGTAGGTGATGAAGCTTGTACTTCACTCACAGCAGACTTAAACTCTTCCATATTGTGTTTCCCATAATCTTAAACTGTATGCTTTACGGTTTGAAAATAAATTTGATGATGCAATTGAGAAAAGCAGCTAAACACATGACAATGTAAAACTGAATCTGGAAAGCTTCACCATATGATTTCCAAATACCCCTGGGGTTTGATCCTGAAATACAGTCATTGCACCTTACCTAGCTTTCTGGTATCTTGCTCTTCCTCCGAGAGCTGCAGGGCAGCATCTGGACTTTATGCAGAAGACACATTTGGGCACCTCCAGATAGACTCCACAATAACTGCTAGGCTAAGCAGAGAACTGCACACACAGCACAGGGCTGTCCATGGATGAACCATAGGGAAATGCCTCCAGGGTCATTTATACAACACTCTGCACGCTTTGCTCTCAGGGAGCCACAGGGCCCATATTTTATTTTTCCAGGAATGAAGCAAAGCTCATTCTCTTCTTGCAAATAGCAGCCAGAGATCTAGAACCTCATTTTGACCCAATACTTCCAGAAAGACCACTCTTGCAAGGAACAGAAGCCCCAGGAACAACTCCTCGAGGAAAAGGAAATCACACTCACATCTTTGCTGTCCTGCAGGAACATCACAGTTACAGGGCCTGCTGCTAGAGAGAGGCATTTCCTCCAGCTTTGGTACAGCTCCACAGCACTGCAGCAAGAGCAACTGAGCCATAGAGGAAGCACAACAGTGTTGCTAGTGAGCTAGAGGATAATTGCTACTCACCAAATACAGTTACAGAAAATATTACTCTATAAAAACAGAAGTGCTGACAGAAAGCACATATCATCCCAAAGCCCTTGTTCCAGTGGCAATCATTTGCCTGAACACACTTGTGATTTGAGCTGTCTATAGCACCTTGACATATGTGACAAAAAGAAGGTGAATGACACATTTTGACCTGGGGAAATAGCATCAGCAGATTGCCGAACCACAGGTAGGTCAGCTTTGTTTATGACAACCTGAGAATAGAATCATAGAATCAGAATAGTTAGGGTTGGAAAGGACCTAAAGATCATCTAGTTCCAACCCCCCGCCATGGGCAGGGACACCTCACACTAAACCATCCCACACAAGGCTTCGTCCAACCTGGCCTTGAACACTGCCAGGGATGGAGCACTCACAACCTCCCTGGGCAACCGATTCCAGTGCCTCACCACCCTAACAGGAAAGAATTTCCTCCTTAGATCCAATCTAAACTTCCCCTGTTTCAGTTTTAACCCGTTACCCCTTGTCCTGTCACTGCAGTCCCTGATGAAGAGTCCCTCCCCAGCATCCCTATAGGCCCCCTTCAGGTACTGGAAGGCTGCTCTGAGGTCTCCATGCAGCCTCCTCTTCTCCAGGCTGAACAGCCCCAACTTCCTCAGCCTCTCTTCATATGGGAGGTGCTCCAGTCCCCTGATCATTCTCGTGGCCCTCCTCTGGATTTGTTCCAGCAGTTCCATGTCCTTTTTATGTTGAGGACACCAGAACTGCACACAATGCTCCAGGTGAGGTCTCACAAGAGCAGAGTAGAGGGGCAGGATCACCTCCTTTGACCTGCTGGTCACACTCCTTTTGAGGCAGCCCAGGATATGGTTGGCCCTATGGGCTGCGAACGCACACTGCCGGCCCATGTTCATTTCCTCATTGACCAGCACCCCCAAGTCCTTCTCCGCAGGGCCGCTCTGAATCTCTTCTTTGCCCAATCTGTAGCTGTGCCTGGGATTGCTCTGACAGTTACTGATTGCTTTCTGATACTGGTAACTAACAACCCCCATGGTTCAAACCCTATATGCTTTCTTACTGAGAGGGAACTAAACAATCAATGGGCAAGCCCCCTTATCAGACAGTATCTTGCTGGGAATGGTAAGCACTGAATGGAACTGAGTAAAAGCTTCACAGAATGACAAGAAATCATTGCAATATTTTATCCCCCAAAACCTAGTAGATTACTTTTAAACCAAGACAAGAAACTTTTAGCCAGCACTGGAGTCAGGAATCAGATTGTGTTATCCCATCAGATTTAATGTTTAAAATTAAAATCAACCAACTCTGGCTTCCATTTCCAATTCGGACAACAACATTCAGCTATCTAAAGCTATTTCTTCCATCTTTTGGATATAAGCTAGAAAATTCACACCCAATTCATCACTTAAAGCAATTTGCCACTACTTACATCTTTGCCATTTTAGATGCAGCTGCCCTGATTGATGCCACCATGTTGACAAAATCAGGCTGCTACACTACAATAATGCTTATGTTGCTTTGCTGTGTTCTGCATCCCCCAAAACACTTCTATGCACAGCTGCTTAGAGTTTATTTATACTGTGTATATACACACAAACATGTAGCTACACACAAACACACCTATATATATATATATAAATATAAAACTTGTGGGTATTTTTATGCAGTAATTAGTTGTATCTTGCCCATACTGGTGAAGTTTGCGCCAAGCATACTGTGTGTGCTTGGCATTTTGTAACATGACTTGCCTGTTATTGGCAGTAAGAGAGATGGAAACAAAAGGTCATTTGTATTTATGTCAGACACAGGATGTTTCAGAAGCTTTTATGAAGCAGCTACATCTGTGCTCTCTGCAGGTTGGATTCACTCCATGCACACTGCTGGAGGACAGAAAAAGCAGATCATATAAGAGGGAAGCACTATCCTGGGCTTCACTGGAAGCCGACTACACTAAATGCTCCACCTAGCCCAGCCTTTTCACAGCATCCCAGGCAGCAGGGCCATGCAGCTCACAGACGTTCCTCGTGGATGGCCAAGGGTTGTTATTTTATTATAAGCTATAATCTAATAGAAAGGTTTCATGGCATTAATTTCCTCTATAGCAAAATTAACTCTACTTGCAAAGCTTCCTCCCCCTCAGCGGGAAATAAGATGTAGGCTCAGAAGCCCAAATCCACAACGATATTTAAGTGCCTGAGGAACCGTGCCAGAGCGTCTGGCAGGGGAAGCTAAACAGACTTAGTTTTAAAAGGGAACATAGTGAATGGGGAGAAGCATACTGAAAGCTCAGGAGAATGAAGTACTCCTTTTATCTACTATGGGGAGAGCTGCTAGGTGGCAGAGCAAACTTCTTTCCTGTCCTTGCTCATCTAAGTACTTTAACCCACCACAAGTGCCTTCTCCACCTGTATTTGAGACTGGCCTTTGCTGCAATTGGAACCAAGTTAGGCACAGCTGCTATTTCCAGGACATCCAAATCAGTGCAGTGTGAGCTGTACAGACATAAATAGTTTGTATGATCATATGAACAGTCATCTGCAACTTCCTTACTCTGCAGGGCTAATAAAATCCTCTTTGTGAAAGGAGCTAATATTTATCTTGGTTAAAAACAAGATGCATAGAAACAGTAGAAAACATTATGAAACCCCATGTTATGGCTTATTTTATACAGGCCATGTGTTTTGTCATTAAACTGCTATTTTCCATATTTATTTTGTAACATTCTGCACTGAAACCATTTTCTCAATTTCCTCATACACCTGTACTAGGAGAAATGCTATTCTCAGCTGTATCTGTGTAAGTATGTAGCTAATGGAACTACCCTGGGCTCACAGCACTGCAACAGAGGACAATTTGGCTCTCTGTCTACAGAGGCATTGTAGCTAAAGCCTGACACAATGGTAAAACTGCATCAGCACAAGAACATTGCTTACCAAATGGCACACTCTAATATGACACATCCAATCTGCAGTTTGTAACTTCAGTCTAATAGTGTATCATAATAAAGATGTAAAAATACAGTGGTTCTTTAACACCCTTATTACAGCTGAGTTAGTCTTTAGAGGAATAGAAAGAACTCAGAAATTATTAGCTGCATTCTATTGAAAAGGAACAGCTTCCAGGTATCAATGTTAACATCCAGATACATGGAGAAGACAACGCTGGAGAGCAATGAGAACATCTCAAAAAAGTCAGTTAACTAACTTCCTTCTCATTATTTTGGAATTCAACTAAAAATTAAGTGTAATCTAAAACATTGTCTAAAATAAGCCTATTAATCATCTAAGCAAAGAAGAGTTACCAACTGAAAGACTATTCCTATTTTCCACTTTTCACATTTGATCCTGCTCTTGCCAAGATTACATCTGCTCTGCAGCACAGCAGTGGAACACATTCAATTGCCTGTAATTCTCCCATATTTGTATGCCTAAAAGCTCAGCATAAAGAAATCTTTAAAAACCGAACAGGTTCGTCTGAAAATACTTTAGGGGATTGGAAACTAAAAGGCATTTCTGTAATTCATTGTATTGCTTTCTCAAATAAATGCACAGTAAGAGGATCTGACATTCATTTACCTGATTTGAAAAATCAAGGTTAGGAAACACATGCTAGAACAAGCAGCAGTTCTTGTGCATGTGTTGTAAAGGCTCACAAAACCCCTTTCACTGTAGTGCCTGATGTGTTAGAGAAATAATAGACATAAGTTATCTGCCATAAGGCCTTCACTGATGAAGTTCATGCTGAAGATTTCCATGGCAACTACTTAAAGGAACATAAATGTTCATTTTAGAAATTGAGAGCCCAGGGACACGATTAGTTACAGTAATAATACCACATAAACCACCTGCACGGGAATTGGATCTTTTGTTCAGGGCCAAGTAAACTAACTTCCCTTTTCTTCTATGGGAACCAACTTCAGAATTATTCACTAAAGTTACCAAAAAAAAAGAAAAAAAAAACCAAACCAAAAACCACAACACCAAAAAATAATTAAAAAAAACCCCACCAAAAATACCCCAAACACTGATGGCTTTTATCAAATTTCTTAGAAGAAACAATAAAGCATCTATATACACACATATAGCTGAAATAATGAGTTCCTTCTATTACCTAGTATACAGTAGTACGTCAGGTAGCCTACAGAAAGGCTACACAAAGAAGATTATACCAGAATCAACCTAAGAGGCACAAAGCCAGGTTTCACAGAACATTCCCAAGTCTATTGAAATTCACATGCACAGAGTGCTCAATGGTCATTAAAACACCTTAAAAAAAAAAAAGTAGTCACCAGTATATTGAAGCTACTACAACAAACTGAAGTTCTGGCATGATGCAGCAATAAAGAGGGGAACCTAAATTAATAAGCATTGCTATAGAGTGAAGAAGAAAAACCAATCTAACACTTGTTTTAGCAAAGATAAAACTGGAGCAGCCAGATGCTTTATACCTGTTCCCCTTCCCTCCAGATGTGGTCTTGATTTCCAAGGCATGTGTTAAGGGTAGCACTTAAGTAAGTACTCTCTGCCAGTTCCAACCTGCAGACTATTCAGAGATCACAACCAAGAGCATAAACTCAATCCAAAGTTAATTTATAATGGGATAGGGCTGATAGGAAACAAGTCCTAAAACCTCTTGGCCCCAGCTGATCTGGTCTTCGTAGTGATTGCTCTATCCAGCTGAAAGTATTCACCTCATGGAGCTGATGGGCAATACCTTTACTCATCAGCTGAAGTCATACTTTAAAAGCTCTCTATCTGCAATATAGTGCAGTTGATAGAGATTGTTGAAGCCAGCTTGAAAAATAGAGTTTACTTTTATGCAATCATCTGAAAGAATTTTATTTCAACTCAAGTAAAGTTCCACAGAATACCTAGGTTCTATGTTCTGTTTAATTCTCACATCTATTTTAGACCTCCATTAAAACTACATAACATTAATTTATTCAGGAAAGCTTAATAGTCTCCTGTTGGAAGTTTTCTCCATTAAGCTGATATTGCTGTCACTTCATGGAAGGCCTGAACAGATGTCTTTTTTTTCTATAAGGGTTATTATTCAGAGCTACGCTCACAGAGGCAGTTTCTTACAGCAAAAGTGACTGGAAAGAAATGTTTTCTGTGATATATCATCTCATTTCCCTATCCTTTGACTGGTCAAACAATGACAAAACCATATTGTTCTTTTTAAAGGATATTTAAGGACACATTCATGAAAGACATAATTGTGGTAGAGCAATGAAGGAAGATCAATGAGTCAGACCATCGGCAGCTGGAGGAAGCCACATACATCCAAGCTGCACATGAACTCCCTGAACAATTCTACTCTGCCTATTCTTAGCATTGAAAAATACGTTAACTTTTACTCTCTTGGGGAAAAAGGAAGATTGCAAAGTTTGAAGGGACTTGTGGCGGGATGGCAGTGATAGGCAGCAGAACCTTTGCTATGGGTGCCCTTCAACTGGGACAAAGGAAAGAATGAGCCATTCTAGAGAAGAACAAAGGCAGAGTTAATGCACAAATTCCTGTACCTACTCATCAGCCAGTGTCCTGAAAGCAGGTGCTGGGCACAGAAACAACGCCACTGCCTGAGCTGAGTGTGGAGGGGATATCTATCCTTGCTGCCTCCCAGAGCTGTCACTCCTTTCAAGCCGGGCACAATATGCTATATGAGAATGGCATATTGTCCTTATCTTTATTTGTTCCCACTGAGTTCATTAAGTGATTTTCTTCACCAGGGATGAAAATACTGAGTTCCTGAACATGCTATGAGTAGGTTTTTCACTACCACATACAGTTACAAAGCATGTGAATAAGACAGAGTGGTTCCATGGGACTGCTATTGTTGCATGCTTAGAGGATTTTTTCCTTTAGGATTCCTTGCCCTCTGGGAGAAAGCTCTCTCTGCTTAAGCTTGCGCTACTGCTAGAGACAAGGAAGGAAAAGAAAAGCTGCACAGAAAGCAAATCCAGCTATATTTGAGTGATCAGTAAAGCAAATACTCTCATTTAAGGCTCCTATGCTCAGCAAGGCACTGTGAAAATTTAGATTGAGACAATCTGTTTTCTGAGGCTTTAAGGCTAAATAATAGAAAGCTAGCAAAAAGGAGCTACACAATAAGCAGAGAAAGTCATCTAACAAAAGCCTTATTAACACTCCCATTGCCTTCACCCACAGCATAGGTTTGCTTCTTCTCAGAGCTGGCATTTCAGAATATCTGTATTCTCGGTATGCAGCAGCAAGAAACAAAGACTCAGTGAGAAACACAGTGATCTGAGCTAAACAGTTATTGTGTTAAAACTTTGCTTGTCTAATCACCAAGTTGTGAAAATTGAGGTGCTGAGAAAAAGGCATCTAGAGCAGAACAGAGATGACTGAGAAAAGGATTCCTGCCACTTTAATTGCTTTTGTACCAAGCATATTACCTCCTGGTGTGTAAACAGCAAATTAGCAACATTTTCAGGGTGAGCAGTAATATAGCAATCAAATCATTCCTTCCAGCTATATAGCAATAACTATGTGCTCTCCTGGCCTATCTTTTCCTCAGTACATGGCACACTCAGCACTGAGTATACTTAAAAATGCCCCTATACTGCAGAAGCTATTAAATTCCAATTATTCTATCCCTTTCTACTAACGCCATAACTGTGACGCTTATCAGCACTTGTGTTTCCATTTTACAGAGAGAGAACTGTATGCCGTGCCTGGCGGCAGTAGCATGGGAGTCAGTGAGCCAAAATGGTACTTCAAGACCTGTGTCTGTACACTGATGCTCTGTCACATGTTCCACAGCTGCTACAGGGAATTTGAAATCCAGCATTATCCAATTAGTTTCAAAATAATCCTAATATTTCTTAGCATTAAAACATAACTTTTATGTAATTGTCATTTTTCACCCATATTTCTACTTCAATCAGATCAGTTTCTGCAATATTACTGTTCTGTCACTACCTCACTCCTTAATATCCTTCATAATCTGAGTACATACTTTATCAGCAGTTGAGACATTGTCTTAATGGGATCTTAATTCCCATTGCAAAAGGAAGCTGTGCACATTTTGGAACTGTGAACATAGCACAGGTTCATTCAGTAAATTGCCTTGGATTAGCCTGTGATTCAGGATGCATCTCTGTTGCTGAACAGGGAAATTCTGGAAGCGAGACCAAGAGCTGTTCCCATTCTCAACCTGCAGCTCTGTTGTGGGGTGTTCCAACCAGTGCCCTTCAAAATTAGCGACTGCACTGAAGGAAGAGCACTCCTAATGACCGCTCCTGCAGGATGACTGAAGTTACAGGCTCTTCTCCATCCATCCTTTGCAGTCCTCTGACACTACCCCACCATGGTTTGCATTCTCCATCACTCCTGGCACACCCTCATACCACATCCCAGACCATAAAATATGTTGCACAAGCTCCTTAAGTGCACCATGTCCTCTCAGTAAACATACTGTCTTTTAGGCAGTTCTCATGCAGACCATCTTATTTTCAAGTTAAAACAAGCTGGCACTGTTATTATCCACAGCTCATTTCCTACTTCCTCCAGAACCACAGATCTATCCATTTATCATTTCTCTGTGACATATAACTTTGCCTGACTCTGCTAATATGAACAGCTATATGTTTGACCGAATATTTACAATGAAAATGTTTCAGTGAAGGTGAGGGATGTGTTCCCTGTTCTCTAAGTTCAATCAGCAAAAACTCAAGGGATGCCAACAGAGACAATTGGGATTTTCATCTGTATAAACAGGAGCAGGATCTGACAGCCACACAAATTATGCATGTTCCATTACAGCCATCTGTAATTCAATCTCCAAAATATTAATCAAGTTTACCTGACATGATTTTTCCTCCATCATCAGCTCGTGCTGCTTATTGCTTCTTGGTCTGTTACCCTTAAATGCTAGATTTTTTTATTCACCTTAATATTTATGCCTTTACTTTAAAACAGTTTGAGTTTGATTTACTGGACAACCTTTTTAATGATAATACCATATTACTTTCTCTTTAATAATGCTATACAGATCATCTGTTTGCTATCTGGCTCTCTGTGGTCTGGCCTTTCTTTGCACTGCTAACATAACATGATATGTTTAGGTTTAGCAGTACATTTTGGTATTATAACTCCCTATATATCCATCACACTATATCACAATACTACTATAAGTCCAGTCTTGGCTACTGATTCCACATAAGTAAATATGGGGTTGTTTCACCACAACTTAAATTTGCAGCTTCCAGATGTGATTTTGAAAAACATCCATTGAGCTTCCTGAAAACATCTTCTTTCTAATTCTTGTTAGATCTCATTAACTATTCTAAAGAATATTTCAATGGAAGTGAAGAAAATTATCCAGGTGTTTTATTGATCTAATAAATATCTTTGACTTCCCTCTAGTTTGACCAGAAATGGTCCACCTTGTTTGATCTTCAGGTCTTACTGGTGCAATGTGTGGTATATGAAGATCTCCATTTTACCTAAAGAATCCTCTTATGTCTTGTTAGTCTTCTCATTGCTTAGCACGGAAGAGTGGACCAAACCAGTAATTTTTCTACAAAATTACATATAGTGCATAAGTCTACAGTTGCATGAATAGCTTAGCAACAACTACCATTGGGTTGAGCCAATCTCATTTCCCTCTAGAAACAAGACAAAGGAAGGAGAAATAGTAGATGTCTTATTTTGACCGCACTAAGGCCCTAGAAACTGGTTCACATAGGAGAGTCAAGAAAGTAACGTCAAAGTGAAAATAGTCCCAGTTGAACTTCAAGCAATACTTAAAACTATCTGAATAAGATACTGAATAAAACTGTTAGCCGTTGATTGGCAAAACTGCCATGCATTCAGTGCTGTACAAATCACAGCCAATTGTCCACATGAATATTGATTTTAGTGCTGATAAAATCTGAAAGGTTAAGATTAGTGAAGCAGTGTCTCTCTATCAGGTGCTTATTCTTTCTGCCATTCTTCAGACAGAGCCTTCAAATTAGAAAGACTTAACCTATTCATCCCCCCATACAGATACCAAGTAAATCATAACAGATAAGAAAAAACGTTCTTTTACCCAACATTACCAAGCAAAAATCAAGAATCTTAAATGAAAATGACCTCAAAGTGGCCAAAGGGCAGCCAGTGTTAATGCTGAAGTATAACAAAATCTCCACTAAAGTTTTCTAATTCTGCCACTGCAGCTCAAGAGGACATAAATTACTGCTCCATTCCTCAGAGGGCAATTTAGCCTTCTTTTTGAAGGAATTCTAAATCCTGGTAAACTCCAGGCAAGACTCTACACGTTTAGCCACTGCTCTGCACATATTAAGCATGCCTAGATTTTTAAATATTTATAGGTGCTTTGATTTCACATACAGCAAGATGGAAGTTACCTAAATTTTACCTCACTGTTTGGTCCAGCTTATTCTTAAAGTAAACGTAAAGTAAGACCAGGTAAAGTTAGGGGAATTAGTTCTGATTTCAACAGCAGGAAGTTGTAACAGAATACAGTTCTAAACAAACGACACATTTACAAAGGTTTTGTTGTATCTGGTATAATGTCTATTATCTCAGATGGAACAGGTTGCCTTCTGCAAGAATTTCAGAGTTTAGCCCTTAACGGTCAATACTGGTACTTTCAGATACTAAAATCCTAATTCCTAAACTAATTTAAACCCCGCATTTTGTAAAAACAAAAAAGTATTTAATATTTCCAATTTTACCCTTCTACTTTAAGGTTTAACCCATCTAATTTCCAAACTTTATAGCATTTTCTCAAGAGCTAGAGAAATCTAGGAAGCAGGAAATATGCTGGAATTTATTCCTCCCTGCCTTCCCGTCTCACTGCCAAGTATTATACGGCTGAAGAAGAGCTGGCAATCCTGGCTATCAGAATTAAAATGACAAACTGGGTGTCTAGGGCTCAAGACCATAATCCAGCCAAGCTGTTTTTCCTTCCCTTTCCTCATATTTATAAGAGCATCTGTTCCTTCAATCTTCATAGTGAGTAGTAAAGTTGAAGAAATTAGACAATTTTCTTTTTCTTTACTCACTTGCCTAACTCTTGCCTAACTGTCTACCTACCACTCGGTACACAAGCATGTGAAGCCCATTTTGACAAGTCATGAGCCATGACCTTGTTATTTTTAATGGAAAGAAAATAAAGACTTTTCAGATTGCAGTGAGGGGGATGATTACAGAAGGCACTCTTTCTAACTGCTGCCAGCTTTGCTGAACTTGGCTGAGTGAAAGAAATATAAATGCATGAAACATTTGATCATTAAGCTCTCCTGCTTTTTCCTTATCAATAATTAGTGTGAGCAGCAGAATGTGTGCACTTCCTCAGTGGAAGTAATTAGAATGTAGAGGGCCAGCAGTTTTCAAACCAAAGCTTAAAATACATCAAAATGACATAGGCCTTCTTCAGGATTTCTAGAGAGACAATTTTTTTTCCTCTCTCATTCAAACAAAATTCATTACCATGTAGTATCTTTGTTACCACAGTGTCTACTGATGAAAAACCACATAATACTGGGTTAGTGGTGGACTTGGCAGTGCTGGGGTAGAGGTTGGACTTGATAATCTTAAAGGTCTTTTCCAATTTAGTTGATTCTCTGATAGTGACCAGGCATCTTTCAAGGCTGGACCAAAATTCGTATAATATCATGATGAACTACCTCTCTCAACAGCCCTTCTTCTTCAAGTCACACAAGTGCTCTTCAGCATCAGACAGATGAGTAGGAGAGATCACAGAGGTCAGTAGGAGACAAGTCTTGCCTTTCTTGGGACCACTGAAGATACTGAAGTACACCCAACAGTTCGCTGATGACACAAAACTGGGAGGAGTGGCTGACACATCAGAAGGCTGTGCTGCCATTCAGCGAGACCTGGACAGGCTGGAGAGTTGGGCGGGGAGAAACTTGATGAAATTTAACAAGGGCAAGTGTAGAGTCTTGCATCTGGGGAAGAACAACCCCATGTACCAGTACAGGTTGGGGGGTGACCTGCTGGAAAGTAGCGAAGGGGAAAGGGACCTGGGGGTTCTGGTGGATAGGAGGATGACCATGAGCCAGCAATGTGCTCTTGCGGCCAAGAAGGCAAATGGCATCTTAGGGTGCATGAGAAAGGGAGTGGTTAGTAGGTCAAGAGAGGTTCTCCTCCCCCTCTACTTAGCCTTGGTGAGGCCGCATCTGGAATATTGCGTCCAGTTCTGGGCCCCTCTGTTCAAGAAGGACAGGGAATTGCTTGAAGGAGTCCAGCGCAGAGCCACAAAGATGATTAAGGGAGTGGAACATCTCCCTTATGAGGAGAGGCTGAGGGAGCTGGGTCTCTTTAGCTTGGAGAAGAGGAGACTGAGGGGTGACCTCATCAATGTTTACAAATATGTAAAGGGTAGGTGTCAGGATGATGGAGCTAGGCTTTTTACAGTGATATCCAGTGATAGGACAAGGGGCAATGGGTGTAAACTGGAGCACAGGAAGTTCCACGTTAACATCAGGAAGAACTTCTTTACTGTAAGAGTGACAGAGCACTGGAACAGGTTGCCCAGGGGGGTTGTGGAGACTCCTACACTGGAGATATTCAAGGCCCGCCTGGACAAGTTCCTGTGTGATGTACTGTAGGTTACCCTGCTCTTGCGGGGGGGTTGGACTAGATGATCTTTTGAGGTCCCTTCCAACCCTTGGGATTCTGTGATTCTGTGTTCATGCTTGTCACTCATTTGTGAAAGGTAACTAACTATAAACAGTTTTAGTGGGAATAGTTCGTGATCCTCGAGGTTGAACAAAAGGAAAAGAACATGCACAGACTGAAGATAATGTGTGAAGAGGGGAATAAAACCAGGCAACAGAGATGAGGGAGGGGCAAAAAAAAAAAAAAAAAAAGCCACTGAAAATAATTACATCCTCACAACAGTGGCTCTCAGAAGAGTCTTTTCTACTGGTTCCCACAGGGCTGAAAGGTTTAACACTGACGAAAGCAATTATTACTGGTAAACATGGAAGAATATCATACTGCCATAAATATCAATAGATGTTTCCTTTCCAGTAACAGCAGCTAAATGGTTAAGAGAGATGTAAGCCCTAGACACTAGTATGGGATGCCCTAGTGGCATTCCAGGAGTTAAGTGACAGTGCTATTTTAGAAACCACATTCAGCATGTACCAAAATTAACAGCATCATAGAGAACACATTTCCTCTACAGTGTTCTAGGGAAGTTTTAGAAACTGAGATAAGAGCATGATTTTAAAATGCAGCCAAATATATCTGTATTTTAAAATCATCTAAGACTAAGGAGTCTCCTAAAAACCATAGAAACAGTAGTTCAATACCATGTGCCAGAGAAACATGATAATAAATCCAGCATTTCACATGTTGGCCAGGATTACAGATTTGAGTGAAGAAGGATTTTGGTTTTGACAAAGTGGCTTGTGCTCAAGGAGGAATGGTGAAGCAAGAGAACTTGTGGTTCAGCCCGGAGGAGGCTGGGATGGGTGTGCTTTGCCCCCAGAGTATGTGTGCTATACACTGAAAGAGAGCTTTGGATATGAGCTCTGTCAGTATTGTCATTGGAGAAGAATCACTGATTTCATCTTGGTGGTAGCCTCTGTCATAGTAATAAAACAAAACAGGTATTGAAAAGGGGAAAAAAAGTCAGATACTTCATTTCCATGGAGATCTCTGGGGAAATTGTCTCAGTGTCATTGAACAAAGACCAGATTAAAACAGCTCAAGAATGTTCCCGTATTTGCAAGCGGGAACATCTTTCAGAGTAAGCTGTTGTTGAACGGTTGTGGCAGAAAATCAGGTTTCTGGGCAGGGCTCTGGCTTCAGAGTATAATTTATTTACAGATACTATGTAAGACATGGACTATTTGCAAAACTACTTGTCTGCCTCCTCACTGATGTCCAGGCAAGTTATATTTATTTATATATATAATAACTGTGCAGTTATATTGGTTAACTGGAAACAGAATGATTTATTCTTTATACAGAACATTTTATCAGGTAGTTTACCAATAATTTTCTTTCCCTACCATTCCTCTACAAAGAGGCCGGATTTGGTGGATTCTTTTGCTTTTAGTTCTGTTCATGAAAATGATGCATAGATCAGATCACTTGTTCAATCACCCAGCACTTTCTTATTGAGATTTCCCAGGTAATATCAACAGCTACATCAATTCTTAGCTTTTCTGCACCTCTGTATAATGCTAAACTGGGCACATTCCACAAGCTCTGGAAAGGTCTCCTTAATTCCATTTGTTTTCTGGAAGGGGCTCATTCTATTAATCATTAATCTCTGCAGAGAGATGGGCTCACTTTTTGCACTGTTGTTCTACCCATCATCACTTTCTTTGACTTTCATAGCAAGACATTCATTATTGCTAATGTCCAGTGAATAGCAGGCATGACAGAACTTCTGCAGTGTCCAAATGTCCTCTTAAAAAATAGCATGCTCCTGAAAAATTCCCTGTCTGCTCTATCAGCTCCTCTCCTGAGCTCCTTCCAGCCTTTTTCTTCCTGATGATGTCTGAAAGAAATTAAACTAATGTTCTGGATATCTGGCCATATAATTTCTGAAAACGCTTCTTCCTGAAAGCACTGTATGTCTGCAGCGCTCATTAGAGTGTGCCTGTGTAAATGTGTGTCTGTATATTGTCCCTACCCTATACCTCAGCCAACGTATCAGCCTCAAACTTTGCCATCTCAGAAGGTGACAGTTAACCCCTGTTAACTCCAAGTCTGCAATGATGCAGTTACAATTTAGGACAGATCAGAGGCTTTATTAACTATGAACACTGGGACAGCGTCTCTCCCTCTCTTGCCCAGTTCTCTGCCAAGTGTTTGTAGAGACCCAACCTCTACACTGCTTCAGAAAAAAATGAAAGAGGGGAGGAAAACCAATCATTTAAATGTTAACAGAACCAGGCATCCATCCCTGGAGCCCCCTAAATCACTTGTTGATTGCCATGTTTCAAAGGAATCAAATGGTAAATAATGTGACAGTATGGAGAGATGTCTCTTGGTGAAGCCTATAGGAGTAGCACACCCAGTATTAGCTTGGCTCAGAAGCAGGGAGTTCCTTCAGCAAGAATTACTACCAACGGACTTCAACTTGCCATACAATATGTTGTAGTGGATTTCCTATACTGTCCTGGAAAGATATTCTGTACTTCCTGAGTGGGCAAAGAATTTCCTCCTAAGTGAGAAAAAACAGCTCAGAGGAAATAAGAATATGCCACAGATAAGACTGACAAACTTGCAAAAGATTGACTGCTTCAACAGCCAGATTTCAGAAAACCCAGGGATCTCAAAACCAGGACTTTAAAAATAAACCTTCAGACTTACCTACAATACATGTCAGTTTTACAGCAGCCCGTAAAAGATGTCCTTCCTTTCAAAGAGTAGTAAAGTTTAGAGGAAAAAAAGCATAGTTTTTCTAGAGCCACACAGATAAACTGTGCTTATTCTTCAAAGTCTCACACTCAAAGTAGTAATTTCCTGCCCTTTGACTAAATGTAAGGTCCTTATCTCAGTTCCTTTTGTCCATATTCTTCTCCCTCTATATCTGACCAGTCACATTCATAAACTACCAGGTGTGCCAGGCACACCTCTTACATGGGGCCCATGTTACATGCCTATGATCCTAGAACAGCATTTTACTGGGGGCAAAAGTGGAGGCCATGCTGGCATGCCATTGCTTCTAGTGGCACATCAGAGGCAGAGCACACCATAACATAACCCCATGCAAGATGAGAGAGGGGCAAACTTACATGTCAGCAGGAATCCCTCCTGGCAGATTAGCAGCAGCCCATGACATCCTTCACAGTGCTGGCAGCACACAAACAGGAGAGGGATGATGATCCTCAGCACCGCTTGGTTTGATCTACTGTTCCACTCCTGTGTGCTGAATTACAAACGTAGACAGAGCCCAAGAGAATTAATTAATGCCTTCCAGAAGAGATCTGAGAAGCGAACTAACATACCCACAAGCATGTAACATCAGGGAACCAAGAACCAGGTCAGGAAGCTGTGTTATATGGCAGCATAGATATACTCTTCGTCTATCCTTCAGTCCTGAGGGAGGTGAGACAGGCAAAGAGTACAGCCAGGACCCTGAATTTTAGGAAAGCCTATTTCCAGCTCTTTAAGGATTTCGTCAGCAGGACCCCTTGGAAACTGCCCTTAGGGACAAGGGAGCAGAACAGGAAATGACTGGAGGGATGGAGCTCCTTCCTTAAGAACATTTAAAATCTGACAACTGAATGTTACTAATATTGTAAACTGGGAGCAAAATCCCAGTAAAAATTGTGGCCAAACCCACATGTGGCTGGCATGGTAGGAGATGAAGAATGAGGAAGGAAGCCACAAGAACCCCCACTGTTGCTACTAGAAGTCTCGTGAGCAGGGCTGTGAAGAAGAAATTATTACTCCCATAAGAAATTATTACTCCCATATGGAATTTACATTGTTTGATTTAATCTGGCAATATACTAGTGCATAACCAGAATGGTCTGGGTCTCTATGCAATTTTGTTGCTTTTCCATCTGAAGTACAGGTTCAAAAAGGGACATCACCTTCCCTACAAGCTTTGTATCTCCTGGATCTTCAGACAATCACATTGACAACAGCAATGCAAATATCTCTATCTTACAAATACGGCTAGAAGCAACAAAAAAGTGGTGTGTAATAATATTCCTATTGCACAAGAACACTGTATTGGCCCAGATATTAACTTCTTACACATTTTGTTCAAAGGGCTTTGAAACTTCATAGTCATGTGCTATTGTTTCTCTCCATGGTACAAAAGTTTCAGTTACTGCACATAAAACCCCATCAATAAGAACTGAAAATGGCATTGAAGCATGAACTGAAGCAGTCATATATGATTATTGTATAGCTGACAGGCAGAGACAGTCATGTCACACATTCTTAGAAAGGAGTGATCATTCCTACATGTTCTCAGCCAAAGAGGGAACTGGCTTCTGAATCTGAGGCTTTTCCAAGGCCAAGTGGGTTTTTTCCCCCATCAGGAAGTATTTTTTTAGATTTAGCCCTACTTCTAGATGAAATCCAGTCACACAAACATACAGAAGCTTATTGTGAGGGAAGTTAACAAATTAGATACCTGGAAGCCCCTGTTTGACAGTTACATCGATATGTTTGATTATCCTGAAAGGAAAGGTTTAATAAAATCATCAGAGGTGAAGGATTTGGAGTTTGTCCCCACCAAAAGGCAGCCATTCTTGTGAAATATTCACACCAAATTATCAGCAAAACTAGTGGGAGTTCAAGGCTCCCACCAGCTCCCAGAAAAGCTCAGCATCTTGCAGTAAACCATAAGTGAGCAAGAGGATAAAATATCTTCTTTACACTGTATTTCAGTGCTTTTAGATCAGTTAAACATAGGCATACTGGCTAGATAGAGTAAGAAATGTATGTTACCTCTGCCAGTGGCATGAAGACTGTCAGTTTGGCAGCTTCCAAGGGTATAATTTTGTACATGGACTTCTCTCAAGAAAGTTTCCTATTCTAGATCAACAGTGGAAACAGTACACAGAAATACATGCAGTTGCCAGCATCTCTGTACTTCCCTATCTGTGTGACTCATCTCTCAAAATAGAAGATATGCCTGTGAGATTGCTGGACTTTCTGCTGTGAATTTTCAGCTAGAACGACAAATACAGCTACTGCCAAACATAGGATGCCCATTTCTGAGACCATGAAGGTCTGATCAACTGATCGTTAACTTTTAGCCAATTGTTTTCACTGGAGCTCTGGGTCTTTTGCTTCTTTACTGAGCAAACAGAGCTATATGTTTGTCTAACATAGGAGCGTTCAGGGCCCTCAGTAAGGTAGCACAATTTATAGGGTGCCAATAAAGAAACTGATGTGAAGACACAATTCTGGCCACCAACTGTTTCCAAATCTAGGGCCCTAATTCTCCTGCCTATGTTTGCTCATTGCACTCTGGAGCTGATGATTTATTTGTGTAAGATACTACATATAATACACACAAGTATATGAAGATGACCACTCACATAGGAAAAGAAGAGGAACAAGTAAATTCACAGCTTTTCCATCTATTTCCTTATATATCTGAATTATAAGGAAGAATATGAAGTGTCAGCCTTCCCCATCAGCCCCTCCACCCGTTATTATCTTGTCTTCAGCTCCTCTGACAAATCAGGACTAGGGAAGGTTGGTTTTCAAGCAGTCAAAGCTTTTGGGGGTTTTTGCAGAGGCAGTTACCCTCAAAATAAAATTCTATTGCAAGAAGCCTATAAATACAGAGCTGTTTATTTTCCATTTCTCTTGATTAAAGTATGAGCGCATTTTTTACTCTGCCTTTTTCATACAGTTAATAAACTCGTGCCCTGTGGTACTGGTGACTTTTACAAATCAACTGCTCAACTACACATCCATCTTTACACTGAGCATTAATGTTTTATTGTTCTTGTTCTGGCTGTAATGATTTTTCACTTTCTTTGCTGATTTTTTTAATCGAAAGTAATTTAAAGCACTCTTCACCAAGAGGAGTCTTCACCAGTTTTAAATTCATCATATGTGTGTTCTGGGCCACTTGGTCAAATCAGAAATCTTACATGCTTTGCTGGCTTTAAATCAAGCTATATTAGGTAATAAATAAAAAGGCCTTGTAGGAATCTCCTTAACCATTTATATCTAAAGAAAAAAATATTATAGAAGTCCCTTAAAATGCTGTGGTTTTTCTATAAAGTGTTTTTGCAGGTAATTTTACTATGTGTAACTGCATGAAACAGCCTTTTAAAGTAGTTAATCTTACAATACTTTATCTGCAGTCTTGTTAAAAACCACCCAAACAGGTTTTTTAGTACATCCAGATAATTTGTCACTATTTATGAAACAATCCCTTTGGAAGTTACTAAGTTGATTATGAATAACTTAAAAGTTGTTCAGAATCAGTATGAATCAAGGCAAACACCTACCTGGCTTTTCACTTACCACCTATTCTACAAGAAGCAGTTCCGAAGTTCTACAAGAAGCAGTTCCGAAGTTCTCCAAGCCCTCACTTAACAGGTGATCTGCTTTGCCAAAGATTTGCCTTATAACATTGCCATGAAACTCACTTTCAATTCTCTGCTGTGCCATAGAGATAAGACTAATTCCTTTTTACCACACTGGTTTGTCAGCTTTTAGGATCATAAGATCCTTGGATAGTGATAGCCTTTTACTATAGGCATTGTATAGTATTTCTTATTACTTCCAATAGGAATGATAGTAAAATTATAGGTCTTCCCAGCAGCAATTTGTAACCATCTGCTAAATGCTCAGTGAATAATTTCTAAGTCTTTTTTTACACTGCTGGAACCAAAAATTCAGCTGGTTTCACTCACCTGTGATTTTTCACCAATGTGCTCCGTAACACTGTTGGTGCTCAAACGTCCAGTCAGTATCTGTTAACTTTTCTAAACTTAGTATTCAGATTTGTGTATACTTGAATTCTTGTATCCTGGAAGATTTTCAGAGCTGAAAGCAAGAGTTTAACTCATCCCTTGGCAGAGACACTGTAAAAATGCCTTTTCCTGTGCATCTCCCTGCTGTTTAAGAAATAGGCTGGTGAGATCACAGCCAGTAAGTGCTTCTTCCTTCAGACCCTGTTGCCAAAAGCCTTCAGGCTACAGAAGAGAGAGTTTCTTCTGGCAGTGTGCAATCCTTAAATTTTGAACAAGCTTGGTATTTCAACTACATAATTAGGAGTAGCTGTTGTGTTGCTATGCTGCTTTTTCCATGTGGCACTAAACTCTGACACCACAGACTGGAAGTTCATGACACCATTCAATAGCCCCTGTTCACTGAATTGTATTTTTCCCTTCTCATTGGTATTATATAGTTGTCAATTTTTATTGCAGGGAATATTGCCAGGTGAAGTAATAAAGGACCTGGAGCGCAACAACGTGTAGGAGGGGATGTGTAGGGTGCAGGATGAGTTATCATGCCACAAGGTGCAACATGAGGACACAGATTAGGCACATGAACAAAAGCTGCATTTGAAAAACTAAAACCAAAGGAATTAAACAAAAAAATCCAGCCTGCACTATAGTTCTTATTTGGCTGCACACTGTTTTTCTGAACCACAACCCCTTAAAGTCTTTGATTTGACAGGAATGGAAAGCAATACTGCATTTAGGGTTCCAGACCTACAGATCTATAGGCTGCCGCAAGCAGCAGCTGAAACTGTACCACTATCCATCAAGCACTAAAAGCAAAGAAAATACAGGCCCCATCTCATTATAAATCATCATATATATCATATATTGGGTACTATTAAGCAAGAGTTTGTGAAGCATAAATCCTGCGAGAAGAGATCGGAATGCAAATTAGCTTGTTCAGAAAGGCATAAATATGTGCAGAAATTTTTTTTCTAGCGAGCCCTTCTGTCTGCATACAGCCCACTGAGTAAAGAGATGACTAAACAAATAATATTGTTTTCATCAGAAAACAGGGATTTAGGAGTATATTTATGGAATTCTGATCATTCCTCTCACTTCTACCCCTCTAATCTTTCTTACTCCATAGCACTGAAGAAGCTCAGCTCCTTTATAGTGGAATTAACTGGAGTTTGGTTTAAAAGTTTTTCACATATTCAGGACTTCACGTGAAAAACAAGTGATTTCAAAAGCCAAGACAGACAGATTGTATTAACATCAGCTGGCCTTTTTCATGTCACACAAGTAAAGACAGTAAAACTATTTTTCAGACAGATTAGTGAATCTAGCAACCTCAAAACACTATCAGGATCTTCAATAATATTAAATATTAGGGGAAATATATATTTTAGGCTTGCTTGTGCATAGGAAAATTGCCTTACTCACATCTATTAGTCCTGATGCAACCCCATTTCAATTATGAGGACAATCTGCTCCCTATAACTGCCTGACAGGAGGATGGAGCCAGGAGGGGCTGGGCTCTGCTCCCAAGGAACAAGGGATGGGACAAGAGGAACTGGCCTCAAGCTGCCCCAGGGCAGGTTTAGATGGAGCTGAGGAACAATTCCTGCCCCAGAGGGTGCTCAGGCATTGGAACAGGCTGCCCAGGGCGAGGCTGCAGGCACCGGCCCTGCAAGTGCTCACACACCGTGTAGAATACTGGGAAAAGAAGGAAGAATATTAGGAGTATATCAGGGTATCAATGTTACAAAATGTTATGGGTGCCATCCCATAGTTTTTGTTATCTATTCTATAAACACACATGTGCTTGCTTCTGCAATGACTGACCAAATCCAATCAGAACGGCATTTTACACGTAAACTTTTGCCAAGATTAATTTGACGTGGTTGAGCCATAAATATAAACATGTGCTGAGCCTAGTTCTGAAGTTACTCCATTTTTACATCCAGGCTTTTGGTTTGCCAATTACACATTTCAGTTGAATTGTAAACACACTTTATTTGGCCTGATGTTATCCAAAGATAGTTGTGAGTAAATTGAAAGTAAAATTGTTTTACATGTTTGAGAAATCTTGTGTAAGCTGTAACTTTCTTGCTTGAGTGGCAGCTGCATCAAGAATTACCTCAGCAGTTTACATCTAAAATACAATGAGACCACACAGTTCAGAGAAAGTCAGAACTGCTGCAGGTGAAACCATCCTGCTGAACTTGACAAACCTTTGCAGGATGATGCAATCTTTTCTATGAGCAAACAGCTTCTGTAACAGTTCTGAAAAAGGCCATGAAAGACAAACGCTGCTGTACTTTTCAGGCATGCATTATGTGAAGAAACCATCCAGTCTAATCTTTCTGCTGCTGTTATGTCAAATATACTATTATTAGCTCAAATTTATTGAACAAGTTTCCTTCTGCTGGATCTCAAAAATGTCTTAGAAATTAAATATCCACACAGAAGAACTGAGCTCCAGCTACCTTAGGGGCACAGCATGGGCCCTGCACACATAACACTGTATAACAAAGATAAGAGAAAGCAAATTCCCACCTTCAAAGCATCATAGGCAGAACACTGAAAAAAACTCAGTGTAATTTATATTGGTTCCAATGAAGGATCCTCACAAAACCATGGCAGGATCCTTAATTAGTGAAAGATGCAAAATGAAATGGACTAGAACACGAATGAAAATGTAGCTTTAGGAAGAATGGTCAAGGAATTTGTTGCCTTCTAAAAGCTTCTATCTCACATGAAGAGTGGTTTGGAAGTCAAAAGCCAAGTGATATGGGCGTAGCGGTGTTCACATCTGGTCAATAGCCTGACTGTTTCTTGGTCAAGCCTTGTGCAGCTTTATGGGTCTTCGCTAAAAGAGAGGGTAAAGTGTGGGGTACTCTCCATGATGAATCACAGAATCATAGAATAGTTAGGATTGGAAAGGACCTTAACATCATCTAGTTAAAGATGAAGCCTAATAACCTCCATTCCTGGCTTTTCATAGCTGTTAAGCTACCAAACTAGCAGGCTTTGGGGGTCCCAAACATCCTACAAAACTGTAGGAAAGGTTTGTAAAGGTGAAAACATCATTTTCTTGTTTTCAAACCAGGGGTCTTCATTTACGTGCTATGCATTCTATGACAAAAATCATCATAATAATAAAAACCATAATTCTTTACATCCCAGATTAAGTCAATAAGAAGTATAGTGATAAATGCTTTGAAAATAAATAATGCTTTTCTCACGTATTTCCTCTGACAACTCAAGAAAAAGGACATAGTCCTGAAAACAGCATACCTGAAATTAATGCATAAGAGCTACGTCCAGACTTCCTCTAAAACCGTAAGTCCATGCCCCCATTCATACTTAATTTGAACCATTTGGAGACAAGACCATACCCAGGCAAATGGTGACTGCTACCCAGCAGAACAAAAAGAATAAAGTGAACAGCTTATAAAGATTCCCTGGGAACTTAATATCTTACTGAAAAAAAAAAAAAAAAAGGAAGAAAAAAGAGAAAAAAAAGGTTTAATTAGTGACAATTTAAAAGTTAAAAAGATGCTGCAACATTAAATGTTTTGTCCCAGGGAACAGTCTGAGGGGAGCACAAGGAGTCTTTCTTACCTGGCTTTGTAGCTGCAAAGTTCTTTCCTTGTGCTGCTGATGGCACTTGCAGAAGAAGGTACTGAACGGACACATACAAAGACTAATTGATGCTAACGTACTTCAAAAGGAAGTTGGATGCCCAAATAATCTGATAAACTCCGACAAAAGTGACTCCAAGGGCTTTGACAATTATATTCTACAGATTTAGTATCCTAAATAAAGGAAACCACTTGGTCTTGGACCCATTCTTACTGCACGAGACTGAACAAAAGCAAGAACAAAATGAAGGGGTTTAGTGTACGTGTGGTTTTGCTGGAGACCTAAAGCCAATACAGCCAGGTTTTGCATGCTATGGCAATGCTTTAACTTAGAAACTATTTCACTAATCAACTCTCTCAACAGTTTGAAAGAGTCCATCATGCTCATTATGACTCATCATTTGCATATAAATGTACCACATCTTGAAAGTTCCCTGTACTTCCTCTGCAGCTCACTTCACAGACTCTTGGCTAGGAAACAGCTCAGTTTACCAACTGACTGTGGGCAGTAGGCCTTGAGCAACAACAGCGATGACGATGAAGCCAAGAAAAGCTCCAGAACTGCAGCAATTATTAAAATGACAAGCAGAAAAGACACAGTTTTGATAATTCTTGACCCTGTGCTTGGCAGTGGAATTGCTTTGAGCAGCTTTTGTGCTTCTATAGGAATAGCTACAGACCAAGCACCAGATATCTATGCAGTATAACCATTGCTGATTTCTTCCTGATGTTTTTATTTATCCTGCCTGTCACTTAATATGCTGAACAACCTGAAGAGACTTCCAAAGAACTTCTCTGCAGTATTAATCTATTCATGTTGCCATTTAACAGGACAGGGAGTATTGTATTTCTTGTTGCCATCACATTAGATTGGATATTTAAAGTGGTTCAAATGCACCATTAATTGAACAAATACCTAGTGCTACAAAAATAGCATTTATAGTCTGGATTACTGCTGTACTGCTGAACGTCCACATTATTGCCATGAAAGCTTTTCATTATGACAGATCTTGTCAAAATTACATAGCAGAAAGATACAAGCAGCAGTTGTATGGCATAAGCCTTCAGGTTGTTCTGGAATTCTTTTCTCCTTCTTAGGCTTTTCTTTTTTCTTTTTTCTCTTTTCTTTTCTTTTCTTTTTTCTGCATTGTCTTCAAGCTGAAGCAGTTGGCTGAAAGAACAAAGTCCAAAGAACTAGGAAGTTCTAGGAGCTGTTCTTTGTTCACTGTTACATATATCGCCTGCTTCTTTCCTGCTCTTCTGTTTGTACTAACTGGCACTGTGGAAAGCATTACAAAAATCTGGTATTTTAGTCACCTTATTCCATTTTCAACTACCTTTATGTGCCTAAACAATGTGCCTGGATAAGTGTGTATTGCTTTTAAAGGGTTCCTAAAAACTGATGCAAAGTAAAAATAGCTGCACCTCTTTAGAGAGACTCCAGTAACAGGAAAATGAGAGGTCAGCAGGAAATGTAGAACAAAGACTGTAGTATCTCAAAGTATTAGTGTTATGCCAGTAAAACTACTTCAGAATTGTGTGCGCATCCCTTGCCTATCTCCTGGTTTTCATTTACTAAATTAAAGGAGTGCTTTCTGGGTTTTGATAGAATACAGAATCATGGATACATGTGTGATTTGGACACAATAAGGCACCATGTCCCACCATTTCAAGATGAGCATGAGGGAATCCTTGGTGAACATTATGGTCTTTTCCAGCAGGTAAAAATTTGGGCAAGTTAAGTGGCCTCAGAGCTTTGAACTGGCTTCACTTAATTTTGTATGTACCCAGCTAATGCTTTGTCTGATTTTCTGGGACATTAAGGTTTCAGATGAAATCTGAATTGCCCAGACTTGGGGTCGAGTTAGCACAAACACCACTGTAGTCACTAGAGAGAGACAGCAGCACATCAGAGGGTGATACGTACCATAGAGAAGCAAATCTGTCCCCTTAGACTGTTTCTCTCCACCTACTGATTACAGAAGAAATCTAGCATGACTCAATTGACACAGAGACCTTAGCTAAATTGCTGATAGTAGGCAGGGTGAACAAGAGTGTAAATGCTATTACCTCTGAAGTCCCAATCTCAGAGGGACTCAGCTTTCATCTAACAGGAGTAGAAAAATCTTTTTAGAACTAAGCACTCTAAAAAATGAAAAGTCTGGCCAGTGTACCACCGTGGGTACTGGAAATCTGTCCAATTGTCTCTGCCCCAAATACTCTTCAATCTTTCTTTGACAACTCCAGACCCAGATGATTAAGTCTGTCTCTCAGGAAACCAATGTGAGTTTTGCAATTACCTTCAACGAAGTCAGAATTTCATTTATGAAACAGAAATATGAGATGAAAACCAAGGTATAAGAAATAAATTATGAGAAGCACTTTCAGTAATGTAGTTTACATACTTGACATGCAAAAAGAAAGGCTGGTCCAAGCACAGGGCATATATCAAAAGAGGCAATGAAGTATGAACCAGAAGACAGAATAATAAATTAAGAGCAGAGGTGAACAGATGGAGCACTGGCAGGAAAAAGAGGAGCAGGGCTTTGAAGTCATGGGACCACTTCAGACTGAAACTCAAATGCTAAGATCAGAAACTGGCTTTTCATAATGTAAATTCTGCCTTGGTTACCAGAAAATAAAATCAGTTTTCCACGACTTGATTATCTCAATCTAGAATCAAGTCAAATTCCGTAATCTGAAATTGCTTCTCTTTGTATCCAGTGCAGAATGAACAACGCTCTAACAGTGTAATGAACAGCAGCTTGTGAGAAGTCAGGTCCAAGCCTACTGTTTACATTTATTACCTGATCTCTAGAAAACAGCTAAATAGACCAGTTGCTCTTAGGAAGCATATATCATGTTATGAGTTATCTTCTTTGAATCATGCGGAAAATAACCCAGAAGTACACTGGTATTGGTATCACTAGCCGATCCAGCTATGGTTTCACAGTAATTTCCTAAAACAGCAGTTCCAATCTGTTAGCATTGATTAACCTTGTATTAAATCAGGATTCTCAAGTGCTTCACTTAAAAATCACAGTGTTTAAATTTTTTATATGGCTGAGCTCTTCTTGCCTTTATAAACAATAGAAATCATGTGTCATCTCCTCTTCCAGTCAATGCTGCAATGTCAAATTATATCAGTTACGAAGCTGGCCAAGGTTCAAAGTTCATTTAGAATTTCTAAGCCCTGATACAGCAGGCGACAGTCTCACAGCTGAAAGCATTACCACAACAAACACCAGCAGGAGGTGGAATATAGCTCATTTCATCTGCTTCTTCCAGATCTAAATAAGAGAACTTAATGGCTGGGGATGGTAAGGACAAATTCAAACTTCCAGGTGCTCTTCAAATTCATAGAAAAACTTTTTGCCCTCACCCCACCTTTTCCTTTTTAAATAAGCATTGCCTCCTTACAAGAGTTTTTGTAAAAGTAGTTCCTTGATAGGCTGCTAGATGGACAGTAGCAGACCACCAGTTGTTCTTAGCAGAGAGGCCACTTGTCGATAGGTTCAGACTTACCATCCAGCTTTAATTTTCACTTAAAAATTCCAGAAGGAAAGGCTGTGCCATATTGCTACAAAAAGCTGATCTGGTCTTCTTCCAGCTGAGTGAAACCTACCTTCTGCTGATAACATGAGATTAGAGTCAGACCCAAATTTGAAGGGAGAAGCTGTTTAAAAATCCCGATTGAAGTACATTGAGCTATTTCATCCCCTGCACATGTTCAGAGCCACAGCTGAGTTCCTTAAGCCCTTCATTTGAGAGTGGAAGTAGCCCCTTCCTTTTTTGCTAAAGCAATAGCACCATAATACGTAATTTCATCTCATGGTATTTTTGGTAGCCAGACACCGAGCAGTGATAACCAAGCACTGTTTTCATTTGCTGCTTTCTTGTACGCTACACAGCAGTGTGAAATGAAACTAAGTACAACTGATGGTATGGAATCTTCAGATACGGATTTCAAGAAGCATTTTAAACTGTTCAGAACTCCCCCTGTATGCCATCCCTGTAGTTTTGGCTGTTGGCTGATACAGAGTAAGATGCAGTGGAACTTGTTCCAGAAAGTTTGATAACTACTGATGGGGTTTATTGCAATTCTTGTTTGCGGTGACAGCTCTCCATCAAACAAACACCTGCCCAAATATACTTTCCTCCCTGAATGGTTTATTACTCTTTGTGTGCTAAGAATATTTCTTCTCTGTAGCTGGGCATAACTGTGCAAATTAAAACTCAATCAACCTACCTGGCACAAAGCAGTTTTCCTGTGCCCTCAGATTACTGCCATACATTCTGAATCACTGTCACAACAGCCAATGACAGGTGCTTCAGTTATGGAATCATAGAATCCCAGGCTGGTTTGGGTTGGAAAAGACCTTAAGATCATCCAGTTCCAATCCCCTGCCACAGGCAGGGACACCACATGCTAAACCATGTCACCCAAGAGTCTGTCCAACCTGGCCTTGAACAGTGCCAGGGATGGGGCAGCCACAGCTTCTCTGGGCACCCTGTGCCAGCGCCTCAGCACCCTCACAGGGAAGAGCTTCTGCCTTAGATCTAACCTGAACTTGCCCTGTTTCGGTTTGAACCCATCACCCCTGGTCCTGTCGCTGCAGTCCCTGATGAAGAGTCCCTCTCCAGCATCCCTGAATATGTTTTCAGGTCACCTATTCATTGTAACAATTGAAGGTGTCATAGATAAGAAAAACACTGGTTCTTGCTACTTGGCTAACAACCCTTTTACTCTTTCAGGAACTGTAACATGTTGATTCAATGCTGCTATATATTGAGAGAAGCTGTATGGATAAAAGGCAAAACCAATCCATTCATTATCCTGGCACCTAACAAACAACTTCTCCTCTTTAAATGATATTAGTGCATGTGTTACTAAATCACGCTATTGCAGTTCTACAGAACGTCTCCATTGCTTGGCTTTATGTTTGGGATTCCTTTTCTTTTCCACTGGTTAATATTGCCAGCTTTCTCTTTCCAGGTGCTACTGTGACATTTCCTTTACAGGGGAATGTGGGTAGAGCCACTTAAGTTATTTACAGCATCCAGTTCACACATCTGTTACTATCTACAGCTCACGTGATACACAGAGCTCGAAAAAGTCCCTTCCCCCAAGTCTAGCCAGGATAAAGACAGCACGACCAATTCAAAGCTGATGACATATCAATTCAAAGTGATGACATATCAGTACTTAGAGGTTTCAGTTCAGTAGGTGATCCTTTCAGCTGCCTGGACTGCTCTTCCGCAGCAAATACCAGTGAGATGTTACAACTATTTCACCTTTGCAAACTTATGTTAATTAGTAATTTGTTGCCTTTTTGAGATAGGAAAAAAATTACTTCCAGGAATATAAAAGAGACCACGGATTCCTTAAGAAATATTCACCATATCATTTTCCTGGGTATTCACCCTTCATGCTTTACGCAGCTGCCACGTTACCTAATTTACACATCTTACTTGGCAAAACCCAAGTATTTTCCACTTGACATTCAGCTCAGTGGCCTGAACCACAGCTCCTTTCCAACTCTCATTACCAGTTTTCCTTCCCACATGGAAGAAAGCACCAAGCAAAAGCCCAGCATATACATTTGAACCTGGAGTTCATGTTCATAACTCCAGCTTAGTCTCGTATCCATTTTACCAGCATTAAATACAACTTCCAAGTCAGTTCTCTGCAACAACCACAGACTAGTCACCATTTTAAATATCAGTATTTGCCAAGAATTGCCAGTGCAACTGTGAGTAGCATTAACATCACCAATTGGCTTCTAATTAGAAATGCAATTTAATTTTTATACCACCTCTTTTTGTTTCCTTTTTAAAGCATCCATATGTTTGACATTTTGTTTGTAGGAATATTCACAGAAATGAATCGTGGCTCCATGGCTGAGATACATAAGGAGATTAATGTTTTTGTTTCAAGTGTAAGGCACTTTCAAAGGTTCATTTGTTGAGTCAAAGAACTAAAACAGTAATGTACATTCATAACATATCACAGAGCTTCACTATTAATCATGAATACTAAGTACTTGACTAAACAAACTGGTAGGAAAAAAGGACTTTTCCCAGAAAAAAAAGTTAACAAAAATGAAAGGCAATGAAAAACAGCTATCAGCACTTTTATAAGGAACTATTTCTGCACCTCACGATACCTGCCCCTCCAAAAAGAAACCTAACAACAAAAATCATTTCAGAAGAAAACAAACTATTTCATTTCAAAAACATTACCAATGGAGAGATCCAGAGGAACTGGAGTTCTAATATTCTGCATTACTAGTCTCCCTCACAGACAGATACACCTCTAGGTTGCACTACATTTTCAATGGCATCATAAGAGAAGCCAGATATATCAAGGCTGGGCTGGACGGCGCTTGGAGCAACCTGCTCCAGTGGAAGGTGTCCTTGACCATGGAAGAGGGGTTGGAACTGGATGATCTTAAGGTCCTTTCCAATCCAAACCAGTCTGGGATTCTATGATTCTACAGAAGTCTGTGGTTAGAGCACATCAAGAACAACTTAATGGAGCTTGAGAGCCCAGTCTAATAATCTAAGAAAAGACAACCATGATTCCCATGATGCGTCACAGCATAATTTTTTGAATAAAATGTCTTATTATTATCTAAATGCTGGCATATTCAAGCAATCATATTTTTAAAAGAAAATAATAGACCCAAGTGAACTACTTGTGAAAACATTTGTTTTGTTAAAACCTCACTTTTTTCTACAAAATAAGCAATATTGACTATAAAACAAAATACAATCACCCTGAATATTTAGAGCAAATGGATGTAAATGCAAATAGCTGTATTGCTTATAGAAATTATTTACCTATTGAACTTTGCATTCAGGGTGCTACAGTATTTCTATTTCTGTTGGCAAGCCTGGATTTCATGCCAATATATTGCCCCCGTAGTAGTATGGCGATAGGACGCTATAGCAAGCTATAGCACAGCTTCCTCTGATGCTGTACATGCAGAGTGAGTGACACACAGAGCAACCATTTAAGTCAATATAATTTAGAAGCCTTTGAAATGTAGAAGCAAGATAAACATAAGCAGGGAGCTTTATTAAATGGAACAGTTACTAACTTGAAAAGGCCCTTTTTCTCTCACACTCCCACACAGAATTTCATTGGTTTCTGTAAGATTGCATACATCTGGGTTGCACGAATCTCTGATGGACAAGCTTTGAGCAAACCAAATGGCTGCCTAAACTGCAGGTTTGCATTCAAAACCAGTTATAGCTCTGCTTGCCATCTACAATGCTTATTACTATTTCTTCTGAATGTTTACTGCACTTGGAATATGTTTGAACAACATTGTTCTTACTCATTCCAAAATAGATCTTATAATGGATTACCAAATTATTCATGCAAAGCTTTGTCCTAAGTCAGCCACAGTAAATAGCACATTCTATAATGACACTTTTTGCAGTGGCTTAGGAAAAAGAAATGAAAAACACAAGGTAACTAGAGGAAAAAGGCTTTTCATTGCTTCCTTTACCTTACTTATCTACCTCTTTTCTCTGTATTTGCCTTAGTTGACCCAAAACTACATAACAACTATGCAGGAAGAAAATGCTCAGCAGACTGTCAGTTCTCATCTCTTGATTACTACACGGTGTAAACTCTCGGTGCACAAGTTCCCAGAGTTCAGGGATTATATGACAAATTTAATGACCTTTTTGAAGCGAGTGGAGATGCTTGAGAATATGGCTCATGCATTTCCTCATGTTTCATGCTTTTTGAAAGAAAGTAATGGCATTTACTGAGCCTGGAGGGGTTTTAGACTTTTAAGTCTATTTTGACAGTTTTTTCTTACAGGAGTTTTATCATCTGCACTTCATGCAGAATCAGCTATTTAACATACCAGAGTGTGGGTCTCTAAAGCAGAGAAGAGCAGAGCTCTCGTGGGTTTCATGCACTGGAAAGGCCACTTTTTCCATTCCAGACAGAGGAATGAAATTGTCTGCACTAGAGAACACTTTAGTGAAGAAACAGCCCCTTCCTGACTCATTTGTAAAGGACTTCAGAGAGTGATTCTTCATGGCCATAAGGCAGGCATAAAGTGCTGCTGTCTCCCATTAGCAGCCAAAGCTCTTAAAGTGTCTGAAAGTGCATCAGATTTTTAGAAGCCTTCTCCTAAAGCAGGGGGCCAGGGCAGGAAGGGCTACTAATGTTACTGAAAGCTTGTTACTGGGACTTGTTGGAAGCAAGCAGAAAGACAAATCATAGAATCCCAGACTGGTCTGGGTTGGAAAGGGCATTAAGATCATCCAGTTCCAACCCCTGCCACAGGCAGGGACCCCTTCCACTGGAGCAGCTTGCTCCAAGCCCCTGTGTCCAACCCGGCCTTGAACACTGCCAGGGATGGGGCAGCCACAGCTTCCCTGGGCACCCTGTGCCAGCGCCTGAGCACCCTCACACCCTCACAGGGAAGAGCTTCTGCCTTAGATCTAACCTGAACTTGCCCTCTTTCAGTTTGAACCCATCACCCCTTGTCCTATCGCTGCAGTCCCTGATGAAGAGCTCCTCTCCAGCATCCTCGTAGCCCTCTTCAGACACTGGAAGCTGCTCTGAGGTCTCCACGTAGCTTCTCTTTTCCAGGCTGAACAGCCCCAATGTTTTCAGCCTGTCTTTCTATGGGAGGTGCTGCAGACCCTGATCGTCCTCATGGCCTCCTTCAGATCAAGCATCTAGCTATGCACAGCTGTCCCCAACCCTGTATTTCTCACAGCAACAGAACACTTCCAGTGTTTCCATAAGCAGTACCTTTAGATTGGGCACCTATAACCGTAACTATCATCATGTTACTTTCAGGATACAGGGTCCTATTTGCGTAGGAGCCTGAAAATACAGCATATGCTTTTGAAAATCAACAGTACTTCAGCAATAAGGCAGCTGTAACTGCTTCTCAACAATAAAGTAAGCTTTGAGTGGAACAAGACACTTGATACTTTATTCCACTTCTAATTAAAAGTGACTTTAAAAATAAATGGAAAGCTGTTGGGAGAATTTAGGTTGGAAGGCACCTCAGACAAGACCGTAACAAACTCATTGAGGACTTGAATTTCTATTTGCAGCTGCAGTGAATATTAAAAGAAAAGCTTTCTTTTCCCTAGTTCATGTATTTAAAATTGTGTTCTTGCAGTTAGACGACTGGTTTATAGAAGCTTACAATAAAAAAGGCAGCAAAACATTGGGAGTGCAACTTGCATGTGCAACGCAGCACTTGGCTAAAACAAGCCATTCCTTTCTTGCCAAACTGCTGAACAAAAGCTGTCTTTAAATAAGGCTCCTGTAATTTAGCTATTGATAAAGAGATAATGCCACGTTATTCAATCAGGAACTGTCTTCCTCACATTGTCAACAACCATGGCAAACACAAGACATTCATTTTCAAAGGAGGAAATACTTCAATACTTCAACTGTGACAGAACCATTACATGCCTTTACATGAAATAATTGATTTGCACACAGTACTAACATGTGGTGCGGGGAGAGGAGAATTCCAGCAGAGAAAAGAAACAGTCCTTGCCTTACAGTAATTGCAGTAATTCATGCTTCTACCTTCCTCGCAGAAGACCGTTCCCAGTGATTGAAATAGAAACTCATTGGTACTTACCATAATCAGTTTGGCTTAAAATGCTTTACCTCCAAAGTATTTCTTGAATATTGATTTTCAGAGATTTAAACTATGTCTTAAAAATGCTTGACCACTTTAAAGTAGCCAATAATAAAGGAAATAAGGAGTTTCTTACACTAATACAAACAGTCATGAAGAATAATATTTAATCAATATAAATTCTTCAACCTAATGTGTGGGTTAGTTCTTGTTTACACATATAATACTATCAGGGGTCTTTACAGAATGCTAGAAAAAGCAATTTTTGCAAAAAGCCTTTGCCCCAAGGACCTTATAGTCTTGGCCAACTAACTTAATGATATTCTTTGTATACCTAAGGATGGGGATAAGATATTCAAATGTCAAAATCAAACCATATAAAAGGAAGCACTGCCATCCCCTTGCAGGCCGGTAGTATTTCCATGGTCTAAATTTAGGACCATATAAAATCTCTGGGTTAAAAACTTAGAAAAGAGGAAAATTTGATGGGATTGTTTCATTTTATCTCACTAGCTTTTTGTCTACTTTTATCTTCTGAGGAGGATTAGCAATAAGAGATGATGAGACCTTGCATATTGTGACAACTGTATTTCTAAGGATGTGCTTGAGACAAAGGCTGTAAACTCCTGGCTAATACCATGTCCTGAAAAAACAATCCTATGTAACACAAAAATATCTGAAGACATACTTTTAGCAACAGAATCTTAGTGCTGGATGGGAATTACTCATATTAAAAGATTTTTTTTTTCTTTGAATTTCAAAACAAGATTTTTACTATTTTTCTATGTTTTCAACAAGCCCTAATTTTATTTCCTACAGTTTGGTTTGGGTTTGGAAGACCATTATTTCATATTGGTGACACAGAGGTTGTCCTGGGTTCAGCAGTAGCAGTTATTTTTCTCCTCCTTAGTGGCTGGCGCAATGCTGTGTTTTTGATTTTTGGCCTGGGAACAGTGCTGATAACGGCGATGTTTCCAGTTACTGCTCAAATGTTTGGTCCGGCCAAGGACTTTCTGAGCCTCATGCTCTGCCAGGGAGGAGGGAAAGCCAGGAGGAAGCAGAGACAGGGCACCTGATCCAAGCTAGCCAAAGAGGTATTCCATACCACAGCACATCGTGGCCAGGATGTAACGGGGAGTTACCCGAAAGGGCATGGGGACTGCAGGGCTGGAAGAGGTATCAGATGGTGCTCGGCTGGGGGGAGTGGGGCGAGTTATTGGTCGGCTGGTGCTAAGGTGTTGTATTCTTTCCTCTTGTTATTTCCTTTAGCATTATTGTTATTGGTGGTAGCAGTGGTGGTTTGTGTGATACCTTAGTTACTGAACTGTTCTTACCTCAAAACGCGGGAGCTGCATTCTTTCTGATTCTCCTCTCCGTCCCTCCAGGAGCAAGGGGAGGGCAAGAAGCGGGGGGAGTGAGTGGACGAGCTTTGTGGTTGGGTTTAAACCACAACAGTTCTTTTTGGCGCCCAACGCGGGGCGCGAAGGGTTGAGGTAACGACAGAGATGATCGGATTAACAGTCGTCACCAAGCTGATTTACTGGCTCTCAGAGTTGTTCCTCTTGCTCTCACAGTTTCACAATGCTGTACATTACTCAGAGCCGGTGTTTGCTGTGTTGGTGTTCATCAAGTGTGGGGCCTGGGCTAAGGTTCTTGTCTCACTGTACTTGCCGGCAATGACTTGTGATATGGGCGGGCTCCGGCAGCAGGGAGGCATGGCCGTGGCCGTGGCCCTGTACCCGGCCGTCCCGCTGCTCTTCACCGCCCTGGCCCTTGTCCTCGCCTCCGTCTCCGTGAGGCTGCGGGGAGCCGAGGGGGAGCGGCCCCGGGAGCCGGCGGCGGCCGAAGCGGCCCGGGAGAGCGGCCCCGGGACCCAGGCGGCGGCGGGAGCGGGGCCGGAGGCCCGGAAGGTGGCGCCTGCCGAGCAGCGGGAGGGAGCGGCGGAGGAGCCGAGCCCCGCGGGCGAGCCCAGCCCCGCGGCGGCCGAGAGCGTCCCCCGGCAGCCGCCCGCAGAGCCGCGCGAGGATGCGGGAGCCCGGGCAGCATTTCCCAGCAGGGCAGAGGGGGAAGAGCTGCGCCCAGGAAGAGAGAAGCCGGTGGTGGGAGAGCCGGCAGGCACGGCAGCTGCACCAGCCCCAGGGACAAGCACAGCAGCGTCATCGGAGAGTTCTGAAGGGTTCGAATGGCCTGTGGGTGCCCTTGGGACCTGCCTGCTGATTGCGATGGGGATCAGCCTGGTGGCACACACACAGAGGGGCTTCTACCCACGGCCATTTTGTCTGATCTCAGAAGTTAGGCAGTCAGGTTTGCTTCTTGTCTGGGGTGACGACGATACAGGAGGAGCAGGAGATTTTCCCCAAGGCTGGACAGCCACGAGTGGCAGGGTGTGTGGGACAGTATGAGCCAGCATCTGGTCCACTGGGCCCCTCCAGTGCTGTGGAAGCGTCGGAGATGGAAGGCAGCTCTATGGAGTCCCCAGCAACAAGCTGCAGAAACTGCTGAAGGGGACAGTGAATTATTTTGAGCCTGGTGGGCCCATGGCACTTCAGGCCATCAGGGCAGAGATGCAACATAGAGATGGACTCATGATCGAGGGGTGGACTTAGCAATGGACACCACTGCCCAGGCTATTCACGAGTGTGAACACTGCATGCAGCCTCTCCTGCTCTGAGAGACTGTAACAAGTAACCTGGTATCATGGACTTGATAGACTCAACAGCTTTATAGGGACTGGGCCGTGCACTAAGATAAGAGTGCACTGAGATAAGAGTGATGGTATATTGAAAATGTGGGATCTGAGCATGACTTGAATGGCATAGAATAATGGGTGGATACTGTCCTGTGTTCAGCAGTAGCAGTTATTTTTTCTCCTTCTTAGTAGCTAGTGCAGTGCTGTGTTTTGATTTTTTGGCCTGGGAACAGTGTTGATAACTCCAATGTTTTCTGTTGGTGCTCAAAAGTTTGGTCTGGCCAAGGACTTTGTGAGCCTCATGCTCTGCCAGGGAGGAGGGAAAGCTGGGAGGAAGCAGAGACAGGGCACCTGACCCAAGCTAGCCAAAGAGGTATTCCATACCACAGCACGTCATGCCCAGCATGTAACGGGGAGTTACCCGGAAGGGCATGGGGACTGCAGGGTTGGACGAAGGATCGGTCAGTGCTCAGCTGGGGGGAGTGGGGCGAGTTACTGGTCGGCTGGTGCTGAGGTGTTGTATTCTTTCCTCTTGTTATTTCCTTTATCATTATTATCATTGGTGGTAGCAGCAGTGATTTGTGTTATACCTTAGTTACTGGGCTGTTCTTATCTCAACCCGTGGGAGTTGCATTCTTTTCAATTCTCCTCTCCATCCCTCCAGGAGCAAGGGGAGGGCAAGAAGGGGGGGAGAGTGAGTGAACGAGCTTTGTGGTTGGGTTTAAACCACCACAGAGGTCTTCAGAAATGAAGACATAAATGGGGTTGTTTTTACAATGGCTGAATACTTCTAGGAGAACTTAACCTGATTCCTACCCCTTCCCTCCAATTTTTCCAGGGAAAGTGTAAGAAGTGAAGTGGAGAAGGAGATGCTAAACAGCTTGGGACTCAGTGTATGTCACACCCTTGGAGTGTGACCAGCAGGTCAAAGGAGGTGATCCTGCCCCTCTACTCTGCTCTTGTGAGACCTCACCTGGAGCACTGTGTGCAGTTCTGGTGTCCTCAACATAAAAAGGACATGGAACTGTTGGAACAAATCCAGAGGAGGGCCACGAGGATGATCAGGGGACTGGAGCACCTCCCGTATGAAGACAGGCTGAGGAAGTTGGGGCTGTTCAGCCTGGAGAAGAGAAGGCTGCGTGGAGACCTCATAGCAGCCTTCCAGTACCTGAAGGGGGCCTATAGGGATGCTGGGGAGGGACTCTTCATCAGGGACTGTAGTGACAGGACAAGGGGTAACGGGTTCAAACTGAAACAGGGGAAGTTTAGATTGGATCTAAGGAGGAAATTCTTTCCTGTTAGGGTGGTGAGACATTGGAATCGGTTGCCCAGGGAGGCTGTGAGTGCTCCCTCCCTGGCAGTGTTCAAGGCCAGGTTGGATGAAGCCTTGTGTGGGATGGTTTAGTGTGAGGTGTCCCTGCCCATGGCAGGGGGGTTGGAACTGGATGATCTTGAGGTCCTTTCCAACCCTAACTATTCTATGATTCTATAATTCTACACGGTTTGCTCTTACACAGCTATGAATACAAAGGACAGTCTCTTGCTGGAGTTGGTTTCCAGAGTACCTATTAATTCCTTTCTGAACTATCTCAGATGCTGGCAAGGAGCGATTTGTTTCCCTGATGTGGGTTGTACACAGCCTATGTGAATCTTTGTTGCTTTTTTCCTGCACTTTTGTTGCAGTATTGTCTAAAATGTTAAACAAATTCCAAATTTAATTAAAAAAAAAAAAAAAGGCAATTCAAATGAATTGCAGTAAATTCAATGGCAGTAACAAACGTAGCATGCAATCCTGAGTGAAGTTATCCAACTTTATCTACTTACCCTAGTGGGTTTTGTTAACCTACTTTTTTTCAGTGAGTTAGCATTGAAACAGTCTGTTTAGACATTGCATTTAATGTACTGTATAATGGATTAGTTACTATTTATAATTCTATTTCATTTATAACCACAAGTTTTAAACATCAGTAGAACAAGAATATACTGAAAAAAACCTAGGTATCGTTTTGTCCAATGGCTTTTACTCACAATTTCTTCATTGGTTTGGGGTCCATGTGACCTAAAAGTTAGTTCCTGGAAAATCCTCAAGGAAGCTCATGAAAGCCTTTCAATTTCATTCATTGCATGCAACGGTACTTACACATCAGGCTTGTTTCACCTGCCTGGAATATCCTGCAATATACACAACCTGCCACCTTCATTTAAAAACCCATTTCAAAGCAAGTAGGAAGCAGATGCTGTTCTCTCTTCTATGACACCAGCACCATTCCGCTGGAATTCACAACATTCTGGTGCAAAGGCACAGTCAAAATTAATGCAGAAGTCTTGAGCGGTTGCCAAAGTCAGCTTTAGCTGGAAGGCACAGGAGTTGTCTCTGGGACTGCACAGATGCATCACCAGCAAATGGGCTATGGGTTGAGCTCCATCTTCTGTGAATGTGCAGTGTGAAACATCCCAATGGGACTTCCCTCTGACAGCTGAGACAGAGGAGTTGCTCTCTGAAATATATGCCAGCATTGGCAGGAGTGTGGCTCCTCTCCTAGTCCTGTGACAGTTCAAGGAAGCACAGGAACCCCAGCTGCTATGAACTGATGATTCTGACCTAACAAGCACCACAGGTTAAACACACAAACCACATCACAATTCCAGCCCTACTGGTCCTGAAAAATAAGATGACCTATGTAAAAAATGAGAAATGCATTTAAATTTCCCACAGATACTCAAATACGATATTCTACAAGCAGTCTTCGGTGTTTGCCACATCAAGTTTGGCTCTCCGCAGCATGTCTCCATTATGCTCTTCCCAACAAAGCAGGGGAAATAGCATGATCTGCTCTCAAGCTCTGTCTTGGTAAAATCCCCGATTATTTCTGTCATTATACACAAAAGTAATTTCAGGTGACTGCTCTCCATTTTCTAAGAATGTCACAAGAGCTTGGGCCATGCCCTACCTGCCCTGTCAATTCAAATCTGCCGTATCTACAATGCTCACTGGTGGACCTCTCCTAGAACTCATCAAGACTCTGTGGGTACTTCGGTCCATGGATACAAACATCAGGCAGGTAGCACGAGCAGCCAGTGCAGGTTACAGAAAAGCACAGTACAGTGTCACATCTCACAGCCAATGGCCAAAATTGAGTATTTGATCTAATCATGATATGGGTTTTTTTACATATTGCTCTGCAAAGCAAAGAGGACTTTGTTGTAGAAATCAGAACCCAGAGGTGTAATACCGTCATTATAATGACGAAACATTACAGCAACAGAGCGAATGCTGCAGTTACAGCAAAGCCAAGACCTGGCAAAAGCTTCTTCATTCTTCTTGAATGCAGCTACCGACTGAGCATCTAGAAGCTGCCTAAAAGCTAATAAGGTTCCTAAAGGGCGAAACAGAATAAACAACTGCACTGGAACTGCTTAGCCTAGAGAAGAGAAGGCTCAAGGCAGACCTTATCAATGTTTATCAATACCTGAAGAGAGGGTGTAAAGAAGCTGGAGCCAGGCTCTTTTCAGTGGTTCCCACTGAATTACAATTACAGGACAGGAGACCATAGGCACAAACTGAAATACAGGAGGTTCCCTATAAACATTAGGAAAGATTTTTGTTTACTGCGTGACTGAGCACTGGCACGGGTTGCCCAGAGTTGTGGAGGCTCCTTCCTTGGAGATATTTAAAAGCCATCTGGACATGGTCCTGGACAACTAAGTGGCCTTAGGTGACCCTGCCTGGGCAGAGGGTTGGCCAAGATGACCTCCAGGGGTCCCTTCCCACCTCAACCCTGCTGTGATCCTGTGATAAATGCTAATATAAAATGATAATATAAAGTGCTAATACAAATCATAGCTATTTTACTGATAGGGATACCATGTCAGTTCTATGTCTGTTTGTTTGCCCTAACTGATATTTCTGTCTTGCTCAGGTATTAGATTAGTCATGCAGTCTGGGCAGATACAACACAATGTCATCAGTGCAGCAGGGATATTGCCCTCTCTTCCCAAATAAATGGAATCCTGATGAACTGTCTCCTCTAGGGAAAGGAGTAGTTCATCCAAGCTGTCCCTTGGAATTACATCAGCCCTTCCCAACTCTTGTTCATTAATTCCCTTACCACTCTCCTGTGCCATATCTGTGCATCAAGAAGAATCAATTGCAACAGGCATTCCTACTAATCCTCATGCTGTTGGAAAGAAAGAAGAATTAAGTGAGTCATTAATAAGGACACTTAGATCTTGAAAGAAGCCTTTACAAGCATCTGGAACCCCTTTCCTGCAGATACAAACATAATGCCCAAAGCTATATTTTCATGCAAGACCTAACCCATCTTTACCATTCATCCCCCAGGAATATTTATTATCCAGGAAGATCAGTGGTTTCATGGACGTGAAAGTACCATTCACATTTAAACCTCATCAAAACTGTACCTTTTAAACTTAGTAAGAGCCTATTGAAAATGAGGTTCTATTCCATCCATTATAAATTATCCACAAACTGTCATGAGATCATGTTACAATGTGCTCTCATATCCAGCTATCTTTTAGTCCTTGAGTATGTTTCTGTCATGCAGTCTATACTGGGATAATGACATTTTTAATACCATGCTTGTGCATTCTTCAAGATGACTAGCATTGCAAACACCCGGTTTCTTTCTGCTCATCCAAGGAGATGTATCATTTCAGGAAGCATGATTTTCACAACAGTAAATCAGCTCACTTCATTTCAAACTGAAATGGATAACTGAAAAGAATTACTTTCAAGCAGCTGGAGGTTCAGTTCCTTCCTGCTCACTGAAAACAGTTGCCTTGTTTCCTCTTCCTATGAGCATGACAGTCAACCCATGACACTGCATATCACATCGCACAGTGAACATTTCATCATGACTCAAATGCCAGTGGCTACCTGCGTCTTTCAGAAGTTTAAAGTTTACTGTTAGCAAGCAAGACTTCCCTGCTATGCTTTTGAGAAGGAGTTTGTCCTAAAGACAAAACAATAAGAAGTTGTTTTAAGCAGCATAATTCGGATTGATTGTACCTACTTTCTGACAAAGGATCTAGGGCTGGGATCATTTGAAAATGAGATCTTACATAAGGACAATTTCTAGCTGCCCTGCTGCCAACTGCAGTAATGTGAAGTTCAAGCAAAACAGTCACCACTGCATCACCTCTGCTGCAGGGTGGCTCCTGCTGCTGGAACAACTCAACTGTTGATGCATCAGATACTGAATCACAGCTATTAGTCCAAAATATTTAGAAGAAGCATTAAGGTCAGATCACCTTCACATGCTGGGTTTTAAACTGTGATGGTTCAGCAGCAAGAATTCAGAGCAGTAAATACACTTTCTAAAACTAACTAAAGCTACTTCAGGCTGCACTTGTGCCTGCTAATTAGAAGAATCTTAAAGCATGGGCTGAAGATCTCTAGATGAGATGTATCAGTCTAAAATCCCCTACTAGGTTTGCAGGCAGGGAAGATGCTGTAAGGTGCAATTCCACTGTCAGGTTACAGAACTGCTGATGGTAAAGACTGAACAGAACAATGAGCAACACATATTTTTGAACAGGTTTTGTTGTCTATTTCTGTTTTCTATTCTCTCACTGACAGCTAAAGCGATTACCTTCAAGAATGACACAGGCTCAAAAAATCATCAGTTACATTAATGAGCAGACACAAACAGAGAAGGGATTAACATAATCTAATCCAATTACTCAGGGAGGCACAATACGCAACAGACCTATACGAAAAAAGAGCAGTTAGAATTTTCCATAAGGGATGCTCTTCAACATAACCACAGGCAAATGTTAGTCTGCTGCTCATTTGGTCTTAATTTCCCTGTTCAGAGCCATTATATAAACCCTGCCTGTAAAACTAACCAATTCCCTTAAGGCTGGCTGCTTCATTTTTATAAAACCCACAAGACTTTAAGTATTCTCGGGAGCTGCTCTCAGGAGTTAGTTATCAGGAGGAAATGGAAACATGCAGACTCTGGCATAAAGAAGCATTCACTAATGATCAAAAAGACACCAAACAAACAAAAATAACCCCAAACCCCCAAGTAGCTGAAGTTTTGGGGTTCCTGGACATAAAAACCCCAACCAACCAAAAAACCACACACACACAACAACAAAACCCAAAAAACACAAACCAAACCAACAAAACCATGGAACGCAGAAATTCAGCTAACCCATTTGCTCAGTCAGGCTGTCTTCTTTCATGAGATATCAACAAATAGGAAACATCTGGTAAGAGGGGAATTCAGTGAGCTCAGCCTATTCCTTAACTTCCTAGGTGCTATATCCGTAGCACACAGACAGACGACTACATCAGGGAATAGGACTAGTTGTTACTTCTTCCACAGAATGAAATGACAGAAAAATGACACCATTTTGACGGAAGTATACTGTGCTTCTCAAGATACCTCTCCCAAAGCCATTTCAGTTGTTCTATAGAAAGCTTGGAGTGCTGGTGTCTGGACTTGCCCATTCACTGGCATCAGACCCATAGCTCTCCTCTTCATTCATTGTCTTTAAGAATTAATTGTTCTCATCTTAACACTGGGACTGGCACAAGCACTCCAGCACAGACTCTGTCCTCAGCACTGAAAGTAGACTGTGAGCTTGGTGGTGCTAACTCTGCCTGGCTTCAGAGCACCATTCCTGGTGGGATGTCAGATGTCCCCTTCTCATCCCACATGATGTGGTGGTCTATGATGGCTACTTCACCCATCTGTTTGATTCCATCTTTTAAAGAAACTCTTGGAGGGGCTGGGGACTAAGGAATGTTTGCAGCAGACTTAATGGCCTTCCAGTATTACAAAACTACTGTGGAAGAAGAAAGGAGTTAAGCCAAATCAAAGTGCTTTTAAAAACATACCCTTGAAAGAAAAGAATCTCTGAAAAGAAAACAGATCAGTGCTTGCAAATAGAAAGTGCATTTAACAACCCCAACAAAAACTAAAATTTTGATGAAAAGGCAGAATGGAAAAGCTC
This sequence comes from Lathamus discolor, assembly GCF_037157495.1. Classification (NCBI taxonomy): domain Eukaryota; kingdom Metazoa; phylum Chordata; class Aves; order Psittaciformes; family Psittacidae; genus Lathamus; species Lathamus discolor. Next base: position 62,991 of record NC_088888.1, read on the forward strand.
TCAAAATACATTCAAAATATATTTTATATATAAAATATATAAAATTATAAAGGCCAATCTCCTATGAGATACTGAAATCCTGTATTGTCAGAAAGCACTAATGGGAAGTGGTTCTTTTCCATGCAGGTAACTAATAGCTGACGGTGCAAGGAGTATTAACACACCTAGGAATTAAAAGATGAACTTTGTAGAACTACACAAAGCAAGGGAGAACACTCAAACAGAGGTTTCTACAAGATGGCACCACCAAATTCTCTTTGCTCTTTGTGCTTCAGGTAAGCAAACCAACTCCAGCAGTGCTAGAAGCCACACGCTTAACCCTTATGTTGGTGCCATTTTTTATGCTGCATACCAGAAAGCCACAGCTCTGCCTGAACTTTGGGAATATCGGAATGGAAACCATGCCTTAGTGACGTAGCAGACTGCGAGTCTTCAGAGATGTGTGCATGGTGGGGGGAGTAAGGTTGAAGACTGATAATTTTACAGTCCTTATAAATCACTTGCTTTTGCTCTCTTTAGCATATTTCCACTTAAGGGAAAATAAGCAGTTCCTGCCTGCTTTCAAGCCCCTGACAAAGTACACATTTTTATGTGCATTTCTAATCAATTTACCCATGAATGTTCAGATCAGACACAACATCTGTTTTGCAGCAAGATTTCCCTTTCCACGAGAAAACTGAATCTATTATGAATCAGTCGACAGCACTGATGTGACAATGTGAGCTGAAATAACCATCATAGAACTACCAGACAGTGAGCACAACACTAATAACAGTAGGGGTCATTAATGTTTGGCATTCTCTATTTTCTGCCATCTCAACTGATTTTACACTGAGCCATCCCTTTCTTTCTAGCCGAGAATATTATCCATTCCGTATCTCAACCCTAAACTGTATCAAATGGCTAGAAAGGGATAATTTCCTTTGCCTAAGAGGTCACCTCACGCTGCAGAGTCTTTACTTAGAATAGTTCAAAGAAGGAGAAAAGTGTTTTGGATGGACAAGGTAATTCCCATGAGAGAATCACCCTACAAGAAGCATGTATTAAATCTGTTCCCTAGATTATATGGCATACAGCTCTCACACAAATAAAGTGATGAACAGTTTTCAACCTTCTGCAGGTGATGGGGTCACTCACCATTATGTTGTTTTTATCACTTAGTATCTGGACGATATATTCCAAAAAGTCATTTTGTGTGTGGTTTTAGTGGAAGGTTTGCAGTTTGTGCTGCACTACAGACTAGATGTCTGGTAGCAAGACAGCAAATGACAGGTTAAGTTCAAAAGCTTTATCCAAATACAGCTACGAAGCATGAAAAAACGCAATTATTGATCTGAATTATTTCTGATTAGAACCAGGACACATAGAAACACAATTTCAGAGCAAGGAGCTCTTAAGCTTGCCAGAGCATATGAGCCTGTTGAGACCAATTATGTTCATTCCCAGAACCCTCACTACCTTGTTTGAACTGAGAAATGCCCTAAATGAGATTTCTTCTTTCCTTAGTCCTACAAAAACTTGAATCTCTGGGTGTAGTTCTACCAGCTTTGCCTTTCATTTCAGGCTTAAAATAATGCTGTCTTGTCTGCCTAAGTAGACTCTGTTTCATAAAATAATGGCAGCAAAAAATGCATAGGCTCTCAAACCCAGAGTTTAAGAAACCCTTGGTAACGTCCCCTTCCTTTTCATTCCACTTCCCAAAAGAATCATTTGGTGAACAAATCATACGTTGGGTTTTTTTTAAGTCTCATGGTAGGGTTTGATCTCCTCTGATTTTAAACCTGCAAGTACATGTGGGAGCAGGAGACCTTTCCCTCATCACAAGAACTCTTGCAGCAAGAGGCAGAACCTCAGCTGGTGATGGATGCCTGAGAATGAGCAACGCTCCCCAGCAGCAGCTCTAAATCTTGTTATCCTGATGAATGTGAAGTGACTGGAAAGAGGGCAGAAGTTACTGCCAGAGGGACTCTGCAACACAGGTGCAAGCAAAATGTACTGCAAACAGCAGTGGAGTTCATTAGCAATGGTAATAATGGATGGGCCTCTCCCACAGTGTGCCATGGAGCACATGCTGCGTGAAGCAGCGCTAATAGGAAAAGTAACAGCACACTGAATTTCTCATAAACGTGCCCCACTCTGATCCAGGCACAGAGGAAATTCATCTCTGATTGCATTCCAAGTCTGGGCAAGGTCTAAAGAACATCTGCCAAGAGACATTTAGCTGAAAGCTGGGGCTTGGGTTGGAGCAGAAGGTATCACCTTCCAGCAGTATGCAGGACTCCACATTTAGATTTGCATGAACACACGAGTATGTACTTGCATTTGGAGAAAGAAAGAGCTGTTGATTTCTGGTTTTTTGTATTTTTAGCCTGCTGTAAATACACGCACTCAGGTTTTCTGCATTTCATTCCTCGCATTTATGTACAAGAGTTTAAGTGAAGCACAAATTAAAAGGGGGACAGGGTGAATGTACGCCACTTGAAAGTTATTGAAAGTTACAGGGACTTAAGCTCTGATGTGCTTGTTTCCTTTTGGCACTGAAAGCACTTCCTCTGCTCAGTGTCATAATGAAGTGGCCTTCTAGTTATTTTATAAATGATTTTTATCATGCACACTAGATGGTGCTCAAGTTAAAAAATGAATGGCTACTTCCATAAACTTTTAATGGAATTAGCAAAACACATGTTATTCCTCTGCGGTATTTAAAACAAGAAATCAAGGCAGGAGGGGGGAAGCCTATTTACCTGAGTCTCTTCCTGACTGCTGATCATGCCACATTTAAGTAAAATTCTATTCCACTGGCTTTGCTCAGAATCACTCCTGATTTTTAGTTGCATATTTATGACATTTTTTGCAGTCACTTAGAGCATTACTGAGGAGCTGAATTACAGGAATGTAAGTACACAGCTACAGACAACACGGAAATACATTGCCCAGCCATCAGAAATTCAGTATCTGTGTTCATGACAATACTGCCTTGTGGAAACTTTTGAAAATAGAATTCTTTCTTTCCCAGGGATCATACTGGATTAAATTAGCTTATGATAAAATTATAAATTACTTGATACTTCAAACAGATCAACTGTACCGAGTATGTCACTGAACTTTACCCTAGCTGCAGGCTGAGTTTTGAGCAAATCGGGCTCTTTTCAAGCTGTACAGAGAGAAAGGACTGAGCAATTCAGTGTCTGACAGTGTTTAATAGGAGTCCAGTCCCGGCTGAAGACTGATAGAACCCCCTGAATCGGCAGTGATTGAACACAAGTGGTCACAGTCAGACGCAGATGAGAACATAACTTTGGTGAGGAGCAGCCACTGGCAACAGTGCTGGATGGGTCACAGGCAGAGACACAAGACATCACATTAGCCAGAAATACCTCGATGCTTCAATGTGCCTGACCTTGCACTGATTAATCTGACATTTTTCTACTTTCTCAATACCTTAATAGCTCCTCATGGAAAGTTACTTATTTCTGCAAGGCTACTAACTCCTTAGGTAAACACAGGGGCTAAGCTGGGCTGCGGACAAATGGCCTCTTCCAGATCCAGCTCTGCAGCTGAAGATGCTGCTGACCTGAGCTATTTGTTTTCCATGGCCATCAGAGCTTCTTCTCTACGCCTGTCCCTCTGACTTTAAAGCAGAAGCATCAGAGCCCATCATGCTGTTCTCTCTGCTGAGAGGGCAGAACCCCCCAGCAAAGAGCTGTTCCGAGTTGACATCTTCAGTCAGGATGGCTGTTTGCAAAGCGAACACCAACCCCACAGCCTCAGCCCAGTCCAGTTATCAGCTCCAGCTTGGGGAAAACGATGACAGATAATTCCAGAATTGCAGATCAATGCTCAAGGGAAAAGGAGGCAGGAAGCAAATCTAATTGAATTTTACAGGACTCCACAAATCCCCCTAAATATTTGCACAAAGCCGGGAAGTGATCTTGATTCTTTTTATCCAACACCTGCTGCTCTGTCACAGTTCAGCATTAAAAAACAAATGACTCCAATCTGCTGGAAATAACAAAAGGCAAGAGAGTGTCAAGTGCTGTTTGCACAGAGAGAACTGTGCAATAAAGTAGTTCATAAAATCATGAGCAAAGTTCACCTTTATCCTCTACAAATAACATTTCAACTTCCCTGTGTGTATATAATGAAAAAAGCAATGTTTCATCACATACACCCATCCTGTACCTTTTAGTGTATTATCCTATCTTTTTTTGCCATGAAGGGAAAAGCATTTTCAAAGCTGTGAACAGAAAACACCATGCACTTAAATGTGGGGAGACCATCAGGAGCTAGTAATGCCTCACTCAGCCCGCAATTCAGAGAAGAATACATCTTTTTCCTCCTCACATGAGGTAACACCACACCTTTTCTGTAGAAGCAGCGACATGCTCTCCTGCATCCATTGCTAAATCATCGAATCCCAGCCTGGTTTGGGTTGGAAGGGACCTTAAAGCTCATCCAGTTCCAGCCCCTGCCACGGGCAGGGACCCCTTCCACTGGAGCAGCTTGCTCCAAGCCCCTGTGTCCAACCTGGCCTTGAGCGCTGCCAGGGATGGGGCAGCCACAGCTTCTCTGGGCACCCTGTGCCAGCGCCTCAGCACCCTCACAGGGAAAAGCTTCTGCCTAAGAGCTCATCTCAGTCTCCCCTCTGTCAGGTTAAAGCCATTCCCCTTGGCCTGTCCCTACAGGCACCTGTCCAAAGCCCCTCTCCAGATAAAAAGACCCAATTATCTACTACCAGCTCTTTATTTTTTTAGTATCACAGACATTGCTACCAAAGCTGTAAATCTAAAGAGCATTTTTTAATAATTCAGGAGGATATTAGCCCTAACCCAAAGAGCTTACAGCTTCGCCTACAATCCTGCTTCAGGATTCATTGTTCCCTTCAGGAGGATTTGTACAAATGCAGGAGTTTGACCAGAAGGCTGTTTCTAGAAGCCTCGTGTGACTTTATAGAGATTAATTCTACAGTTCTTATGGTGAGTGGGGGATTCCATCAGAGCATCCCCAGACAGGATAAACTGATTTGCTCAAGGAATCAATTCTGTCCATGCTACTCCACAGTCTTATAAACTGTCACCAGATCTGAACATCCTGAGAACTGAATGGTTAAATGGGAGGGGTTTGGAGAAGGTGCTTGGTTCTCTCCCAGCACAAGAGAGAATTACCTGCAGAATAATCCCCCCTTTTTCACTGAGGATTTGAGTCATAAGAAAACAGAGGGTTGAAGTACACTGTTGCAAACAGCGCTTTGCTGTCAGGCTGAGTGTCTTTGACTTTGGTTATGTGCACCAATGAGTTCACACACTGGCTTTAGAACAGTATCTGTAGGTTGGCCCAGATGGGCAGGAGGCTGAAATCAAATCAGCGAAATTGAAAGAGCTCAAATTAACTGCTACTTAAAAATAATAAGCAACTGCAATTGACTCTCATTAGTGCATCGAGGGAAGATGAAGAAAACCCAGAGCTAGGCAAGTCACTTCATTTGTATTCCTCTCCTGAAATCTTTCAAATTTAATCCACACAAGCAGTAAACAGAAGAAAGCTACTCAGCATTCAAGCAGCAGGTCTCATTACGGGCAGGCAAGGCGTGTTACAGGTACAGCTGAGCCAAACCCTAGAGCAGAGCTCCCCTAAGGAAGGGTAAAAAAGCTAAACACATTGAGATTGCGAGTCTGCAGCAAGCCCAGTCTTCAAAAGGGACAGTACAAAACCACTGGCTCCAAATACCTGAGAAACTGGGACAGTTTGAAATATTAATCTGGATTTGAATTCTGATGACTTGGCCAACACACTATCTGGGATTATGGAGCTATAAGCCCAGGCCCGATTTCTGCTGCCCTCGCCCCAGTTGGTACAGTTTCATAGCTTTGAAGACTATGTCATATTCCAAGTAAGATCTGAGCACATTAGATGGATCTTTATCAATAAAGGAAACACCAATGGAAAGGAAGAGGAAAAGGAAAGAGTAATGGAATAAAAATGGCTTTAAACTGGAAAATTAAGAAGTGATGAAGAAGCAAAACCTTCCAGATGCTTATAGCATCTTGATTATAAGCTTCCTTGACATTATTCTGAAAAGTGAGGTAGAATTCATTGAGATTAGGACCCAAGGAAGCAAAGTAAACATAGCAAAGCAGGATTAGTGTGCCTGAGCATTGGTGAAGCAACTTTGAAAGGGAATGGATCCAAATATGCCACTGGGATCCAAAGAAACCATTAAATGAGAGGGCTGGCAGCATATTCCAGTTATGGAGAAGTGGAAAGGGAACATCTCCAGAGCGCTCAGCCGCTCTGAACCATTTATTACACTACAAAACGCAGCAGTGACACGGAGCCTTCTTCAGCCACAAGACACTGTTGTGCTATGGGTGACAGTGGCACTGGCCAGACGAACTGTCCCCATACTTAAAATTTCAGAATAAGAAGTATTGGAGTGGTTTGTAGTGACCAGTACACAGTGCACAAAGGGACAGGCAGCACTGATCCAACATTTCCCTCTCCTGGGCATTCAGCAGCAACTGAGCCAAACCCATACACACTGGAAAGAAGAGGACCATTGAGCTCTCCTTTCTTCTGGTCATGTACAAGAAGCAGCAGAGCAAGCAGAGATCATAGAAGAGGAGAAAATATTTAACTATGCCTTAACTGTGCATGCAGAAATTGCAGGATGGAGTCTAGTCCACTTGAAAAGGCCAATCAATACTGCTCTCACTGTTACTAATGTGGAAAATAAACAATGGGCAGGATGAACAGCTAGGACAGAGTCAGGCTCCTGAAAGCAGACCATGCTTTCAGGACACAACTACCTTAGGCATACCATAAGGATTAAATGCATTCAGTGTAACTTTGCTTAGATTCACTGTGTGAAAAGAGATTCAAATTCTACTGAAAATCAAGGCTGAAGGAAAGAAAACAAACATTCATCAGCATTAGAGTCTCTAAATTTCCACTGCAATCTACCCCTATGACTTACCAAAAAAGCTGAAGTATGAATATTTCCTTTTTCCAATATGTGAGTACTGGGCAAACAGCACAAAGGCAGGAGTCTGATGAACACAGCAAAAGCAAGTGCAGTGTCCAGAGAACTGGAATGGAAAGGACTGATTGAAAGAATGATCCTTCAGTCATGGCCAGCTGTACCCATGTAACAAAAGCAAATCACGTTCAGTGCCCTATATTCTGCTATTTCCTGCTAGTTTAAGGTTGTTAGCTTCATGGAAATCCTTGTGAAATTCCTTTTTGTTGTTATACAGAATGTTCTTTTATGTGCCCCAAAAGAAGAAACTAGGAAAAGAGCCACTTTGAGCCCAGGGGTGGTATGAACTGCTTCTTCCACATTAGTGAAATCATTGATTGAGATGACTGAGGAGCAAATCTCCAAAGTAATGACATAGCTAGCAAGCAAGGAAAGAAACAAAACAGAAAAACCCAAACAACACCCCCTCCCCCCCCCCCCCCCAACCAAATTAGGGAGTCATCATGCTCCTCCAGGCTCCCTGGGGCTTAGCTCTGGGAAGAAGCTCTGCAACCACGAATTGCTAACTTGGTAGAATCAGCATCAAATCCTGGCCCTAATCCTTTTCCCCCCATTCTATTGCCCAAAGCAGTACAGACTAAGATTTATTTCCTGCAGGAGATTTCTTCATTACAAGACTCTATTAAGCCACTTAAAACCAAATGTCCTCATCACACAATGCAAGTGCGAATTCTACTGCTTAAGGAACATCCCAGCTACACGAGGCAGACTTTGATTTGACTGTGGGTCTTAAAAATTACTGGCCACAGACAGTGCTTTTGCCTGTCATCTAGGTTTAACCATCATTTAAATTAGTAATAATAGTTTTTATTTCCATAAAGATCCATCTGCTTAGCTTATAAAGAACACATACTTAATGTATACACAAATAATATATGTTTAAGGAACCTTCGTTCTTGCACCAATGGTAACAAGTGGCTTTTACATTAAGTGGACATGGTAACAGTCACTCATTGGCTTGTTTGTTACTGTATAAAACAGCCCATGATGAAGTCAGTGAATCTGACCTCATGGAAAAGTGTAGTGGTGTCAAACCAGTATCACAGAAAACGTGTTCTGCATTTGAAAACATAGACTCATAGTTCGGGTTGGAAAGGACCTTAAGATCATGGAGTTCCAACCCTCTTCTAATTACAGTGTTTTATGAAAGTTCTGCATATACCAAGTGCCAGAAGATTTCAGCTCCCAGTGAAATGCCCTCTCCAATCACTTCCTTTTTTTCTGATTGCTAGTGCAATGGAAAGAAAAACACTTCTAAGTGTATTTCCTTTCATTGCTGAGGCCTTGTAAGTATGATCAATGCCTTTACAATGAACTAAACAAAAAAACCCTAAAGAGATACCTTAAGTACATATTTCAAGTAGACAACAGAAGGGCTTTACAGTCCTAATTTGGAAGTGATGAGTGTCTCGGACCTCCTCCTTTTTAACTGTGATTCCTTATAAACCCAGTTAAAGAGATGCCCATTTCCTCAGTTCCCCTAGCAAAGGACTGCTTCCAGAGCGTATCCCCTCCTTGATATCAATACAACTCTCCCAGAAGGGCTAGAAAATAGAACTCTTGCCAAATAAATAAATCCAGCCACCGTGGAAGAACTTCATTTTTGCTACTTGGAATCTGCACAGATCACTTTCAGGGAGAGAGAGGGTACAAAGACGACAATCCATTGGGATGTACACACTTGAAAAAAAAGTTAGGGTATTACCAAGCAGCATGGATCCACATAAATCCTGCCTTCCCCAAGACAGATGGGGGAATTAGTACATGAAAACAGTTGCCTTGAACAAACCCGTGAAGTAGCCACCATTACTTCTGTTCAGAAGCCCTTTGATTGTCTTCGTGTGCAAAAAAAAATCCAGTATGTTTTGGGAAATTACTTCAGGTGTTGGTAAGGAAGAGGATTCAGATTATGTCCCATATTCACATAGAAGCCACCAGTTCTAGGTGCTACCAAGTTTAAAACACAGATAGATTTTGACACTAATATCAACCTGCAAAGTTTAGATGGGTCAGTGCAGCGGAGACTAACTTCTAGTACTGTTTTGTGGAATATAAGTCCTTTCGCCCAGATACCAGTTCAATTCCAAGAAGTTTTCTAGTGTTCCAATGCAATAACTAATACCTCATGTCTCTCTCTCCTTGGCTTGTGAGTCTTCTTTCCTCATCCACATCTAATCTAATGTGTCCTTAACTCGACTGCAGATTGAACAGCTCATCATCTTTTAGTCTCTTGGTCATTCAATAGCCTACTGAAAATAGGGTAAGTGTCCACGCAGAAATTTAGTCTCCTGCAAAAAGGGCCAAGAGTCACAAAACTCATATACAAATCCACTTTAATGCAAACCAAATAGTACTGTGTTTCAGTCTAAGGTGCTCCACATCCTCAAACACTCAACATTGAGCTTCCCAGTTTTACCATTCCATTGAGAAATCCACTTTCAGTCTCAGCAACAGGATTAAAAAAGACAGCTCTTTAATGCTTCTCTTTTTTTATTGAATCAATACTGTATTTCAATATCAACTGTTACATCTTTCTGAGCAACAGAAGCATATTCTGCAAATTTGTTTGTCAGTATATAGTACAACCTCAAAACTCTTATCCAAACCCCATGTATTCCAAAATTAGGTTTCCTCCCTCAAACATGCAACATTTGAATAAAAAAGTCCTGACTTACTCCAAAAAATTCCACTGTGCAGTTATATAAACTCAGATCTCTTGACACCCACTCTGGCTTATGAAGACACCGGTTTATATAAAGGACCTTCAAAAGAAAATGAAAAAGGAGTATTATTTTGCTGGGATTTCCAGAGGATTCTAACACTCCCATCACCATAGCAGTACACATACATAAAAACACCATGTCCAATATATCGTACTAGGCAATATAGTATTTCTGAAAGACTGGTCTTTGCAAAAGGCTGTGGCATGTTATCCTGTGACTACATCAGAAACCACCATGCAGCCATTCTATTTCATTTAAGCCTTCAGAATTAGGAAAGTACCAGTGTTGAAATTATATTTATGAAAAAGACCCCCTAGATCTAACGTTAATAAGAAGTGCACATTCTGTAAGGGCAGATCCCATTTCACCATTTCTACTGCTTGGCTGGTCTTCATTTCAGCTTCAATACCCAGTTTTCATAACAACAGCAAGGTCTGGATTGCAGAAATGAAGGCTATATTTGCCCTTAATCAAAACACTGTTTTAAAAGATGTTGTTTTCATATCACCGACACATTTCAAGCAGTCTCAAGTATTTCAAAACTTCGTTTTTCCACCCTAAAGATCCATAACTTCCATCGCTAAACAGGGCCTTTAAAAATAATCTGAAAACAATATGCAAAATATTTCAAGACAGCAGGATAGTGATACAGTTGAAATCAGCAATATGGACATACAAGCATAATCTTTCCATTTTATATATGAGACCTCTTGACACAAAAAGACCGTGCATTTTGCATGGGATTTTAGCCTCACATTTGTAAAAGGAGAGGCAGATTTTCAGATAGATTTCTATTTAGCTAACAGGAAAATTAATCATGTTGCAAATACAGGGCTGATGCTGCCTAGATTCTCTTGCTCACATCCATGGTAAGTACCAACTTCTTGTCCTTGTTTCTGAGGTTTATGTTTATACTCAGCGTCGTTGCTGATGACTGATACATGTTAGCTGGTTTTAAAATAACTACCTTGGGAAGCTTGATAAAAACAGTGCTAGGCTCTGATTTGCTGTGGAGATGCTGTTACAGTTTACACAGGAATGTGTCATCTTTGCTCGCAGCCAGCTTCAACAGACAGAATGGAACTGCATGATACTGTGGTGAGGACTCTCACAACGTCTACAACAATGTAGACCTTTAAGCCCAGACCCAGCAGGAACACGTCTTCAGCTGATCTTCCATTAACACTTCCAGTTGAAATCACAAGTAAATCTTGTATCCATCTCTTGAGAGAATCTTGCAGGAAAGGTCAGACAGAGAGAGAGCAGGTAAAGCCAAAGGTGCGGTACATGGCATACAGTTTCTCTGTGCACTGGGTGCATTTTAGGGAAAGGAAAGTCTCTGTGTAGCTGCATGCGAAACAGTTTAAAGACACAGCAGAAGTTGTTCCAGCAGCCTCCTTGTGCCTTATCCACCCCAAGGGGCAGCTACTGCAACCTTTGAAATGACTCTGCCAGGCACGGATGCAGCATTATTTGCAGTGTATCCAGATGAAGCACCTCAGCTTGAAGCTACAAAGCTACCTTACCTTGGCTACTTGATGCAAAAGAAAATGGCATCAGGCAGGTGGCTGCATAGCGTTGTTACCAAGCTCTCTCCTCAGAGAGAAAAAGAAAAAACGACTTCACATCAGACTATTACAGACGCTAATACCTTTGTCAAAAGCAGAAAAAGAGATTTTACAGAATACTGGCTAGACACCACAGCACACTGACTGAAAGGAATAATTTGAGTACGAGCTTAATAAGGCAGGGTAAAAAATCCACCACCTTACAACTAATGACACTCTGAAAATGAGTCTGCTGTGTGTGATTTCACTGATGCCTGAGGGAGACAAGGATCTTTCGTTTCATGTTTTTCATACTTTCAGTCAAACAGATTGCTGAATAATCATGTTTTCTGTATTTTAATGGGAGAGGAAGCTATTATACAGAAGGTGTTTCCATATGTCGTAGTTGATAAAGGCAATTCTTACTAGTAAGGTTGTCTCCACTCAGTTACTTGATGAAAAGCCCTCCTGTTGTAAGGAAAAAGCAGATCCTGTGGATAGAAGAGATGCCTAGGGCTGCACACTTCAGTGGCTACTGGGAAGAACCATGAGCAGATGAATCCGAGGTCTTCTCCAATTGAGTCCAAATCTGTGACATTCACTAGGGTGCTCAGGGTACTAGGAGCACTCCATGTCATAATTGCTCCTTCATATTCACCCTCTTCTTGCTGCTGAAAGACAGTGGACAAGACCTGGATCCATCACTCCAGAAAATCATCAGCAAGTCCCTTTAGGAGGTCAAGGTGCTTTCTTCTTTGAAGAAGCATCTGGGTCACTGTCTCAAAAGCTCAAAATCCCACAAAGAGTATGGCTTGTTTTAGGCTGAGATCACAGATGCTCTTACGAGTGGAAACCGTAAAATGCATGGCAAGGGGGAGGTGGAAAAATCGGGGGGGAATTACCCCCAGGTCTGAGACACCACTGACATCTTTGTCTTTCTAACCACAGAGCCAAGTGAACATCCACAACTGGATGAAATCCTCACATCCATTCTATCTGTTAGGGCTACCTAGTAAAGAGAGAGAGGGAAAAAAAAAAAAAAGTCTTGAAGCTCATCTCAGCTTACTATGACATGTTCAGTGTTTGACTACCTCTTAAAAGCCATATGGAAACCAAGCCTATTGTAGAACACAACTTGCCTCAGATCATCAACATATCTCAACTAGGCTTACACAGCAGTGCTACACACTGGTTGCCTCTGAATGTCAAAGTAGGGCAGAGATTGTTCACCCGTAAGTACCTGAGTAGAAAAAAGACCTGCCTCTGTTGCCATTCCCACTTTCAGGAGGACTGACAGTTTCCTACAAGCAGTTTCAAAAGGCACATCATCTCTCCATGGTAAGTATCCACCTGCAGCCTTACAATTATGAATTTTAATGCATTATGCACGACATCTTTTACGCAGGCATATCAAAAATGTACAAATTACGTTGTGGAGAGACATTTCTAATAGGCAATACTCTATTTCTTCATGTTTTCCTGGGAATTACGTTCTGCTGGTTTTCACTATTCAGAATAGGCTTCAAGAAATGCAAAAAGATGCAAGAACTAGGTGGATGCTTGCAAATATACAGACAACAGGACCAGTTCCTACACATGCAACTAGTCCAGCTGGATGTTCACTGCCACATGTTATACTTTCCAGGATTTGAACCAAAGCATTTTGAAATCTGGCCACTAATTATGGGCACTTCCTGATCCAATCTAAATTTCGTAACTGCTGAACAACTCCTTGTCCTCGTTTCAGGATCTGGATGCTCAGCAGTTCAGAAAATCAAATCCAAAGTGACTCAAGCCAATACTGAAAAATATGAACACCCAAAGTTTGCAGCTGGTTTTGAAAACACAAACCCCTCAAGGCTAAATGCTGCTTTAAAGACACTGCAATAGTTTCAAAAGCTGCATATTTTTTGTATCAAACCACTAGAAGACATAGACAAATGTGGTGGGTGGACTCTGCATCCATACTCCTTCAGTGTGGTCTGTGCAAACAGCCCCCCTGTGACCAGCCAGTACTGATGACTGGGAATGGAGGGAATAGCAGGACAATCCAGGATAGGCCTGCAGAGTGAAGCAGAAGTAGCCGTTGCAGAGACAAGGGAAAACAAGGGCTGCTGTTGGATCCTGCCCAGAACACAGAACCCCACCACAATCTGTCCATACAGTCCTGAAGATGTGGAAGGTCCTGTTGTATCTGCCTTCACAATTAAACATGATTCTGACATGATTATGGTGCTGATGCTGTTATATCTTCAGTGCATGATGGCTCCTGGCTCTGTTCGTGCCTGCCTATTGTTCATGAGAGTCTTTGTCTTTGCAATAATTGGAGAACAAGGTGTTCTGGAAGCTCTTTTCAGCTGTGACCTGGTGAACCTCTTACGGATTTTTCTGTAAGGAGGAAAGAAGGGAAGGAGGGAAAGAAGAGAGAAACAACAGAAGAGATAAATCTCAGTCTTTAACAGAAGACTGCTCAAGAGCCAATAACAAACATAACAAATACTCTTACCAGAGCAGGAAGGCTAGTTCATGGAAAAGAGACTCGCAGTCAACAAGAGTGAGCCCTGTCCATCAACTGATGGCTCACAGTTGCCTCCAACTAGTAACTGATAATTGATCAGTGAAAGGTGAGTTGGTGCTAGGCAATATTTGGACAATAACATTTAATTACATGAAAGCGTGGGCCAGAATGCTCAAATGCTGAATCCTCACACGCAATATCAATACAGGAATGAAGGGCCACAGAAGAAAGAACCCCATCGGCACTCAAGCGGCTGCCACCTCTGTAAAGAGATGGACTGGGAACAATTGTTATTCACACTCTATCAATTTTGCAGTTTATGCATGACTTGAATCTCTGGGCTTTTTGTGCTAGTGCCTTTCAGGCACAGTAAATTCACTTTCATTTTAGACTTTCAGAGGATAAATGAAACATTAACTACAAGCAGCCATGTTGTTTGTATTGTAATCTTATGCATCCAAGGATAGTTAATCCTGAATTTAAAAGCTTTATGTTCTAACTGCTCTGTTTCTCTACTATTATAAATCAGTAATCACAATCCAGGGGAGGGTATCAGAAAACATTGAAATGACACACAGAGACTGTGTCAAGAACCATCTCCATTGGCAGATTCCTGAACATTAGACGTCACTGGAAAATGGCCTACTTTTTGAATTCACTCAAGTCACGAATCCTGGCTTTCATTTTGGTAGTTTTATAAATTACAGAGATTTTGAGTTTATCGGAAGTGAATTAAGGCAGACTAGGTCCTCTAACATTAAATGAGACCAGGCTTTCTAATTCAAACTTTCCAAGATGAAAACATGACCTGACTTACAAACTACAGGGTGATGATGTGCCTACCTGCATTGCCCTCTCATCTTAATGGGCTGTTAACTCTGAAACTGAAAAATGGTGGCACATGGCATTGAAAACATAGGATGAGCTCAAAATAAATTCTCTTGGATATTAAAATAACATGCATATTATATTTAAAACACCTATTTTGTTACTGGCTGAATATTCCCCACGAATGTAAGCTTCCAGTTAAACAAAAGGGCCACAGCAGAGAACATAAGCAAAGACAAAACAAAAAGTCAAAACCCAGGAGAATAAACTGCCTTAGAGGTAAAAGGGAGCCTAATATTACATGTATTTTGGTTAATAGATTTAAAAGATGCAGAGAAATACTAATTTCAGCTGGCTGAAAGAAGGATGTCATTGGCATCTCATGGCCTGGGATACCAAATGATGATTTAGCATCATTCAGTAAAAAGTAAAAATTAAAGGAATCACCAGAAAGATAAGTTCAAGCTTTCCATACAACTCCACAGAGACCCAAATTTACTGTTTGAGTAGTTACTATACAAGGTTATTTTAAATTAGGAATAAGAAGACATTAAACTGATTGACAAGATATTGCATACCCTCTAGAATGGCAAAATCATAGAAATGGAACCTAAGGCTGGTAAAACGTGTATTTCTAAAATAATGACACAGCTAGGCTTTATACGTTCATAGGAATAGACAGCAGCCATTACCCACACTGATTATTAATGACAATCACTCCAGCAAATATCCTTTTGATATTTTTCATTGCAAAACTCGGTATTTATTTCCAGAACAAATGTGGTCATTGCTCACTTGAGAAGACCGGGCTCTACAGAACTATCAGACAGCTGTTTGCCCTTCTGAATTTTTACTATAGCAGTTTCAGGAACTGCCAAGAGGTTACTACTAATGAAAGCAGTTTGCAGCTGCCCCCAAGTGTAAGAACAGTAAAGTCTTTGTGATTAAAATCCGTGTTTATTTTGTACAGACAGTAAAGCCAAAAGATGTAGTTATTCTCCAGAAATACTGGTTCAAAACTAGCATGAAGAAAGGCAGAATAAAAAAGGGGGAGTCATCACATTATTCCATAAAGCAAACCACAACATGTTAACTCCTCACTTGGTATAACTTAAAGTAGCTCTATATAGACTGTATGAAGAACTAACCTGCTATGCACTCTAAAAAGACAATCCAGCACTTCCATTTAAACAGGATTGTGAAAATGCTTCAGAAATTCACTTTCTGGGATAGAGCCTCTCTGAACTACTGGAAGAATGGAAATTTCCACTGACTTCATTAAATGCAATATTTAAACAACCATTTCACTAAAAGCCAAAACTGTTCTTTTTACTGCAAAAACCATATAGAAGGTGGAGGGAACCGATTCTTTACACTGAAGAACTTAGCAAACAAATACAGTCAAGCTGTATTTAGCTGGGAGGCATCAATCAGGTCTTACAATGCTTCAGAGAGGGGTTTTTTAACACTTGAAATATTGAGGTTGTAATAGTAGCTGATGAAAGGCAGGAAATTCAAAGATAAGGTTGTGGCCCTTTCACTCATAGCATTTCTCCTCCCTCCCCCATGCCACAGTGAATTAAGGGCAGAGTCACCTTTAATATCAAATTTCCTGTCCCTTTTTCGGTTTACACCAGCCATATGTCTTAATTACAGCAAGCCTTTATTCACTGGCAAATAAATGGCTTTAATATCTGTCGCGTTAGCAACATCCTTTGCAGTTAATAGGAAAAAGTAATTGCTATTTCTCCCTGCTTCGTCTTTGACTTTTGTACTAGTGCTGGAAGTCTGATGCTTACAGACTTCACTTGAAATGTGAATGAAAAAGTATTTTAAAGACTTTTTGTTGTATTTCTAGCTCTCCTGAGACCCAAGGTATGAGAATGAATCAAACTTCTAAGAGGTGATTGGTATATAAAGCCCACTGCGCTCATTTTTATGTCAAATGTGATGCGCTGCTGCTAATGTAGGAATAAGACAAATTCTTTATGTCTGAATGATACTTCAAACAGTAACTGTGGATACAGGTATGCAAGGCCCCAAGCACCTATTCAGGGAAATATGGAAATGTACATAAGCACTACACACTATAAAGACCTATCTTTGCAAGTTTCCTACACAGACAGGAACCTGCTGGGTAGAACTAATAGTTAGGTTGTACAGGGCATTTATGCCTTGCTTGAATTTAATTCACCAGCCCTTTCCTAGGATCCAAGTGGCTTCCATGTAGCTAGCTAACCATGTGGTGAAGTTAAGCACAATCCTATCTAATCAGTTATGTCCAGATTTCCCAGGAATAGGATAGCTGGTAACAGTTCCTCATTTGTAAAGCGGGCTCAAAGTTCCCATGCCAAACATTAAAACAACAGTGATTTTTAAGCTTGAATGAAATAAAGAAAGGCGACCTTCAGTTGATGTTAGTCAAGAATGTGTTTTTCAAGCCCTTTCTAATAGGAGTTAAAGGAATTATTTGCTTTAGCTCTCCTGATACCAGGCATATCTGTCTGTTACTGCTTCTATATATAAACTGTTATGCATCAGTCTTGCCTCCTCTGCATTAGACTCAGAGTTGTGATGCCTACAGTGACTTTGGTCTATTCAGCTACACCAAGAGTACTTCAGAAGTAATAGAAAATACATTCAAGTTATGGCAGAAGGTTTTACTGTGAGAAAAATTAAATGCATGCAAAAGCCCGCTGACATTTTAGCAGATACCAAACCTTGTTCTGAAAGAAACAAACATTTCCCCGTCAAGGGGAATCACCCCCAACACACACTCACTTTTTGGGGTGAAGTATTCTAGTACAACTTGCCAATCGTAAATAACACTTAAATGTGCCAAGTGCAGTTTTAGTCACTAAAGCAAGGCAGGATTTTGCATTCTGGCACCAGTTTTATGTGAAACTTGCGATCGGTCTCACCATCAAGACATCCGGAGAGCAAAACTACAACAAAAAGAAAGTCTTCTAGGCACAGATTCATGAAGTTTCTGCAGCTCTAGGGCAATGCAAATTCTGTGCAACATGAATTCTCAGGGCAAGCTCGAGGCCAGTCAGCAAAAAACAACTTATTTAGAAAACAACCACCATTCCCAGGGTGTTTTGAGACCCAATGATCACTCATTTCTCTGTGGGCTTCTTGTATGCAGAGGCACACTGCAACTGTTCAGTGAGTTCAGCTACAGGAGGGGCACTATCTTAGGAGGCTGATGGGATCCTATTCATTTCAGTGGGCTTTTAAAGTGAAAGGCCAAAACGTGCAATGCTGCCTGCTCAGAGAGAACTGAACTGGGCACGGATCCCAAAAACCTGACAGCTTACAGACAGACTGGTTGACTCGCAGCACTTCCTACATTTCTACCTGTGTGGAAAGGAGAAGTGTTTATTTAACTACTTGGTTTGCCTTTTTTTTTTTCTCCCCCTCAGCACTTCGAGGCTAAAGCGCATCCACATCCCATTGAAGTTTCCATCTAACTTCAAAATGACAGAAACTGGGCTAAATAGATCTGAAAGGCAGAAGTGGGTTGACAGTGATACACCTTTTAAAAATAAGCACCTTTGTGAAATATTCACTTCTAATACAAATCAGAAGTGGTTTAATAAGCATTGGGCTACCAGAAAGCCACTGCCATGGGCCGCTTAGCTGCATTATAAAACTCATACAGATGTCAGGCAGAGCAGTACAATCTTTGTAAGCTTAAAGAGGTGCTGCTGTAGACATGCCGACAGATTTTCAATGCTTTAAGAGCTTCTCTTATTTTTCTCCTTCTAGCAAGGGAATATTTTCCTTTGCTGGTGTTTATCTTCCAATTTGGTAGTGATATTTAGGGAGCAAAACTGTTCTCTATGAACAACAATTTGCAGACACACCAGTTACAAATTACTGTGTCAGATCTTCCTAAACAGCTTAATATAGCATTTTCAGGCATTGCACCACCTTGAGGGCATCTCTGATGTTTTGTGTTTCAGAGCAACAGGTTACAGCTACTATGTATATATATAAAGCAATAAATAATGGCTTTTGAGTGTTTTCTTTCCTGAGAGGACAAACCCACATCAAGTGTTTAATGCACAGACTTCAATGACTGTGCCATGTCTGACCTCTTGCATGGCACAAGCCACCTCTCTGCCTCCTTTCTGCCTAGTGCTGACTTAAAATCTGCTTGGAGCAGAAACCATCTCTTTGTGTGCATTTTTAGGAACCCAGAACAACAGGAACCTGACCCATTATTATTTATACCCAGTTTTGCTGCAAACAACTGGCATGGCTTTTAGAAAAAATCACCTTGTTCCACAGGTTTTTCCATGCTCTCATTTCCCCCAAAATGGCACATTTCATTAATATTTTAAGGTGGTTTTGGATGCAAGGAGAGAAGGAATTAAGGAAGCGCAGAATCTCATTCTCAGCACTACTATTCATCTTTCAGTTGAATGCTGAAAAACTTTTAACCCCTAAGAAACATTATAAATAGATGCTGCCGTACAGCAGTCATCACATGATGGCTAAATCTAAATCTTAGCAATCAGCAGCGAAATTATCCTCCTAGCTCCTCTGTCAGCTTGGTATTTACCACCAAGAGACAAAAGTTACATACTGCAGATGGCAGGGACAAAAATGATTGCGTGTCAGTTCTGGTGCAACACGAGCTTGGAGTTGGACTGAGTGATCCTTATGGATCCCTTCCAACTTGAGATATTCTATGATTCTATGACTTGCCCCATGTCTTGAGTGGAGCTGTGTTAACTCGGCACGGATGATATCTCCTCACACCCCACACAGCAGTGACTACGGCAGAGGGAACCACAGAGGCGTGCTCCTCAGGCAGTTTTCCCCTTGAAGAAGGGAGGAAAACCTGTCTTTGGATTTATGGTGTTTCAGCACCGCATCCCGCTACATAATGTGAATTAGAACCAGTAAGGCCTAGCAAAGACAGCTCATTGGAATGGGTAAGAGGTAAATTATTAACATTCCTTAAAAAAAACAATGGCTCAGGCTTCACCAGGCTTGTAACCTGAGCTATGGGAGAGCTGCCCTGCACCTTATCTGAAATTCATTAGCCTCTCCTCAGCTACCAGCCACTTCACAGGCTGCAAGGCATAAAGACCTGCTTCACCTCTCCTCCCCATGAAAGCACACACAGGGTGACTGCAGATTTGTCCATACACAGGCACCCCGGCAAAGCAAGGAGCTTCTACAGCTCACAGAAACCTGAAGAAATCAAACCAACCCCTTTATTGTTTCCAACTGTATCAGCAGATTGTGGGTGAATTCCTGCCCTGCATGACTTTATACTGAACCCACAGGAATTTTCATTACCATCCAGTTCTTCTGCAGAAGGATGGCTACTCTGTATATTGATTAAACATCATCCACTATTAGATGAAAATACTTGCCATGATAATGACTTAAACAAGCATTTCACTGTGTATAGAGACATAGTCATGGACAAGGCTACAAGGACTCAAGATAAAGAAGGCATGCAACAAGAGGACCAGATGTCTTCTTTTAAACCAATGTAGGCCTTCCTGCTGTTGATAAGGCCTGAGAAATAGGTACATGGCTGCAAAAGAAAGCAGCTCAAGGAGCCTCTCAGGGTCATAAATTAGCCCAAACAAGAACATGCGGTTAACTGGAAAACTAAACACATTCCAATGTTCTTAACTAATGGATTGCCAGAAAAGGATAAAATAAGTGGGGTCATTTCTCCCTAAATGACCACCATGACCCCCAGAAACCATTCCTCCAACTCGCAGTACCTGCACTGCATCCTTACCTACCCACATTGCCATGTGCAGTGAGTAACAAGAATTGGGTGGGCATTTCACAGCATTATGATGCATATGTATATAATAAAGGTGTATCAGCTGTGAACTGTCTCTTCTCAGTGTGTGTGACAGGCAGAGGAATCCCCCATGCACCCAGTACTTCAATCAAGTCACGTCGCTATCTAACCAGTCATTCTGGTTGGAGAGTTTATCTCCCAGATTTTGGTGACATCCACATGGCAGCATGTATTTTGTCCCGAGACACGCAAGAAACTGGAAAGCTGGCGAAGACTGGAACACAGTTCTGCTTTCAACCACTTCCCAAAGAGCCTGAGTATTAATTCACAATTCCAGCGGTATGCCAGACTTTAAGATTATAAGAATGCTCAGAATATACATCTTCTGTTTCTGGCCCTGGGCTCCAAGCATTAAGTGCTGCTTCCCCAGCAACATTAAATTCTGTGTTGGAAATGGTCAGAAATGTTGTGTTCACTAAATATACTTATTTCAGTCCGAGATAACAGAAAACTTTCTATTACTTGCTCCGCGGGGGAAGATTTTTGTTGCTGTTGCCAACTTTGACACACCAATCTCAATTATTTCAGTGTTGTGTGTATTAGGAACACTGCTTCAACACAGCTATTTGTACGGCTTTTGATTAGTATTTTCATTTCTTTCTTTACCTTGTTTGACAGAATTTTATCTTGAGTGTAGAATTACTCCAGGATAGAATTTCACCTGAGGATTCTGGCCAGGACGTTGTGCTTACAGTTATTACAGTTTATAGTATTACCCGAGGCTCAAAAAAAAAAGGCAGTATTTTTCCTCTTTATCAATTATGCATATACATTTCCTGGAATAATCTATGCACCAACAGAGCATCTTTGGAGTTGCTTCTTGGCATTCTGGCTACTTGATATTAAGGAAGGGCTGAAAATCAAGATTAATCAGTCTTACCAGAAGGAGTTGGAGAGCAAAAGTGCCCTCACAAAACTGTCCCCTGGGCTCCGCTCCACACCATCATCTCTTGCATAATCAGCACTTACACTACACACAGGAGCTCTGATGCAGATTATGGATCAGAAATCTGCACTCTCCATTCTTATGGCCATCACTTTTCATGTTGGCATCTCATAGGCTTGCTTAATCCCTAGGAGCAGGCATACATCAACACTCTTCAAGTTTACAGACAAAAATGTGGAGCTACTCAGAGGTTAAATTACTTGTCTCACACCAAGTAACAGAATTTTAAAGTGCAGATCTGTGCTTTTTCCACTAGAACAACACTTGTACTGTGTTTTGTCAGGTACATAGAATCATAGAATAGTTAGGGTTGGAAAGGACCCCAAGATCATCTAGTTCCAACCCCCCTGCCATAGGCAGGGACACCTCTGCATCCATAGCACAAGTAAGGAAAGCAGCCAGCCACTCTCCTTAGATGTTTGACAAGAACAGATAGTTATCTCTGTGACTGGCTTTTGTAGTCACAGTCATTAGGCTCCCTGTGGTATTTTACATTTAAAATGCCTATGTAGTTACTTCTGCAAGCTTTACAACACAAACCAACTAACATTTATTTTTCCACAGCCTTACTTAAATTGATGCCAGAGGGTCATCTTTAAAAGATTTTAGTGAGCTAAAAATCCCCAACCAAACAAGAAACCCCAACCGAACCCCAAAATACACCCCCCCCAAACCAGACAATCAAAGGAAAGGAATAAAAATGAATTATTAAATACATTCACTGAAATATAGACTAGTTGAGAATTAAGTCCTCTCTCTGTCATTCAAAATGAAGACTCCAGTCCAGGACAACTTACCAGTGAGAGTCAGTGGGCAGATTTGGGTGAATTTTAAGACTGTGAGGATCACTGACATTACACTTTTGACCATATTCACCACAGTACAGTTTTATCCTCTTTGCTATCTAGTTTCAGCAACAGTGTGCTCACCACAGGATTCATCCAGTGTCTCCATCTACATGTACATTATTGCTGCGTATTTCTCTGCTTTCAGATGAAGTAATTCTTAACCCTGTGTCCAGCTTCTACTAGTTACTATTGCTCACATGGCACAGAAATTGTAAAAAGGGGAAGAGATCTCTCAAGACTGAGACTGTGCAGTGTTTGAGGATTACAGTCATCAACAGCTAAGATTTAATGTGATAAACCTCTATCGTTTAGGCATAGGAATGGTGAAACTAGTGTTACCCTCACCTTTGTATAGGTTACAATCTTGTAATTAATCTTGCCTTTATCTTTTCTATGATACTTAAATATGCAGAAAACTATGTTGGTTTGACAAGTTAGCATTCTTGTTGTTATTCTGTATGTTTCCCAAGGCTACAAAAGAGACAATGGCTTCCCGTACAAAGATGTTACCTCATAGAAAAATTTCTTCTCATTCAAAACCAAATTGGTTTTAACTCCCACAACAGAAGATGATCAAATATTACAAGATGACACATTCCCACTGGGGATGTGGATTTAGGAAAAAGCTGAGCAGCAAGCTTACAAAGAGCTAAGCCCTAAAACCTTTAGTTAAAACATCCTGTAAAGAGGATTGGGTTCAGCTACATCAAATCCTCTACACAAACACAAAAAGACAGCTTCTGATGGAAAACCTTTTGAAATGGACAATCAGACTTCAGGAAATTAAAAATCTGTGAAGAACCGTAAGGGAACAGGTTAAAAGAGCTGCATGACATCCCAATTTAACATCTGACGTGTAAGGTGCATCACTATGTGATGTACTCTGGCTGACAGGCTGCACTCAGTGGGAGTCAGGCATGCACCTAAGAGCTTTGTGAATTGGGTCCGGAATTTCCAACAAAGTGAATGAGGCTTATGGAAAACTTAAGTACTTATATGGGAGCTTCTCTACCAACACCTGTGTTTAAGACAATCCTTAATGCACTTATTATTATTATGCCCAAGTTTCATTTAAGCTGGTTTTGTTTCTTCCCCCCCGAGTCTCCCAAGACAGTAAAATTTTACAAAAGTCTCATTCCAGAAACAGTATTTCCCTTCCCAAATATCTAAATGCTCTGACTACTTCTGCAGCTACTGCCTGAGTGTGAAATGGCTCTGGTCAAAGGAAGTAGAGAAGATTGCAAGTGCTTGAGTAACACCTCTAAATGTGCCACTGCTCTTCAGCTGAGCCATGTGAGTTAGCCACAGCCATGCTCCTACCTAAGCTGCAATTGCGAAATGCACTTTGGTATCTAAGCCACCATCAAGAGGCAGCACATTTGACTTTCTGCTCTCTACAGGGTAGGCTCAGAGAAGATCATTTCACAAGGTGCCGCGGTGTGCCTTTTCAGGCAGCAGTAACTAAGTCATTTGCAACCATCTGCTCTTCGCCTCCGTCTCCCTGTGGCCAACACCGAAGCTGTGCACTGATTAATTTTCAGCTGCTAATCAGTGGAAACACCCTCTGGAACTCACAACAGTCAATGGCCTCTGGGCTCCTGAGGGGGAGATGTCATTACCAGTAAAGGTAAAACGTTTCCTCTGAGAGAAGATCCCCTGTGAGGCTTCTGACCTGCCTCATGTGCAACAGCCCTGAAAAGAGTATCGTACTCTTCATCTCATTCCTCAGGCAATGAACAGAGGGTACATTCACAACTGCCTCCAACTCTTCAACAAAGTATTCAGGCACCTTGTTAATTTTCATCTGAGGAATCAAGCATCTAAATGCTTGGAAATCTGAACTTGAAAGACCTGCCTGAGGTCTCATGGGAAGTCTGTGAGGGACCATGGAACTAAATCGTGTTTTCCCAAGTCCTGTGTAAGCAGTCCAACCACTGCAACATCTCTCCATGTAGCTTTAAATAGGGCGAGTACCTTACTGCAATGTACTGAAACTGTGAGAAGATTAATACATAGCTCCAAGCCAGAATGGTTGTGTTTCATTTGTCCTGAAGACTGAGAAAGCAAAATTGATAATACCATATGCTCTTCAAACCTACCAGCTCTAACTAAAGGCACAACATTGGGCTCCCTTGTGTACATGTTTTCCATGTATACAATGTCTACTATTCCTTCTATAAGTTAAAAATAAATAAATAAATCACATTCTTCAAATGAGTTGATTTTAGCTTCATGGAACGATCCTGCTTTAAAAACCAAACCATTGCATTATCACAGTAGTGTTACTTTGACTTAATGGGTATTGTAAAAGGCGTCAGAGGAAAAACTCATGTAGATAAACGGTGAAAGAAAGTATCTGGAGGCCCATGAAAGGTGCTTAATGAGAAACAAATGGCAAGAGATTATGATCTAGTTTCACCACTGCTGGTTGCAATTCTGTACCACAGTACCTCAGCTATTGCTCAGAGCAGTACCATTTGTAAGGTGTGAACAGTGTGCAGCATTCATACAGGGCATGTAGAGTCCACACTAAATAAGCTCAAAATAACAGCTCACAGAAACTCATGGATATGTAACCACTGTGAACAGTGGTGAGCTACATAGGACAGCTCCTAAAGTATAGGACAGTTCCTCCCGAAATTCCCCCTATGCAACACTGTCCCAGTGACTGGTTATGGTCGTCAGCTCACCTATACTCAGCTGCAGCCAATCAATAAGATATTTGCAACCCTATCAGCAAGGATTAGACATAACTCTAAGGGATACATTCTGTAATCCCTCCTTTTCAAAATGTAGGACAACTATATAATACATCAGAAGTAAAGCAACTGGAAAATGAGATCCTTAGAGACTGATTTTTTTTGGGTTAGAGGGTCATATGTAGTGTACCTCAGGCTTGCAGCTGATGCTGCAGGGATGCAGCCAGGCATCTCTGTGCAGCTGGTTACAGGGTCGGGGTCTAACAGCCATGCAGGCAAGACATGAAAATGCACTGTGCCCTGGATCCAAGTATGGTAAAGTTCAAAACCAGGATCCCAAATAAAATTGCCTCATCTTTATGAAAAGCAGAGGTCATCCCTGCACAGATATATTAAAAATACTTTTTTCTGTGCACTTTTTTTTGCACAAAGAAAGCTGAAAAAGAAAGAATAAAAATCCCTATGAACACCTCTGGGATATGAACTACAGATATGAAGAAGAAAAAAAAGCAGAGAAATTAGCACTGAACTCTTATGCAGACCTGCACCTGAGCACTGCAGACTTAGTTTTCCTTTTTCTCTCAGCAACATGCTACAAGTGATAATTCAAACACTGTGCCTGACCTTGTCTAAGCACTGACTAAGACACATGTGGGAGGCAGAAGGGTCAAGGGCTGGTTGTTCACAACTCCTCATAGAAGTCTGGTTCACCCAAGTTTTCAACTTGCTTTTAAAGGTGCAGGTGAGGGTTTACCCTGACATGGCTCCAACACAGAGTGTCAGTGCTGTGTGCAGCAGCACCAAGGGCTGTCAGCACCAGCATGACTGTCCCCTGCTCTTAAGAGAACCAGACCACTGACAGCAAGGCAAGATGCAGCATTTTGCTGAAGCTGGCTGGCAGCTTCCCATTCTCTTCTTTCTCAACATGCAGCTTCGGGTTTCAAGCTTTTTTTTTGTATGCTATGAGACATGCATAAATAAAAATTATCACAGCAATTTTGATATCCTCATGTAGCACCTGAACAAATCAAGGGAAGATCTTCCTTTCGGAGACAGAACATGAAGTGAAGAATATGAAAATTGCCTATATAATGCTGCCACAGGGATGCCTCTCAAACCATTTTATCAGCAAAAAGGAAGCAATGTCTGCTGGTAACAGCTAAAGATCATGTTCCAATTTTACCAGTTGCTGTTAACTCATTCCCAATGGAGTTGCACTTACCGTGAGAAGGTTTCTAACTGCTTCAGCACTGAAAGGAAACAAGCATTGAGTCATTCATCTGCAGTTCTACATACAAATATGCTTTTTGGCCATGAAGGGAAAGCATATGGAATTTGCTGCTATAACCCATTCAGCCAAACACATCCACACATTTCTTATACTGCAAGTACTGAAAGAAATACTCATTTTCTAGTGTTTTGGCTGTCCCTATACAGGTAAGATCATCAGCATGCACGTGCATTCTGATATGGACAGAGAATGTGGATAGCAACTGCATGCACACTGCATACTGAGAACCGGTAAGAACAGTTTTAATCAACAGATGCATTTCCCTTGACATCCAACAGCCATAGTACTGATCTGGTTCATAGATTATGTCTTAGATAACAAAACAGATATTAAGCTGATATATTACATTTTCATTAAACTTCTGGAGACCATAATATGAACTGTCCATTTTTTCCCATTATTCTCTACCTTGCAGTATGGTGCTTCAGTAGAAGACTTTAATTTTACACAATATAGTAGTTTTCCACATTAATTTCTAACAGGGCCTACAACAGAATCCACATCACGGCTTGTCAACAGAAGGGGAATAAAACCCAGAAAGCTTCTTTACAGCAAAGGTGATTTAGCACTATTTCCTGAATAAAATTATTTTATAGTTATGAGACTTCTGGTTGATCCTCAAGCATGCACTTAATGCCAGGAAATAATATCTAGGTTTATTAAAAACAAATACAGAGACTTCCTTGATGAGCAGTGACAAATGTAAAGCTCTTTATAGCATGACTTTTTCAATGAGTTGTGCAAACAGATTCGCACTGCAGAATAAAGCCATGAGCAAGTTATTTCATGGCGGGGAATGAGAATTCCTTTTTCTTTCGAAAAGGGTAAGAATAAAGAAAACAGAAGAATGTTCAACCCAGTAAAGCTCAACATAAAATTATGATGTGATGTCAAGGTAAGTGTTCTTGAACTGCCGCCTGGGTTTCTGCCTGGGTAATCCCTGCTGTGAGCCTGTGACTGAGCAGATGTGTGGAAATCCCAGGTGAGCTGGACTCACACAGGCATCAGGAAGGTGTTTGAATGGAGACGGCAGCATGCCACTACAGAGCAGAACTGAGGACATCTACAGAGTTACTGGCAAAATTCACTGTGAGCACTGAGCATGCTCACAGCTATTCAGGAAGGGGACCTTGAGACAGACAGAGATATAGATTAATTAAGAAAGTCACACGGGTGATTCACTCATGGCACTAACATGTAGGCAGATGCAAACTTGCTCTGTCCCTTCCCCAGCCTGGCCATGGACTGTACTCATGTACAGCCCAGCTCTGCAGAGACCTTGACATACAACAGGAATTATGCTGGCATTTCTCCCCAGATGTGCAGGTACCAATACCCAACAGGGGAGGAAACTGCACTCAAATAGCTACAGCTTCAAAACCAAGCTGGAATGTATGAGGATGCACATTACAATGGAGATAAAACACAGTCCTGTTCTACTCTGAAGGTAGGCTGAGCTTAGATGTAAACGCCAGTCTTCCTGCTTCAATGATACACACATGCTCACACTACATTATAAGAATACCTGCAGGGACTGTTGAACTACGGCCTGAGTGAAGGACACTGCCCTAAAAATCCCACGGGAACTCCAAGGGTTACCTTGGAAAGCGTACATGACACACACTTTCCACAATGATTTTCACTGCTCTGAATATTTTGCTCCCTCCACATCCATTGCTACAAGGATCTCAAATCCGTGAGCAATTAATTCATAATCAAGGTTGCAGAAATGCAACTGCTGCTTAAGTTTGGATGGGGGAAAGGTAATGCTAATTTCTTTTAAAATATCATCTAAAATAGAGCTATAGGCATAAATATATATATTCACCTCATCTAGGGATGGATAATAACGTTTAGAATGCTCATACGCATCTTTGGCTTGGTTAGCATTGAAATAGGCACTTCATGTAGTTCAGTAGCAAGAATATTACATTTTTTCCCTCAGATAATATCAACCAATTCTTGCAGCATAATTTTTAGCTAAATGTCTGAGAAAATGTACCCTCTACACTCCCTGCTTGATGTTTTTATAGAAATATGCATCTGAAACATTAATTCACTGCAAAACCAAAAATGTCTTAGGCTGGAGAAGGGAAAATTGTTGTGGACTGCTGGAAACAAAACCTTACGCTGAAAAACAGCCACCCTTTTGCAGGCTGTAATTACACCCCCAAATCTTTCCCCTTTTGCGGTTAATTAGCATGTGTCTGTCTTCCATGCATTTTTAGTCAGCAAATACACATGATAAAACAGACTGGACCCTGATGCAGCATGGAACAAGTGCCCTGAAGAGCAAGTTGTTCCCTTGACTCAAATGGGGTGATTATTTCTGAGACAAGTGCTCAGAAGATTTAAACACCCAACACTGCAAGCTGGCAATTGATCTTCTGATTCCTCTTCCTTTCTGTCATCTCGAGGCAGGGCTGGATAAACTGTGTGCTGCCTTCTCACAAACATCTCCTCCCCCAGTATCTCTTCCCATCACAATTATATGGTGCTCAACTCTGTCACGGCCATGCTCAGCTACACAAACTCCTATCACAGGACAGGCTGGCTGCCAGAGACTAGTGCCTGTTCCCTCTTTCTCCTTCTTCCCCAGAAGGGGCATCAGTGCCCTCTTAGCAGCAGAACCAGGGAGTGCTTTCCACTTCGAGCTGTGAAGGCTGCAGGCAAGTGAGAGCCGAGAGGATAATGTGCTACACCGGCTCTTCTAATTAATGTTGGAGTAAGAGAGGAGGGTGTTAAGGAATCAAAGGAAAATGTCAGCAAAGAGAAAGCACACCTGAGGGAAGGGGGAATCAATGGGGATGAGGGAAAAAAAGAAAGGAAAAGAGAAAAAAAAAAGGGAAAGCCCTGTGAGAGAGAAGGAACAGATTTAATGCAAAACTGAGCTTCGAAGGATAAAAAGTTGCTGTCTCCCAGTAGTTACAGGTTTGAAGATTAATGTGAGAGAGGCACTAATACTCCTTATGTGTTTCTGTCACAGAAGGAAGATGCATGCACGTGGACTGAACCTATGGGGTTAGCTCCTGTCAGACTGGAAATGGCCGCATTGGTGGGGGCTCAACCCTCATCAGCCCCGGGCATTCCCTGCTGTGCATCCAGTGATGCTACACAGTGTCTTCAGGCACCTCCTTGTTAGAGGAGAGGAGGTATCACCGAAGTCTGACTGCCCAGTGCTCCTCATGTGATTTTAAATCATTAACGTCAACTTCTAACAATTTGTAGGAGACCAGCAGCCACGGAGCTCTGAGGACTAAGCCCCTTGTTTACCCAGCACTGAGGGTGAGGAGGGGGAAACAGTGCAAGTTCTGCCTTGCTGCTGGGTACGGTGTTTGCAGCCATGGGAGTGGGGAGGAGGATTCTGTAGGGTGGGAACAGGCAGAGGTATCACGGATGAGTGGTTTGCAAAGGCAGGGCTCATCTCACCCTACTACCATCATTTAGAATTTAACGGTCTAGGCCTCTTGTCTGGGCTACCCCTGAGATCAGTGGGGAGAGACAAACACTGTCAGTGTAGGACTCATCTCATCCTTTGACAGGCATTTCTCTATTGTAACTGGGGAAAGAAAGACACTGCAAATTCTAAAGGTTTCCAGTCTCACTTTGAGAGTATAATCACTGGGGATTAGTTTGATACTACTAAACTCTTTGCATCAAATCTGAAAATAGTGAATGCTATCAATCTGGGCTTGATACCAGAAGCCTAAGAGCTCATCATCCTCCTGCCTGAATCCTCTCTGAACTGTCACATCCAAAGAAAAATGAAGTGCCATATTGAACTGATCTTGAAACAGCCACCAAATTGTCACCTACTAGTATTTTAACTTATCTAGCTGAATCTACCACAAACAGGACTAAATAGGCAGCACATTTTCCCTGGTTAGCTCTACATTTGCATCTGTTCTTTCTCTTCCTCCATTTTATTATTTACATTTTTGCTCAACTACCAGCTTTTTCAGGCTTCTGGAATCACAGAAGTGAGGATCAGTCTGATGTCACTTGCTATAATCAACCCCTTACTTAAGCAGGTTTTTAAAGGGTTTTAAATAACAGGACCAGCAACCACAGCTTATGAAAGTAGATTAGAGCTTCTTGTCTTAGTCTGAATTAAAGTGGGGAACGGCCAGCTCTTAGCAGGGGAAGAACAGGACAGAGGAGCCTACAGAAAACTAGTGACTCTTCTGTGATATAAAGCTCTAATCAGCAAAGCAAAAACTCACTAGATTTTACCAATTAATCTAGGTAAATGAATGACTGAAAAAGATGAGCATCTTAGTTGCTTTTAAAGGAAATCATAGGGAAAGGTGCTACCTGCTGTCCATTTCTCTGTTGTGTGCTATGTACTTTTCAAGTTCTGAATATTTTAGAGTATAACCTACATTGTGGATGAATTTACATTTTGCTGAATGATCAGAGGTGCCTTATTCTTCATTGTATATGAATTGCAATTTAATAACAATTAAAAAGTTTTAATCTTTGCCACAGAGAAGCAGCCCTGGCTGACTTAAGTCCTATTAGTGAAATACTGATAATATTAGTATGCATGAGATGCAAAGTTGGGTGTATCTTTTGCCGTAACATTGCTCTTCACTGTAACAAAACCTCAAGCAATAATGTCAAAAGGTGTTATTCGAATAGTGGATCAATAACATGTATGAAGTGAAGCCTCGTTCCCTGCTTAGATTTTATTCTCTTACCTGGTCTCTTCTGTAGCTATAAAGAAACCATCATCTGAAGCATCAAGCCAATTTTGCCTCTGTCTCTTGATCACTGGAATGGTGCTTGTCTTAATGGCACTTGCACTGGCTTGCAAGGCCTTACCATTAGTCATATGAACATGGGGAGCAGCATGCTGAAATCATAGTAAAAGGGAAAGATATTTGCCTGAGAATAAGCATAATTCTGTTAACTAATTCTCTTGTAAAGGGTGCCCTACACACAGCACCCTTCTCAAAAACCAGCTAGTCTTCCTCAACCAGTACCTAAGGGTCAGCTAACATCCTGTGCACATTGACATGCTTTATCCACAGGTCTCAGAGCCCTTTAAAGACTAACTATTGCTAATGCCATTTTGTACAGAGAGAAATCGAGGCATGAATCAATGCCATGAAATAAACAGTTCCTCAACAGAAACCCACTGATTTTAGGAAACAATTCATATTTTCTAAGCAAAAAACCAGCATCCCAAACAATGAGAAATGAGACTTGTTTTGTTCATGAAGTATGGCATTAATCTAATTTTTAAAAAATCCATACTTCTCATTTCATAGGTCCTTACTCCACCTGATTTTCTTTTCAAATACAAGTCACTGAATAAGGCAAGGGGTTTGGTCCTGCTGCTCACCTAAACAGCAGCAGGGTAACAAAGGTTTCTATCACCTTACCGGTGCCATGGTTAAGTTTACCCACCCATCATTATCCATCAGCACCTACTCCTATATGTCTGCATTCATTTTAACACAGATAACATTAAACACAAAGTGATGCATTCATTTTTCCACTAAACCTTTACCTGGAATAACTGCAATGAGAGTAAGTAGTCAGGCCTAATGAGGAAAGCTGCCTTCTGATACATGAAAAGGAGAGAGCAAAAGTAATGTTTTCTGTATCATATATAGATAACATTTTGAAAGAATAGCCCATGACAAATATATTAATCTTGGAAATTCAAAACCTGTTTCCCACATAACTGATTAGCAGCAGGACTGATAACACTGATTGGAACAGATATTTTACAAAGACATTATACAGAGATGGAAGTTGGCTCACTTTCTCTCACAAGGGTTCAACATCACATTTTCTTAGGAAGAGGCGCTATTTTCTTGCTGAAAATACTGGTATGCCACATTAGTGATAGCATTTTGTCATATTCCTGAAGTGCACACAGTGCTGCACATTGCTGGGAATACCCTCTAAAGAGGGGACCAATTCCACAGTCAGCGTGTAAGGAAGGGGCTGGCAGATCCACAAGGACTAGCAGAAAGGAACACAAACCTCACCTCCTAAATGATGCCATAAAACCAGAACAGCCCAAACTAATAATCAAGGGCCTCATTTCTTTTGTATAATTCTTACACTCATATTCAATGCATTATATTCACATTATGCCACAACTTTCAACCCATCCCAATCCACAGTTTTCTTCATCCAGGAGGACAAATTTTATGCCTTTGATTAAAAATTCCAGTGTTCATTATTTTAGTGCAAGTGACTGAACAATCTCCTCTGTGATTCCTTAGATCTGATGTAACAAAATTAGACAAAAACAAGACACAAAATTTAAGCCATATATAACTCTTTCTTTGAGCTAATCTATTTTCCTTTGTCTTAGAGACAAACAAGGTTTATAGGTGAAGTTAGTTGTTGCACACAGGGCTGTAGATCTGTCTTTGCAGCCCCTCTAAATACTTTTTCCACTTCTTCATTCAGTGTCTAGACTGCAGTTTGGTTTTCACACATTGGTTTGTACTGGCTTTGGTGGAAAGGAAAAACTAACGAACATGCTACTAGAAGAAATTCAGTTGTTAGAATAAATTCAGGATCAAATGCAGAGCTTGGATGAAATTAGACATTCATACAGGTATGTCACTGGGGATCTCTTAGTGTACAAAGTGGATAATGCTCAAGGAGTAAAAATTCATGCATGTTGAACACTGCCATACATCAGATTTCACACATTATTTTTATCTGGCACCTGCCAGTGCCATACATTACAGAGGAACATTTAAGGGCTCAAATGGCAATTTTCTGCTGCTTCCCCAGTCAGAAATGGGTTTACGTTATCAAACATAATGGTATACCTTTGCCCAGGCTGCTTCCTAATACACCACTGAATGCTTCCTTCACTCAGGATAACATGCACGAGCAAAAAATATTCAGGAAATGAACAAGGTACAAAAAGTGTATTTTCTATGGCATACACGCTGAAGAACAGTGAAGCCTGGTGGGAAAAGTATGTGCTTTTTCATAAGACTTTTTCCCCTTACAGAGACAGATGTCAATACTAGTCCTGACCTTCTATTTTGTCTACTTTTACTAGACCATAACTCTTTTTCCAGGCAAGAGATAACATTAGAGAAAATGGTGCAAGGGTCACAATATAATCTATTTTGTGTTGCATCATACTGGTTAGAATTTCTTCTTTTCTCTCCCTTCTCCCCTGGTCCTTTCAAGCTATTTGAAGAAATTAATGACATTTCAGTTCAGGACAAGAGCAAACAAGATCAGTGTTCTCCAGTCTGTGCTAGGGACCACATCAGCTTTCATTTCTAGTTAATTACAACAATTTATGCTCTTGAGTAGCAAATCAGTTCATTAGTTCCTCTAAAAAATATATTTATCAATGCGTACAAAAAGGAGGTTTCAATGCCACTGTCATCAATATCAAGGGCAAAATGAACTTTCACACAAAGTACTTGCTAAATGTATTTTTTTCAATAAGGAGGATGATGACGATTTTAGATTTTCTCCTGTCTAGCACACAGTTATGCCACAAAGGTTAGGAAAGCCTCAGGAATACTATCTGTGCTACCACAGAAGGCCTATTCTTAAAAAAACCCTGCGTGCAGAAGGCTCCAATGGATTCATCACAACACTGCAATTAGCAGCTCAATTTTGACTGTTGCCTGTGTACATCACCAATAAGCCAAGCTGTGATTTTGCAGCAAAACCACTGGTATTAAGAGGCCGTATCACCAGTGGCAAATCTCAGAGCAGGATTTGCACCCAAGCAGCAGGAGCTTTACCCAGCTTTTGCCAACTGCATGTTGGACAAATCCTGAGTGCTTCTTTTCTCCCAGGTTTTTCCTCCTCTCAATCCAGGTATGTTCACTGAGATCTCTTGTGCCTTTAAATTGTTCCATGCCCAGAAGACATCATAAGAAAACCTGTCTCTAAGCTTCTCAGCTCGTACTGGCATAGAAGTGGCTGAACAGTTATTCACTGAGAGCCACTGAAGATCCTGAAAAGAAATCCAGCTTTGAAATACAGACATAACACCAACAGCTGTTAAGAGTCTAACAACTAATGGTGAAAGAAAAATCTCATCAGGCTAACGGAGCTCTGGTTCAGGCAGTGTTACATCCAACAGAGAATACAAGTACTTAAGTCAGCACAGAGCTCTCCCCTGGGAAGAGTTTCACCTGCTGAACAGGTCTCCATGCTGCAGACACATCCTCAGCAAGCTCTGAGGCCAAAGGCAATCTTTCCAAGGTCTTCAGCGAGGAGGAGCTCATGGGAAAACCATTTGTTATAGTGTCTTTGCAGCTTCACTGGACCCCTGCTAAAACCTTTCTCTGGGGACAGCCATTCTCAGGGACTTCTCTCACAGGCTGGAATATAGCTCAGCTTTTGAGAGCTGCTTGCAAGTGCTGCTCATCAAAACTCACCTGGCAGGGGCACGGGTTTTCCATACACATTCATTTCCCAGTAGGCAACCTAGATGCCTCCAGTGTTCCATGGATGCAACAGTCCCTTTCATGAAGAAGCTACATGAGAATGTGTTTCTCTGTCAAATTTTCTGGAAGCAGCAGCACAGAGTTACTAATTCCATCAGTTGCTTAACTCTAAATCAGGTCTTTAAATACTAAACATAACGCTTTGCAGTGTCAGGGAAACAGAAATTAGCTGTACAGCATCACCAGACACATGACGTGTGCTGCAGTGGCAGCTACCAGTCCCACAAAGTTTGGATACTATTCCGAAGACACCTACAAAGACACTCCACAAACATCCTGCATTAAAGTGGCAAGTTATTGCATCTTCATTACAGAGGGTAAATCTCCTGTCCTCACTAGCTCCCAGGAAAATCTCGACACGAGGATGTTAAGAAGCATGTTGGAAAGTCAAGGAGAGGAATCTTGTACAAATTCACAAACAGGACTCGGATCGCAAGTCACAGTTGAGGTTCCTGTCTCTATCAACTTGCACTGGCATAGAAGTGCTGAGCATTTATTTATTCACTGAGAGCCACTAAGGATTCTGAAATCCAAATCCAGCTTTGAAATACAGACTTAACACCAACAGGTGTTAACAGTGTTAAAACTAATGCTGAATGCTTATGCTATGGCTGAAAGAAAGTTTAACTGGACTATCACAAATTCCTAAGTGGACCCAAACTTACGATCTCTTTCATTTTTCCCTATCTTTTCAAAAAGGAAGAACATCCCCACTGCCTTAAATTAGCAAACCTAAAATTTTTCTTGCATCTTTAAACAACAAAATCAAACCAAAATCAAAGCAAAAGCAGCTCACTACGTGGAGAGCAAAAAAAATCACTAGAAGAAATCAGGCATTCTCAGATGACTGAACCATATTCATTGGTTGAATACATTTTGCACTGACCTAATTATATTGACTTATGTCAAATCAGGTATTGACTCCGTTTTGCCACACCTGAAGTGTCCTTATTTGCAAAGGCATTAATATTATACCTCTAACAAGCATTAAGGTTTGGGCCAGGTTTAGTAAATTCATAGAGATTTGAGGAATGCAGAAATTGCAAAGCATGGTCTCCACACAGCATGGAGCTGCAAGTGCTGCAGATGCCAGAACGGAGGCACACCTTCATTTTGGGTATAGGATTTCTTTTAAGAAACCTGAAGGCTATTTAAAAGCAAAATAATTCCAAGAAACAGGTCATACAGAAGAAATGAACTGGTCAGCACAAGTATCACTTTGGAACCTCCTGATCTGCTACCGATTGTTTCACAAAACACCCAGAAGAGATGTAACGTTGAAAATCCAAGTCAAGGACTTGTCTACGCAAGGGAAAAAAAACAATCCAACAAACAAAACCCAGATAATTGACTTTCCAAAGCATCAGGGCTAAAATATGACAATGTCTACGGCCTCTGTATTTTACGGAAGTTACATAAAAGCTACCTAACCTCTGAATAAACCTTCCCTTTAAAAGCAGCATCTGAAAGTAAATACTTACTTGTATACTTAGCAAATTAGTAATGAAAGACTAACCAGGGTATCTGTCCACAGTATAAGAGGAAATTCATTTCTTATAGTTAGAACCCTCTCTCTCCCTGCCCCCAAACAGAACCTTAAACATATTTCTAGATTTTATGTTTCTGAACAAGAAACTGAAGCAAAACCCAGGGAGATGTCACTGGATTTAAATACAGAAGAATTCTGGTAATGGCTTCAGAAAAACTGCACTTCTTTCTCCTTAGGAAAGTACAGTCTGTTCCTCATTGGCTTTACAGAAATCGGAATCTTCAGAGAGAAGATCAGATTTAATGCCTTACTTGCGTTATTCCGCCACCTATAAATGCATCTTAAAAGGAGCTCAAATACTTTGTCTTGGTGAGACAAATGCCTTTTTTCTTACACCGAAGTATCTGGGGCAGTGTACGGATTTGCTGCTACACCTCTCATATTCTGACTGACTGAAGATTCTGCTTTGACTTTTTATCTGTTATATTAACCATAATCAGTCAGAAAAAGGGGACTTTATCTCAGAGCTCTTCCTTATTGCAGCAGTCACTCACGAATGGATCTCAGCAGCACTGCTTTATTTTGCTTGTACTGAATAGATAATCTCATACTGTTTCTGATGTAAGGAATATTATAATTTCTGGCTTTACTAACACACTCCACCTCCTCATTGGAGAGTAAGAAATTTTCCATTACACATTCAGTTATGCTCTAATTGCACAGAAGAGTGGGCATATTGTTATAACCTTTTCATACTAAGCAGAATACTTACTTTTACTCGCACTTAAATAAAGTGCAATGGACAATTACTGCACACTGCAGAAAATTAGTTTGAGTGGTCTGAGTTGTCAGCAGAGAGATCTGGAGAGGTTCACAGCACAGGAACCTCAAGAATTCGTGTTATTTAAAAACCTTTCTCTTAACCCTTTGAAGTTTGGCACACTTTGATGTCAAGAGAAATTTTGTTACCTGTAGTCATTACCTTTTTATTACCTATTTGCACTGAATTATTAACAACTACTGATGTTAAAGCCAATGAACTATATCTACCCTTTGTTCTCTGTTGAATTAAGTATCTGTGAGGGAATGTGCATGTCCAGCAAATGCTGCATATACAGAAGAGGTAATAAACTTGAAGGGACACCCTGAAAACTGTAGGAATGAAAACCAACAAGCTCACACCATAGTTTGTTGGGGTTTAGTCTGAAAGCTCAAAACTTGCCTCAAAAAATGGTCTTTTTCCAAAAGTGGAGAGCCCTCTTTCCAAGTATCTACAGGGGAGGCATGAACCATCCCCAGTCAGAGAAAGGTTTTCTTTATGTGACTTTTTGTTCAGTCTTTATCTAGCTTTTATGAGGAGCCTGAAACAGAAATTGATAAAACCCTATAAAAACCCAAGACAGACACTAAGTTCATGACATTTTTACACACAGAATTTTTCAATCTCTTTTTTGAAGATATATCTGTCTGTTTAAACACTTCTCTCTTTCTGGAACCTGAACTATCAAACTCTAGGTAAAGTCAGAACCTGGCCTGCCAGGAAATTACTCAGCTGTTGTTTTGTACATTAAATGTGCTCTGACATGTGATATGCATAGAATGCAAGAGTTTTTATCAATATTAATTTGACATCATCAAAAAGCACTCACAAAACTGGATTTTTCACCTATTCAAAGTGACAGCACTGCTACTTCAGCTATTCAACCTCCCATTTTTTTCCAGGGTGGTGGCAGACTCATTTGTCTATAAGGTGATATTGGACTTTGTAAAAAATCATGCCAATAGCTTACAATACTACCATATCCATTCTGTTTTCAAAAGAAAACCCCTATCTATAGACAGATTGTAGGAGAACCTATAATCTCCTTTATACTTACCATTATTGTTCTTGTTGTATGGCTGGATGATTCTGGAAAACAAAAGAACCAAAGTGGATTAGAGTATTGTCTTTATCCATAACCCCCTATTTTCTGATGCTCTACCTGAAGGCTAAGATGCTGCATGCCAGCTACGACAATGAATGTAACAGAAATGCAGAGACTGAAATGATTTCTCATGAAACAAGCATGAGAATCATCACCAGTCCTGAAAACACACAGCACACTCTAGTATGCTGTGAACAGCACTCATTTGTTTTGTGCAATTATCCTCTTCTGCAGGACAATATAATAATTCATAATTCATGTTCAAAAAAGTGGTTTTTTTCAGTTTGCTTTTAAGATATGGCATCATTTCACATGGGGGATTAGCTCTGCATGGAAAAAAAAATACAAATAGCATCAGCATAATTCCATTCTGATTCCCATTTGAAAAAGCTCTATAAAACATGACAATCCTTTTTCTGAGAATTTGGAGATGGATTCTCAGTTTGAAATTGACAAAATCTATTCAGAAGTGTAACAACCACAAATCTGAATTATTCTCTCCTATATGATATATCAGGAGTCAACTGATCACACCATTATATTGATATAAAATTGCTGAGGAATCACTACTAGGCCAATAGCTAACACTGATCTTACTCTGCTGTTTAAATTAAATTACATTTACTCACCCCCCCCCCCAAAAAAAAAAAAAAAAGAACAGAAATTTCAACCTCTTTGGCTTTAAAATGCAACAGTTGTCACATTAAAGCCATGCTCTTTCTGGAAGCAGTACAACTTCAGGAACTAAACATCCTCCCAACCAGTTAAAAAAATGCAAGGAAATTCACTGCTGATCTACAAGATGCAAGACAGTGCTATGAGGAATCTCGTAGATTTGCTCAAAAATCTGGGTAAGACATCAGCTACAGTACACAGACTTCTTATGGAAGAGACATTTAGCAACACTACATGCAGTTCTGGTTAAAATGTCCCCAATTCAGCATGAATTGGATGTGCAGAGTCTCAATTCTGCAAGTGAGATAAATGTATAGTAATTATAATTGGTTTTTCTTGCCCTGGTTCCAAATGGTGACTCTTATGGAGGTCCCAACTGGCATCACTTATATGAAGGATTCTCCAGCGGTTTTGCTATTGTTGGAAATAGTATTAAAGATATTCCAAGGACATGAGAAAGAAGAGCGGCACATCCTTTTCTGAAACAACTGTAATTACACTCTCAAACTGTTGTTTCTCTTTCATTCTCACCTGGACCTCACCTGGAGCATTGTGTGCAGTTCTGGTGTCCTCAACATAAAAAGGACATGGAACTGCTGGAACAAGTCCAGAGGAGGCCACGAGGATGATCAGGGGACTGGAGCACCTCCCGTATGAAGACGGGCTGAGGAAGTTGGGGCTGTTCAGCCTGGAGAAGAGAAGGCTGCGTGGGGACCTCAGAGCAGCCTTCCAGTACCTGAAGGGGGCCTATAGGGATGCTGGGGAGGGACTCTTCATCAGGGACTGTAGTAACAGGACAAGGGGTAATGGGTTAAAACTGAAACAGGGGAAGTTTAGATTGGATCTAAGGAGGAAATTCTTTCCTGTGAGGGTGCTGAGGCACTGGAATGGGTTGCCCAGGGAGGTTGTGAGTGCTCCACCCCTGGCAGTGCTCAAGGCCAGGTTGGACGAAGCCTTGTGTGGGATGGTTTAGTGTGAGGTGTCCCTGTCCATTGCGGGGGGTTGGAACTGGATGATCTTGAGGTCCTTTCCAACCCTAACTGTTCTATGATTCTGAAGAGTCACCTTAACCAGTCTGAAGGTATAGTTTAATCACTGATAGAAACAAAGAAGAGGCATTTTAAACGTCTCAAACTATTTCAAAACTCCAATCCAATATGCAGTAATCCCTGTATCTAATTTCCATTTGTACAAGTCTTCATCCTTTATAAATCTAATTAAAAATTAAAACAAAATAAAATAAATACAAGTATCAGTAACTTCCCATTAATAAAGGCTCTATCATGTAAACACCTATGTAAAGCCACCAATATTTTAGTTGTGAGCTCCTCTCCCAGCCCCCTTTCCCTCTCTTTTTCTGTGCAAAAGTCATCATAGATAAAACTATGTTTAGGCCACCAGTCCTCCAGGCATGGTTTAAACTGGTAGTATAACAATTAAATACTGGGACACCCTACTGTTTCCTTATACCTGAATATACTTGGCACTGTTATAAAGTAAGAGAAAACCACAGGCAAGTGAAGAACACTCTAATCTGCTTGATTTTTATCTTCACAGTGAAGTTGGTTTTGCTGTTACAAGTTTGTTTAGTTTTTGACATTCCAGTGAAGAACATTTCAGTACCTTATTGGTCCCGAGAAAACCCAGAGACTGCATCCATGGAGGTACAACCACCTGAGTAACTCTTGAGACATGGACTCATTCTGTTTATAAGCTGAACTACTCAGAATAAACCCCCCCCGGCTAACATACCTCCAAAAGCACAGGCACATTTCCTATGAGGAATCCTCAACTTCAGCAGAATGATCAGGTTAAACAAAAAGGATGGGGCTGCTTCTCTCTCAAAATACGGAGAAGACACATTCACAGCATTTCCAGTCACCCCCAAAAAGATCAACATGAACAACCAGAAATCCACACTTTTTATATTCAGATACTACAGCAATAAAATCTTGGCTTTTACTCAGAGGTGCTGTGCTTTTGCCACAGTTTTCCATGCCAAATCTATAAAAACTGCACTTAGCCATGATGGTCCCAAAATACCCAGTCACCCTCCCAATTACACAGACAACTGAGTGAGAGCATCTCCCTAAAGGGACTTGAGGAACAGCTGAATGTCCCCCGAGGCTGTTAAACAGCATATTTTGAATAATACTTCACAGACACTCTTAACGCAATGCCCACAGTTGTTAACTCCAGGGTAGTACCATATTGATAAGCTATTCATAAAACACAGCAAAGAAATGAAGAAAGATCTGTTATATATGCAATAGCTTCATGCGATAAAAACGTCCTCTGATTTCTTTTTCTTAGCTGTCATTGCTATTGTAGATACTCAAATATCATCTAAGTTGCCAAACATTTTTTAGGAAGACCTAAGTATGTCCATAAACAAAAACCTAGGGAAAGAACTGTTTAGTAAGCAGACATAGTCAAAAGATTCTAGGATCTAGCACAGGCTACTAATGAAGGTGCCACTGTCACACAGTATGAAATCTTACAGACTCTGATACCCAAATATTCAGACTTTAGAACAGAGACACTGATTTCTTCCAGAAAACAACTACACCCCGATTTGGCAGGGTTCTGACCAATGTTTATGCATGAACACAGCCCAGCCAATCCTGTGGAAAACTTTGCTTTTAATTAAGGTAATGAAGGAAGAAAGCTCTTGCTTCCAATTAAAAAGGCAGTCATTGCGCATTCAAGAAGTCGTGCTTTACAAAAGGTCTGCCCACCAATGCAACCTCCAACGCAGCTCGAGGGCAGTAGAGATTACCTAAAAACTGTCTTGGTGTTCAACACAAAAGGAAACAAAACTTTGGGTTTTCAGCTCTATCTGACAAGTTTTGTAATGCCTCAGGGAACTTAAATAGCCATGCTTGAACTTCACTGGCACCAGTTAGGCACTTCATTTATAAATGAGTTCTTAAAGCAACTGACTATGTGCAAGGCAATAGCTGTTATTTGCACTTCTCCAGCATCCACAACACAGGATGTTTCTCCCTTAGGGCCAGTGAAGTGCTAGTGAAGGGGAGTCCTCCACTTTAAACAGAAGTGGTCAGACAGCATCACTAACAAGGCATTTTGGTGATGTGATGTGAGTAAATTACCGTAAATGCAACTTCAGTACTGACAAGATGCTTAGAAGTTTATGATTGTGGAGAAATCGATGCACCTATGGCAGAAACTGCCTAAGATGCTCGTATGCTCCTTCTGCAACTTATTCTTCTCTTGAAGGCATCAGGACATCTCAGCCTGAAATACAGCATTAAAGGTCTGAGCAGAGAAAGAGAGAAGGAGGATCAGGGCTGCTGGTTAAAGTCTCTTCAGCTATGAACAACTGGTTCTTATATTTCTGCCCACAAGTCATGAAAATGGTATCAACAGGCACAGACTGATTTCTGCCCCTCATTAATGACACATATCTTGGACATCCTGTGGATATTCTGGTTCTGGCACATGTATAAGTCTGGAAATGTCTGCCAGCTGACAGAGATTATACTCATGTAAAATACCTCTACCTGATGTTTCCAAATAGCGTAAGGAAAATTATCATTACTCACCCTGCCAAAACAATAGCCTGATGTGAAACTCAACTACTCAGATGTACTGTTGCTCACAGTTAAGCGGCTTTGTGGGTGAAAGTAATTGCTCGGAATAATTTTAGACACTGTAATTTAAAGATCAGATCCAAAATACCTACAGAGCACTTTAGAGTCACACCTAAATCTTCCCATCAACTCCAGTCATAAAATGGGATCCATGACACATTTTGCAACGTCGTGATTTTCTGTAGGTGGAATCTTCCCATTCAAAGGAGACTGTCTTCACTGATGAGAACCACTTAAATATTTTGTGTTGACTTTACTTTCAGCAGCAATGGAAAGACTGACCAGAGGCCCAAACAATCCTGTCTTCTGTGTATACTACATAACCACAGCTCAGAGTAGTTAAAAGCACCAGCGTGCGTATTATACAAAACCTCCCTGAAGTACTGTGAAGGAAAAAAGCTTTCTGGCATTTTTCATTCCATTCTATGGAATGACAGATTTGCTGTTTGAAAATACAAAGAAAAAACACTTTTCTGAAAACAGCCAGAAAAAGTCTTCCTCCTACAATAAAAGACACAAAACAACTACAAGATCTTCTATCTATCCGGTTACAATAGGCAATGCTTAAGCAGCACAATTTTACTTCTCTCTATGCCTTATACAAGGGTTCATGAATACAACTACATCTCTCAGCCACAAGTGACTGACACTGAGACAAGTTAATAGCAATGACAAGGTATCAGGGCACAAACCCCAGCATTTCTGGAGAGATAAAAGGAGGACTTGGGAGACGCAGTAGCGGTCTAAAATGACAGACTCCCTCAACACTATCAGTCGCACCAGACTCTTGCTGGACACGCATCCATAGTAAAAAGAAAGGGAAGCTTGTGCTGCCAGTCAAAAATCAAGACCCGAGCCAACATAAGACTTCTTTAAGAAATGCTAACAGTGGTTTTGTTTGTTACTCTTACAAGCATTAAAACAAATATTAACTTGTAATCTTCCCCCACTCCCCTATACAGGCATAAAGAAGTGCCATTTCCACATTGCACTGCGTTACTTAAGAGCCAATAATTATTATTTTGTTAATAACAAATTTCTGCCTTTTAATAACAATATATTGTTATATATTCCCAATTTATTGTTTTATTGTTTTAATATTCTCAACTCACCTAGGCAGGAAGACTGATTTTAAATATGCCAATCTAAATATCTATTTGCACAAGCCTAAGTGACGTTTACT
Organism: Lathamus discolor; assembly: GCF_037157495.1. NCBI lineage: Eukaryota > Metazoa > Chordata > Aves > Psittaciformes > Psittacidae > Lathamus > Lathamus discolor. The sequence continues at coordinate 106,614 of NC_088888.1, forward strand.
TGAATGCTGTCAGTTATTGTGTATCTTAAACATATTTATACTGCTTCTTTACAACAAATTTCTAATACTGTTGGAAAAAACCAAACCTGAACATGTAGACATTTCTATGGCAATAACATTATGAAAATAGCAAGAGGTAAGACTTAATGTAAGTCCACTGCGCTCCCTTTTGTTTGCTCATTTCACTGAAGTATGCATTGAAGAACAGAATGTATCATCATCTCCATAGCAGGCTTTCTGGGTCCTGTTAATTGATACTATGCAGTACACCCTGTAACGATCAATAGCATTTGGAGCCAAAAAAAGCTTTCTAATATAACACAGACACCTCTGGAGGTTGGCATAACCTCCCAGTGCACAAACAGGGCACTGTGGTCAGTGCAATTACGCAGAAACTACCATTCCCCAAGTTGAGCTGCTCACTGAGTTTTTGCTGTGTGCTGAAGAGAAGCTGATAAATCACAGCAAAAAAACCCCACCAAAACACACACACAGAAAAAAAAACCCACTACAACAAAAAGAGAGAAAATAGTTTATATTTACCAATAACCAGAGGAGGAGTTAATGGTAAATATTAAAGATAATACTTAAGTCAAAAGGAACAGAAGACCTGTGCTGTTGAATATCATTACTACTAGTTTGTTGCTTTTTCTATGCATTTTATTTACACTTTGAAGGCTTTTAATTAAAGACAGCAGCCAGGATAAGAACCAAAGCAGCCACTTTTAAATATTAAAATAGATATTTTATGCTAATGAAATAACAGATTTCAGTTATTTAGGATAGATGCTTTCCAGTAAGTTATGTTTTCACAGAAAAGAGATAAGCAGCAATAGTTACCTCCTGAAGCAATGAATTACAGTTCTCAATAGTGATTTATCAAATTAGATGTTATTTTGTGCAAATTGCCTTAGCACAGTTCGCTGTTTGAGCCAATCTAATCAGTGTCGTTAATGGCTGGGTTTATATACTCTTTACTTTGAGGATAAAAATCTGTACTAAGTAGGAGAAAGCTTTCAAGACTTCCAAGCGTGCCTCCTTACAGGGACATCATCATCATAACCTTTACCTCAAGCGTATTGCTACAGCCTTCTCTGCAGAAGAAATGGAACATCATCTTTATTTCCAAAGTGAAATATGATGTCATTCATCACGCAAAGCCCACATGGAGAGTTCAGTCTAAAGGGCAGCACTGGCAGAGCAGGAAGCAGCCTTTGTTCACATTCCCATGCAGCAACTCCCAGACCATCCACACAGGACTGCACACCCCAAGACTGCAGTAGAAATTCAGCATTTATGGCTACGCCTATTAACGTCATCACTTTCTTCCAAGTACAAGTCACATGGATGTCATCTTGGCCCACCAAATAGCTTGTGTAGCCATTCGTGCATGTGATTTGCCTACCGCGTCACTGGGCAGAGGTGCAAGAAATCCTGTCTTCTTAATATCCACCTTTTGTCAAAGTGCCTGGTGATTTCTGTCTAGGTGTTATTAAATGTACAGGAGGCAATTTCACTTCACAAAGAGTGTTGGCAAGGACAGAATCATTATGGGAAGAGGACGGATAATGGATCAAGTTTTTCTTCCTGTATTTGGAATACAATTTCTATCATCTAAAAGGCAAGTCCCCCTCATTCCTACCTCATTTCCACATTCTGTGAAGCATGAAACCTCTTTTGTGCTGATCGTGCCCTGACCAGTCTATTTCAGAGCCTAACTTCTTTGAAATTCCTAATCTCAACAACCTCATTCAATTACAGAACAAATAAGGTAATGGCTTATAGAAGTTACATCTTACACAAAGACAGTTCAGGAACGCATGCACTTCCTTTCAGTGCAAACAAATTATGTCTTACTGGATTCTCCTCTTACTGGCACATGAAGTAAAACTGTTCAGAGTTAAAAATATTTAGTTTGGGTAATGATTAAAATAAAAACTAATGGAAGAATCAGTAACGCATGGTAATTGTTCAGAACAAAACCAAAAGCTATTTGAGACAAGTTAGCCTTACTCACAAACTTCCACGTTTTCGCACAGCTTCATACCTGCTCTCCCTCTGCGCCATACTGTAATGATACAAGAGACTTAAACATCACCTCTGGTGCTGCAGAGAGTACTCTTTGACACCCTTTTGCTTCCTCCTCCGCAAGTGGCAGAAATGCAGAGACAGTTGCTGTCTAAGGAGCTATACCTTCCACCAATCCTTATTGCCAGGACTGCTTTTCAGTGACTCTGTGACAACGGTCTTTGGATGCTAGCAGCTGTTGTCCCTCTATTGACAACCTCACTGTTGAGAGTTCAGACTAAGTTTAGAACTCACATGCTAGCAAAGAGATTGGCTGTAAACTAGGAGGTCCAGTACATACGAAGTAATTCCACATAGAGTAATTCCAAAAGTCTTGCATGTACCTGCAAAATGCTTCTTCAAGTCAAAACGCAATGCAACGAGCTAAAACAAAACATGTCGCATTGCAGTCTTCACCATATTTGTTTCATTCTTTTCTTGTCCTTTTATATCAAGATTAGTAAGAAAAATGGTAAAAGGAGGTTTTTTTTAAGAGATGGCATTAATATACCCACATTCAATTAATAAGCACCACCATCCAGTGCGGTAAGAATCAGTGCTATAAACATGCTGTCCCTATCTTACATTTCTGTTGGTCTGTACCACCTTACTTAATGGCATCTCAGGCCACAGTTCAGAGACTTAAAGAATAGTTCTTTGATATTCCTCCACATACCATCAAGGCCATTATGATGGCTGTAGTTTCTTTTCCCCAAAATACTTAATGAAGAGTGATTGGAGGGTGCAAGCAGTCGTTTTGCACTTGGAGTTTGAAGGCTTGGTGTTGACCTGATTACATTTGGTTTCACTGCAGGATGAATCTCTGTTTGAGACAAAAGACAGAGAGAAATTAGACACACTCGATTTAAAAAAACAAATAGAACCAGTCTATTCAACATACTAAACTTACATTTAAATTTCCAGCAAAAGCAAAGAAACACACTCTTCTGCACGAGTGTGTTTACAGGACCTTAAATAACAAATCTTCATACCTACAGTTCCTCCAGGCAAGAAAGATCTATTTCACTTGAGATTGCCCAAGTTAACACTATGGTGTTGATGTGTAAGGATTTCAGGGGCTGAAGAGATAATACAGATCTATCTGAAATAGGTTTCTGTTTACATTTTCCTACCTTTGAGGTTTGTATTGGAGCTACACACCTACAGATTGCTTTAGCAAGCAAATCAAAGCATTTTACTATAGCAGAAGCAGTAAAGTGCATCTGGCCAGCACACGTCAGGGTGGCAGCTGCTTTGTTTGCCAAAAGCTGATAGAGCTGTATGGAAATTTCTGTCATATGCCAGACAAAAGCGGCAAGAAGAAGCCTCAGTAGAGTCTGCTTGTGCTGCACCAGGGATCTGCTGAACCCATTAACTTATTCCTGTCACACATTTGGGTTCAAAATGCCACCACTGCAGCTGACTTTGGACAGACCCAAGGTTTGGAGGGAAGTCAGAGAGTCCGAAGGCAGGTCCCATCCCTCTGGCACAGGCTGTGAGGCACTTGCAGTCCCATTCCCTGGCAGAGCAGGAGACCCCTGAGCTGAGAACATGAGGGCAGAGGGGCTGTGGGGTGGATCAGGAGGTTGAGCTGCCCAAGGGGAGTGAGATCAGAAGGCAGAACTGAAGCACTTTCTCATGTGTAGTGCAGGTTTGCATCTCCTGAAGAGTGCTTCCTTCTGCTTTTCTGTTTATAAAATAAAATACAGAAGCTGGGAATATGCAGTATCTGAAGTGATGCCAGACATCCAAGTAGGAAGCCCTCCAGCCTCTGCCGTTCACAGCTATCATGCAAGAGAAACAGAAACCATTGCATGAAGCCAGAGTCCACCACAAGAGCACATTTTTTCTCTTTCAGAAAGGCCAAGGAAGTCTGACAGCCAAGGCTCCCATGGCAAGCCTTCACAGGCAGCCTGCAGGTACCAGCCCACCCACCCTGAGCAGCAACCAGTTGGGGCTGCCACGGGAAATCATAACATTTAAAGGGAAGATGCATAAAGGTGAGGCAGCCAAACAGGTGGACCAGTGGAAAGGATTATCTGAAGGGGTGATGGGTTCCACCTGAAACAGGGCAAGTTCAGGTTGGATCTAAGGCAGAAGCTCTTCCCTGTGAGGGTGCCGAGGCGCTGGCATAGGGTGCCCAGAGGAGCTGTGGCTGCCCCATCCCTGGCAGTGCTCACCCTTGGGTGACATGGTCTAGTCTGAGGTGTCCTTGCCCTGATGGTTGGAACTGGATGACCTTAAGGCCATTTCCAACACAAACCATTCTGTGATTCCATGATTCACATCTACACAGGATGACCGCAATGGCTTGGCTGTCCTTGGACCAGCATGCCAGGAGAACGGAACACCAACAACCTACACATTTCAAGAGGCTTTGCTTAATGTTTAACCCCTGATCTGGTCAGAGCTCACAATTACACTCATGAAGCATGAACACCCTCATCCAAGATGCTTCAAGAGGGTAAGAACGAACAGAGCAGGGTAATACCCAGGCAGGTATTAAAAGAGCACAGAGATAGGGTACAGGTAATTGCTTCAGATTTGGGTGTGAGTGTGAGGGCGAGTTTGAGGTCACCTATCCTCTCACCACTTACTTTGATGAGAGCTTTTTACTGCCATTCACTGCATTACTCATCTGCTTTTTGTGTAATAGGGTTTAGGAACACCAAGCACTCACCCATTTTCCACGCTAAAGAGAACCAGTTTCTACTTTGCTTTCTTACTAAAATGGGAACAGAGGCAGTGCTTAATGTTATGAATACTGATGACTAAAGCAAAACCTTAAACTGAAATAGAAAGGTTTTGCACTGTTTGCTAAAGATGATTGGAATTTGGATTATAGAACACTCATCTGGCAATCTTTTCCCATATTCTGAAGGAAATGGTTAATTTCCAGGGCTAACACCACTAAAATATAATCTTATTTGCCGAAGAGCTCCAGCAGCAATCACAATCATCCCAGCAGCTACATGAACATACGAGAACTCATAAATCCTTCTGTCCACAGCAAACAGGAGATGTGATTTTATACTGTTAGGGTGAGCAAACAGTTGGAAAAGCAGCATTTCCTTACTTGGACTTTACTTCAGCGGGAGGTCACCAGTCCTCCATCAGCTCACCACAAGGCATGTCCTTTCTCCTCTGCTCTCGAGGAAGGCAGCCACCCCAAGCTCTCCTTTAAAAGTTCTAGAAATGAACTGAAACAGCCAGGACCGCTTCCCAGTGGACTTAGTCCTTCCTGTGGGGACTTTACACCTTACACTCACATGTCTTCCACATACAGACTGCATGCTTTAGATTAACACTTTCTAATAGGCTTCATCACACCCCAGAGGGGTTATGAGGCATTTCAGGGTTTTGCCTGAATTATATTACCCTATCATATTACTGTATTATGCAATAACAGTAACTAGGGTTCTTTAAGTTCCTGCTGCTGCTCTGATCCTTGTTCTACTGCTTAGTACTTCACTGAAAATCTCCTAGCTGCTAAGTCAGAGAACTCCAAATTACCCAAATTACCCCATTACCTGCACAATAAATAACCTGTTGGCCAGATTCAGAGTGCATGGGCATTTCTGAAATAAAGATAAAACAGGAAGAAGAAGCAACACTTGAATGACACGTTAGGAACCTTTCTCGTGAGACCAGGTTGCAGCCACAAACACGCAAATGCAGGAACAGCTCTAAAATCTTCTCCCCTTTCCACTAATGAATCAAAAACCCAAAGCAAACAAGAGGAAGTTAAAAGTCTCCTACTGATCACTTAAATAAGCATCCTGGATTCCAGAGGCACTTCTGCAGCTGCACCTCCGTCTCTCATCTCATCTCCTCAGTATGCATCCCAGCTGGAAACATTAGCCTGGTTTCCTCATACTTGGGAGGTAATATAGGACATTCAATTAGCCAGGGCTTGCACCTTAGGGGGTTTGCTTAGTAAAGCACAGCCATGACTGCAGAGATTACAGAGGATTAGCCCCAGCTCTCAAGAGGACAGAGCCTACTCTTAATGCTCAGCCTACCTCAGCTGTGGAACTGGCAGCCAGGAAGCAGAACAGGGATAAAGGGAAGCGATGACCCAGGGTGTGCAGGGCACTGAAATGCTGTCTGCCTTACCAACAGGGCTGAAAGCAGCATCGCCTCGAGACACACAGCCTGCTAATAAATGTCTGTGGGAATGGCATGGAAGGCATTTGAAAGAGGAAAACAAATGCCTCCTGTATAAGCTATGACACGATGCTTCACACCAGATTTTGTGAAGAAGATCATGCCAGCATTAATTATCCACTCAGACAAAAATCCCAAACAAACAAACAAGCAAACAGGAAATAAACAAACCCAAGCTAAACGGCAAACAAGCCAACTTCATACAACTAATTCAGATGCATGTATTTAACTCCACTGAGCACACTTCATATCCCTGGAACATGTGCTATTTGCCTTCACTTCCCATACAGCCAAATGCTGAACAAACTCTGCAGGTAGATGGTATATTTTTGCACTGTTAATCTACAAAATCTTCACCCACGTACACAGAGAATCACAGAATCACAGAGTGGTTTGGGTTCGAAGGGATCTTAAACCTCACCCAGTTCCAACCCCTGCCACGGGCAGAGACACCTTCCACGGGCAGAGACACCTTCCACTGGAGCAGCTTGTTCCAAGCCCCTGTGTCCAACCTGGCCTTGAGCACTGCCAGGGATGGGGCAGCCACAGCTTCTCTGGGCACCCTGTGCCAGCGCCTCAGCATCCTCACAGGGAAGGGCTTCTGCCTTAGATCTAACCTGAACTTGCCCTGTTTCAGTTTGAACCCATCACCCCTTGTCCTGTTGCTGCAGTCCCTGATGCAGAGTCCCTCTCCAGTATCCTTCTAGCCCCCTTCAGACACTGGAAGCTGCTCTGAGGTCTCCACGCAGCTTCTCTTCTCCAGGCTGAACAGCCCCCATGTTTTCAGCTTGTCTCACACAGGAGGTGTTCCAGCCCCTGAGCATCCTCGTGGCTTCCTCTGGACTTGCTCCAACAGCTCCATGTCCTCCTTATGCTGAGGACATCAGCACTGCACACAGTGCTGCAAGTGGGGTCTCACCAGAGCAGAGCAGAATCACCTCCTTCAACCTGCTGCTTACACTGCTTTTGATGCAGCCCAGCACATGGGTGGTTTCTGGGCTCAAGCACACACTGAAGGGGCTCATGTTCAGCTTCTCACCAACCCCAAGTCCTTCTCCTCAGGCTGCTCTGAATCACTGCTCTGCACAACCGGTACCTGTGCCTGGGATTGCCCTGACCTAGGGGCAGAACCTTTCACTTGGCTTTGTTCAACTTCATGAATTGGCACTGGCCCAGTGACACCATACGGAATACACACAGCTGGGATGCCCGTAGGAAACTATCACTGGCTGTTCTCTCAAACTCCAGGGCAGGAAGAATCAACATTCAGTGAGAGCTGGCATCAATTTTTCATTATCCATTTTTTTTGTGAAAACCGATGTTTTGGAAGAGCAGTTATAACCACATCAACAGCTCATTTCTATTTCAGCAAGTCAAGAGACTGTTGCTGTTCCCTTTGTTCCACTACAAAAAACCTCTTGTTGACTGAAATCTCAAGAAAAACATCTAGACTGAGCTCTGCCCTCAGCTTCACTGCTGTACACTGGGATTAATACACTTCACTGCTTCTCTGATCAATTGATTGATCTCTGTTTGAGGATTAACAGAAAGCCTGTGGGGTATCTCAGCCCCTACAGGCCTGTGTAAACGTTTATACTCAGTGGTGCTTCCTTGCAAAAAGGACAATTTTCACTTTTGTTTTAATAAGGAATCACAAATTCCTAGGACATCTCCTCTCCCCATTATCTTACATGAGCTCCTGGTCCTCCTGGCTGTGATCTCAGCACTGATTTCATCACATCTACTAAAATCACATCATCACATTAAAAGATCAGTGCCTTAGTGCGGCTGAGGTCTCCTCCTTTTAAGCACACAGGAATATTGCAAGTGGATTCCAGGGGCAGAGCAGAGCAGCACTGAGCATACTGAGAATCTCCCCAGTTTGAACACTTATTTCCATTCATTTAGGCTACCAGACTATTGTTCACATTCTAAATTGCACCAGGTTTTACTCTGCTGTTTAAAGACAGTAGCAGAAGGGCTTCTGCCTCCATCCCCCAAGTTCTGCAACTGAGAGAGGACTAGAGTTTTTATTTGTTTATTAACTTTATAGTTCGCTTGTTACTAAAAGCACGACTCTCTCATTCCATGTGTATGGGATTTTTAAGTCTCAGTATATGCTGAGTGTTCTCTGAAGGCAGATACATACCTAAATACCCAATGATACATGACAGTGGTTTTCTGGTGCTTTTTATCTTCAGAGGATTTCCAGCAAGTTCACAATGTCGATCTGCATCTGAGGAGTTTAAAGAATAAAACCCAGTTTCAATATTTCAACATTACAAACAGAATCAGGACACAGCACAAATCTCTTTTTTCCTTCTAGCATATGTCCTTTTTTCTCCATCAACGCTCATAATGATGGATATTTAAAGGCAGGCCAGGTCCTCATTCATGCAACTGATGTTGCTATTTTTTGGTTTAAAGTTAACGTAAGTTGTAAGACAAATGTGATGGCAACTTTTGCTTACAAAGTCTTTTTGGAGACAGTCAGCCAGGCAAATGGAACATGAAAACATCAGTATTAAAATAAAAGTAGCTCATTAAAGCAGTAAATTAAACATAATTTACATTGAATTCTTCCTTGTTTTCTACAAGCTTGTCTGGCTATAAACGGGGTAATAGAGAGGTAGAATTTAAAGTTAAGCCTACTGATTCTGGTCATGTCTTATTCGCATGGTGTGGCAATTCATGTAATTCTGAGTAAGTAAAAGAGAACACAGGGGCTATCATGGCAAGATGAAGCTTAACAAACACAACCCCAACACACGAACAACCAAAAAAGACCCTTTACTATAAACTTTTGAACAAAGTGGTCAGTTGTAACCAAGTATCACAGAGCTCAAAGGTCTCAAAGATAGCAGACAAAAAGCAGCTCAGTAACTACCTTAAATGTGATGCTATAACTAGGAGCTCACACCTTTGAAGGCACTGCAAATACACAAGCAGAGAATATGCCTAAATGCCCCAAACATAGAAGTGTTACTATGAAGAAGTTTTCACGGTTAGACAGCGGAGTCAATCGACTTAAGGCAAAAATTCACAATTCACTAGGTTTCAGCAAATAGTTTCAAGACTCCTGGAACTACACTATCTCTTTTTAAACTACCCAGAATGACTGTGTTATGTGTCTTCCAAAAGCATGTAAGTAATCCCAATATAGGGCTTCCAATATCCCTAGAACAGAGGTATTCTGTTTTGTACAAAACTGCATTCCTATGTTTGTAGCTCTAGAATTCTCTCACATGCACTGCTTCCCATGTATGCATACCTGCATGTACACCTTTGTATAGGTTTCACACACACACACACGTGCAGAACCACACTTTCTAGCAAGCATTACAGGAACTAGATATTCTGAATAGATGATGGTAATTGTTACTCCACATTGTCTCTGCCTTCTGTTTTACCAAGATGTTCCTGTTTGCTTCATTCCAGCACACGAGATAGGAGTACACAGTCACACGAAGAGGGTAAGACACAATACAGAACAATCTGCAATCTCTTCATACATTCTATCTAGCTCTGTGCAAAAAACACGTAGGTCACAAAACCACAGCAATGACTGAAATAAGTACTTCACCATGTTCACAGATGTTTCCAATGCAGCAGCCAATGCAAAGCTCAGTTCAGTATATTAAGGGATTGACTCGAAATTCTGGAAACGCCAGCTGGTGTCTGGGCAGTCCAAGGGTTCCTGAGCCCTAACGCTGAGTACATGAAGTACTTGAATATTTTAGCTTAATAACAAAATACACTGTTCTCAGTATCAAAAACTACACTGAACCTGGTGCCTGGAATAGATTTAAAATTCCACAACACTTGAAATAGTTTAAGTGACAGAGGAGAATGATGCGTCTCCACACTGTCTCCCTTATCAAAATAAGCACAGACTAAGCAGTAAGTATTTTAGAGTTACTTTGGGAACAGCAAAGCATCGCTTAAGAAGTAATTAGCAAGAAAATTTTCCATCTACGTGTCTGCGCTGTAAAAAAAGCCATTGACTCATGGTGAGGTATTAATGTGCTGACTGAGAATACAGGCTGCCAAGGGAGCACAAGTTCCATGCTGGAGGCAAAGCATGTTCACCAAAGGTACTGGGTGGGTGTCTCAAAGCACACCTACCTACTAAAACATCTAAATACATTTATCAGCAGCAAACTTTAATCCATAATACGGTACTGCCATAAAAGGTGTAGTACAGTTTATGCTCGTTATGAACTACATAAAGAGAATCAAAGTTGGATTGTGTATCACTCTCAAGTGTAAAACCACAGCATAAAATTTAGATAGAAAAGTTGTCAAAACCAAAATGAAAACCAAGTCCTAAAATCAAATATGGGCTCCCACAGGCACAATGAAAACTTCAGGAAGGTCAGGGAAATAGTGGAAGCTATGAGGAAAAAACCCCAAAAACCCTAAAATGAAATAAAGGAGTATAATATTTGATAATGTATTTTTTCAAACATATCAAAAGCAGAAAGTATGCTACTGCTGTAGCAGTAAGAGATGCTCAAGGTGTGAGGACAATATGCAAGACATAGGCATGGCAAAAAAGCTGGGTACATTCTTTGCATCAGTGTTCACTGCAGAACATAAAGCAGCTCAGTTCCAACACACTTTGATGAGGGAAGCGTCAGAACTGTGTCACATCAAAGTGTCCACAGGAAGTACCACAAAACAAACTGGTTAATGAATAAAAACAGATTACCCAGACCAGGTGTAATTCATCCAAACAGAAACCGCTGAGCGTGTACTCTACTGGTGTTTAACTAATGCTTAAGCTGGTCTTGGTTCAAGAGAACCAATGAGAACCAAGAGAACACGGCAAGTGTGATAACATTCTTCAGTAAGTAGGTCTGCAGCCTGGCGAAAGGGTTGAGCTATTAATAGAGGCAGAAAGTTAAATGTGGAAACATCAAGGGAGCCAACAAAGACCTGGTAAAGGGAAAACATGTTTAATGCTCTCACAATATTCAGTGGTGTGGCCTTGCAACAAGAGGGACAACTGCAGGAAACCATGTTCAGACCCTGTGTTGAGTTCTGGGATCCCTACGACACAAGATGCTTTTGGAACAAGTCCAGCTATTGGAGACACCAAGCTCGTGTCTGGAGTGCAGGACACACAGAGAGCCTGAGAGAACTGGGTCAGGTCTCCCCTTGAGAAGGCCAAGGGGAGACCTAATGACCATCTGTAACAACAGAGCAGCAGAGCATAGACAAGACCCAGCCAGACCCTTCTCAGGTATGCAGTGACAGGACAACATACTATTTCTGTCTGTGGCAAAAGACACAAGCTGGGAGATGGAAAACTGTTGTTAGATGTAAGGGAAAGACTGTTTACTGTGAGGTTGACCCAATGCTAGAAGAAGGAAGCTGTGGAGTCTCCATCCTTGGAAGACACACAGATCTCATCTGAACAAAAGGCCCATGAGCACATGAACATGCAGGGGGTAGGATTAGAGACCTCCAGAGGTCCCTTCCTACCTACATGTCCTGTAAACCACTGACTGCAAATGCCACAGGTCTTCCAGGACCCTCTGGAGGGATTATGACACATACACATGCAGCTGATCTGGCAGCCAACATGGCATTTCAATTGGCTCTTCACAGACTGTGCCACCAGACTGCGAAGCTGTCCCAGGGTTAAAGAGAAGGGTTTTTTTCAGGGATTAGAATTAATTGTCTGTGTAATCCCCAAAGGATCTGTGCTGCTCAACATATAAAAGATCAGGAAAAGAGGTGATCAGAGAGCTAAAGTTTCCTGGTAAGAAATTCCTGAGCATAAGTAAGCTAAAACTGATGGCAAGTATATCAGCAGCACCATGCAATAAATCTAGGGATAAAAGGCTAACGTACAATGGGATGATGAGTTCCATATCACCCCCATGCAGAAGAAAATCCATGGAGTCAGTGTTAACAGTGTTCTAAAAATACCTAGACAATACTAAAGAGTGATCACTTGAGAGTAAAATCAGAGTATTATAAATTATGATAGGAAAACAGAAAACATGTGAGACTAAAATTAGGGAAGACCTGTCTCTTGAAGCACATGTAACCGGCGGCACTACAACCCTAGAGAGGATACAGCACAACTAGAAAAACTCCAGGGAACAACATTACAAACCATAGGGGGAAACGGATTCTTCACATAGTTTTAAACAGACCAAGCTCTTAACCTAGAAAGGGGATGACTGTTGTGGGTATTAGAGGTCAATGAAGTCGTGAAGGCTGTAGAGAAGATGACAGTGAATGAGGCTTGTTCTTTTAGATTTGAAAGGGGATTTAAAAGAAACAGATTTATAATTCTCCAAGGCTTAGACAGAGGTGAGGAGTTGTTTCTCTTTGACATGCCATCATCTATCAAAATTCAGATTATCTAATAAACATACTGTGCTCTATGGATTCCCTGAATTGTATTCTTATAACTTTGGGAGAGAAAGAGTGTGTTCTTCTAATTATTTTACTGGCTAATAAAATGTGGCACAAATTGTAATCAAAGGTAACAGCAGAGAAAAGATTTTCATCCCACTGGCAGCCAAAGCATCTTCCATAGCTATCAAAATCAAGGATGGAAAACAGTGCTTGTGAACGCTACTCACCTCAGATGAATGGGCAGTTTGATGTCAGTAAAACACAGGCCGTGTGCTTACAAGACAGATCAGTAACATTTTGCATATTCTACTTAATTTTCACTTGTCTTTGTTTTATCAATCCAGCCTGTAAGAAACAAGTGCTGTGTACCAAACTTGTTATTAAATCTGCAGATTGAAAGGTATGTTAAGTTTTGGTTGTGATCACTATACCCATTTCCAGATAACTGTATTATACAGATCATACATTAGCATCCACTGAAAACATTTTGACAATCACATCAACACAGATGGAATGCAGTTACCCAAATTTAAATTACTATAATTAATACATAAGAGTTATAATGATAAAATTGTATCTGAGCAAGGGAAAAAGATCCCTCAAAAACCTTCCTGTGCTGAAGTAAGAAGGTTCACATATATCAACATGCTCATAAGCTGGAAACAGATCCAATCTTGCCAGCGACTGCCTGGAGAAGAATGCCCACTTTGGCTTCCTCTAATTCAGAGACCTTCCACAGTCAGGGTAGTCTTGCTTAACTTTCAAACTGAAAAGAAGGTATTTTGCCTAATTTAGAGCATGAGAACTTCCTCTTACTGAAACAGTTCACTAATTCTAACTGTTTCTAACAATCCATCAGACAAATTCATTGCCAACATCTACAGCGAGTCTACTGTCTTCAGGCAGAACAAGGTTTGAGGTTTCCGTGATGGCTTTTTCCAACTTCCTCAGAGATGGGAATGAGTTTCACTTACAACCTGGCACTACAACAAACTGCATAAGACCAAGACAACATAAAACCTGGTATGCTGCTGGGGAAAGTGCGCTACCAGCCCTTGTCTTTAGATTTTATGGTTTCTGAGTGTGGTCTGGTGCCTATTGCAATATAATTGAGAAATGCAGCTATGTTTTGAAGCACTGGTTTGGCACACACAGAGTCAGGTGAGTCTGACAAAGCAACTAAGCAGCCATTAGATTCACGTTTCAGCACACCAACATGGAAAACAAATCCCAAATCACTTCTTGGATGTCCTAACCATCTCATGCCATGTCACATCAAGGGCAACCTGACGCTCTGGCCAAGTTATTAACTAAGCATGGTTGTCACTTCTGGAACACCTGCAGACATGCATTTGATACTGTAATTACTCAGCGGTATTCAACATCTGAAATTATCACTGTTAATGAAGTAGCTCAACTAAAAATGAAAAGATTAAAAAATTACAAGCTTTAAGAATGCAAAGATTTAAGAATGATTCACATCAATCCCTCCTTAAGAAAGAATCCAAGGCGTTCTCAGGAAGAGGTAGCCTATTTAGTTGTAACATTAAAATCTACAGTATGCACTCAACATAGGTCAGCAGATGAAAGTACAGGAACAAAACTAGAAAACCTTTATTTTTATCTTTAAATTTACTTACTTACTAGTCCTTACTAGAGTAAGGACAGGCCAACAACAATGCAGGTAAGAGCACTGTACAATTCCACAAAGAGAGACAATGCCAGCAACAGTGTGTGTGTGCATGCATATGTACACACAAACACAAGTTAAATCAGGTATCATTTGGTTTCTGCTACTTATATAACTGCTTTTTTTTTCCTTCTATTTTTTCTCTTCCTTAAACTCAAGCTTCATCTTTCAAACTGAGTTACCGCAGTGAGGAAAAAAGATGCATATGGATAAAAACCCATGAGGTTCAAGGGAACTCCACAATTTGGCAGAAATCAGTGCCAAATACACACATTAAATGGTGCAATTCCTTCCTCTCAGAGAACTCTTATTTTGTTTTAAGGATTTAAAACATAATCCTTGTCCAGCCTTAGACACACTTTTTCCATAAGGTACAACTCACTTGGACATATGATTTCCTTAAACCTGAAAGCTGCTCCTGACTTGCATAGCTTTGAAATAAGAAAGAAAATGGCCAACAGGACAATAAACAGAAATAGTCACCATGCTCTGGATGACTGCAGAAGCAGATCAAGAGTTTGCATGGGAAGGACGGCCAGTGTTAAAGTACGTAAGGGGAAAATAATTACTCAAAACCAGACACTAAGCCCCTATGGAGTAAATTTCTTAAAATCAACACTGACACCACCTGCATCCCAGTTAAATACGCTGGGAAAATATTTAGCCTTAATCCAGTAAACATGGTTATAAACCCAACATCTAATGTTCTAAAAAGGTCTCTTCAATTCTAATACAGTTCGCAGTATGATGAGCCAGCACGGCTCATCTTGGAATGCCAAGTGTCTGTTCCAAGAACTGCATCTATGGAAGTCTGGGAAACAAAATCAACAGCACAAGCAGTAAAAAAACACGCTCAGCACAGACACAAAACCTACTGAAATAGTCAGTGGCTTTGCAGCAGAACTTACACATATATGCACATAAAGAGAACGACCCACAACCAGTGAATTTACCAGTTCTTTCTATTTTGGCTATAAAAAGAACAAACGTAATATAGAATTCTATTTAAAACTAAAAGTTAAAACTGCAACAGGCAAAAAGAAATAAAGCTGCAACCATGATGTAACAATAACCATGGCTATCACCACAATCTGACCACCACAGCAATGAAGGGCTGGATTATAGGCCAGATTTCAATTCTTCTGCATCCTCAGCTCCTTAATCTTTCACCAACCCCACTGAGTAAAACACGTACAGGTTTATGCTTTCTGCTCAGTGAAAGAATCAACACACAATATGAAAGCAAACTCCTTTCGCACTGCCTAGCAGGAAGCATGGTTTTTATGTCACAGCACTGATTTCCCCTCACTGCCCTGGATTTGTTATGAGATTTTTTTTGTAAGCGAATGAGGTAATAGTTATCCACTTTTTAATTCACCTGAATTTTTCCCCAGCCTGAAATCTGTTGCAGGCAGCCAGACTTGATTCAATGTATTGGTGATATGCTGGACAAATAAAAAAAGGAAAATGAAAAGCAAAAAGTGTATAGACAGAAATGTTTATTGAAAAAGAAAATAAAATTAAAACACAAAAATAAAATGGGTGGGAAGCACAGCACACAGAACTAAGAGTTAAAAAAACATCTTACATTCTGCCTTAATGGCAGCACAGTTAATAGGGACAAAGGGACGTCTCGCTGCCTGCCGCAGCCGCAGGGTGTTTTTGCAGACCTGACGGGCCAGTTTTGTCCAACACGTTGTGTGAAGAAAGAAAGCCTGACGTGTTTTCACAGCCGACTTCGGGCTCCCAGTGTTACGAACTGGAGTTCCCTGTGTGGCCTGCCGGGACAGGTGAGTCCTAACATGGGATTCCTGCAAAAACACCAAACAAAAAATCGTACCACACACATGAGAACTGCAGCTTCAAAAAATTACACAATATGGATCAATTTACGAAGCTGAATATATACATAGTGTGTATAAGCATGGACATTTGTCCTGGGTTTAGCATGGTTATAGCATGCATAAGCACTGTACAAAAATGAGCTTATGTATGAAGCTGTAAAAAAAGGGAACTGTTTTTTACAAGGTACTGAAGAGGGACTCTTCATCAAGGACTGCAGCGACAGGACAAGGGGTGATGGGTTCAAACTGAAACAGGGCAAGTTCAGGTTAGATCTAAGGCAGAAGCTCTTCCCTGTGAGGGTGCTGAGGCGCTGGCACAGGGCACCCAGAGAAGCTGTGGCTGCCCCATCCCTGCCAATGCTCAAGGCCAGGTTGGACACAGCGGCTTGGAGCAAGCTGCTCTAATGGGAGGTGTCCCTGCCTATGGCAGGGGTTGGAATTGGATGAGCTTTAAGGTCCCTTCGAACCCAAACCACTCTGTGGTTCTATGATTCTATTGTGGGTGGATATATAATGCCATTCTAGATGGCATTTTATAGGGTACACACCATCTGACTGACAAGATGACATCTGTCCACAAAAAAAAGTGTGAAATAGATGTTTGTTGATCTAATAGTCAAATAAAGACAAGGAAAATTAAAGACAGGAAAAGGATTAAGGAATTGAGCTTTGTAATACCAAAGTTGAACACGTACATAAAAAATTCATACCATTATACATTCAGATCACAGCAGTCTTGTGAAAACCCCGCATTATTGGTTTAGGAACATTTATGTACACAATCCTACCTCTGTAGGCTGGCTGGAAGACAGTTTATCATCATCTGTCTGTGTGGGCATTTTCAGGCCACCATATTTCTTCCAGTAAATCCAGCAAGATGCACACAACCTACACTGCATATTAGGAGGACCCCAAGAATACCACTGGTGAGACTGTGGAGCTAAGGAGAAGAAAACAGCACAGGTAAAGTGGTGCATGCTACATTCAACATAATAAATCCAAACGATGCAATAGATGGGTTTATATGGGCATAATATACGGCATTAGAAAAGCATTTTAACACAGGTATTTAATACATTTGACATGGAGGAAGTAAGAACTTGAATTTTGAGTTATGTTTTACAAAAGCATCCCAGAAGTCAGCTGCAAATGGAAATTTCGAAAGTGCTTCCCTATTTAATTTTGAACCAAGGACATTTTCTTCCAGCAGACTACCAAAAAAAGTCCTATAAATCCTCTATTTCTAATCTTACCCAGGTTTATTATGTTGCTTGTTACTTACTACAATTAGTTAAGATCTGCTTTTTTGCTCAAGTCATGTAAAGTGAGTACTTATAAATCAAGATGCCCATATGAAAAGGAAAAGCACATCTGTTGAAGTCTTATGGAAGATGTACCTTTATCTCGTGCGAAGACTCTGCAGGAGACAATAATTTAACCTTTTTTCTTTTCTTCTGGTAATCTTTCACAAGAAAACTCTTCTTTACAAAAATGTGATTTGAAAAACAACCAGTTTAATTTAATTGGTGTTTGAGAGACAGACAGCCATAGCCACAGCACTAGTACATGAAAGCTTTTCCATTCTTGCCATTTCTGGAGTTTTTAATATCTGCTCTGATACAACCCACGCTGAAGGCTGCTGTTTCAAGGAGTCCAACAGGGACCACCAGAAACACACAAAATAGGAAGAACTCAACACACCCCTAACTCCCAACATCAATGGGGGGAGACACAACACCAACACTCCCCCAAACCAACCCCTGCAGCCTTGAAGAAACATCAAAATTAACACTGAATCTAATATTCTGAAGGAAAAGGAATAACATATCAGGGCCATCATATTCTACTGCTTCATCTTTCCATGCTTTCTGAATTGTTAAAAAAGAACAAATCATAAAGTGCATTTTAATATTGACATTTCATCACTATATTGAAAACGGTTCTAACTTATTTCTGCTACAAAGTCACTAAAAATTACCCTCTGTAGCATGATTGCAAAGCTAGAAATAGTGCAGATTAATATCAGCCAACCCCCCTGATTATTAAAATAAAAGAAGAAAGAAAGAAAACTTTACTTACTATAGCAGCTTTCACAAGCCCGACCTATTAGTGAGGCCTGTGCTTGGTAAGAGGCTCCCATCGCTCCATTGACTGCAGCAGGTTTCCCACTGTTGCTGGATATTTGATTAGGATTTGGCTTATTGCTTTAAATAAAAAAGAATAAAATGGATTTTACCAACCTTTTAGTCAACATGAAAACAAACAATCTAGTTCTGGAATTCTGATTCATGGTGACAACTTCTGCAGAATCTGCTCTAAACCACAAGGCTGGTTTTTACATCCCTCTTGTATTTTCAGCACGGTCAGAGACTTGCTATGTGAAGAGCTGCTTTGCTACTCAAATTCACAGATCTTTCTGAACTGCTCTCTCATGGTCAGAGCTACTTGGCAAGCAAGTAAAAGCCCAAATGTCAGGTCAAGCATCAACAAAACCTGACATAGCACAGGGGTTCCAGACAAGAGATAAGGCTTTACAAGGTGAGGCTGGGTAGACATTGGGTTAAGTGGGACAATTAAGAGAAGCAACACTGCCTGCAATACTACAAGGCTGTCCATCCCAGAAGACGGCATGAGATTACTGCTGCCTCCTGTTTCAAGCAGAAGCACATACTTCCACCAGCTGTAGTAAATGTGAATGTCTATAATCTTGGCAAAGCTCACCTGCATAACTTCAGGCTGTTCTGTCTGGGTTCTGTCCTAAATTACTTTCAGAGAGGCTGAAGAACTGGATTTGCTTTTTTTTTTTTTTTTTCCCTCTTCCTTTGTTTATATTATATTATTTTACCTACTGATACTTCAGTGAAGAAGGACTTTACCGGCCAGTTAATTCAGAGAGAATCGGTATACTCCTCACTAGGTAAGTACAATATTTCCAAACTCCAACTTTGCGGGCGTTAGTCACCCCTCTGACAAACTATACTCTCAATACAACGCAGGGCTGGATACACTGATCCCCCCAAAACTATTCATTACTTCAGGTAGCACAAAATATATTCAAGATTAGTTACAATGACCAACTGAAGAAACCTTTGGTGTATGAAGTCTCTGCTCCGAATGCCTGCAAGTCTGTCTCCTACCTTCTCCTTTTTCACTACATTCAGTGAGAGACACAATTTCCAGACACCCTTTTATCAAGTACCGTGGGCTCCAGGTACAAGAGAAGGGATCGAGACATGATTACATCTCCCACGTTATGATTTGTTGCTTGGCTGCCTTCCAGAGCAGCTATGAATTGAAAGGGACTCACAGGAAATGCAGACAGAACATTGCTTTTACAGGAAATACCTCATGATCAAGTTCAAAAAGGTATTGACCTCTGAGAATCAATTCTACTCAGATTTCAAACACAATAAAGCAGTCCTGAAGCAGAGTGGTAGCAATCCATTTGCCCACCAATGCCCCAGATTGCACAGTTACCAAAGACTTGAGAAGTCCTACCACCCTCATCCCATCAACTGGGGATTCTGTCTTGAGGAGACAAAAGACAGTAAGAAAGATAAAACAATCCCATATTTTCCACAGAGATTTTGCCATCCTGTGCTACCAGTCCCTCCTGAGAACATCCTGCAGAAGTCCTGAATTGTCCGCACGGGCCAAGGAAATCAAATTGAAAAAGCATTCCGTAAAGACTGAGCATCTTTCAATGCTCCTAAAGCAGCCACTTCCCTGAGGGAATGAGGGAACACTCATTACCAGAGGTTTCAGCTTGTTTTGAACGGCATCGTTTATTAGAGACCTGAGCTTCCAAATGCACATTTCTCCAGAGATGAGATTAAAAGACTGAATTTAATTGTCTGCTGTTTGTGTTATTAAATCTGTTTAAGAGAGAAATGTCTGTATGCAATATGGAAATGAAGTTCTATTGTATGCAGTTTATACAAGTCATTGAAAAACAACAGTGGATTTTTAAAGTCTCTCATTTGGTATTCTAGCATTCCACAATAAAAACACTCCTAACAATGGGAAATTCACATATATGTAAACTGAATGTACCCACAGGAAGCTTAACAGAACATCATCTGTAACCCTTTCTCTTCTCATAATCTTGAGGAAATTATGAATATGAAAGAGACATTATATCATGTTTCTGCGAAATACATGTTAACAAAAGCAGGTATAGCATCGAGTTTAAGTCTAAAACCCCCTCAGAAGAAAACAGATTTCATTGACAAGACTTAGTCAAAGATAAAACATTTGGGGCTGTGTGCTAGCTACCTTTAATTTACATCTCTTGTTTCTAGCTGAAGAACAGACTGTATCAGCTAGATAAAACTTGACGTAACTACATTAACAACTGCTTCTATGCTGAAACATTGCATTTACACAAATAGGAGGTATTGTGCTACAGGGACTGGAAAGCAGCTGTTCTGGAAACCCTGCTTTCTAAATGGTAAGGCCCTTCTTGCACGTGACAGCCCTCACAGCACTTGATCACCCTTGTGAAACTTCTCACCATTCCAGACCAGGCAGTTTGTAGGTCTATGACAAAGGGCTCAGTGAAGTACAAAGGTTTCACTTATGGTAAGAGCTTGTGATTTTCTGATTATATCGCTATATATTGCTTGCATGCAACAAATACTAAGAAAGTAATGATTAAAAAGACGACAAGAAAATACCATGCATGTAACTGCACGTTACTGTTTCCATTCTACTGGTACAACCTTCAACAAGAAGACTTTATTATTATACTCACTAGGTGGGGATGTATACTTGTTTCAATTTGCTCTCTGCTTCAGCTGCTTTCAGGCGTTTCTAGTTGAAAAATTAACACATTAAAATAGTTTATTACATTCAAATACCAGATTTCATAAAACTGCACACAATCCATCTTGAAACTACTTCTAATTTGTGATTCCACAAGAGCCTCCAGAGCACGCGTAGGACTCAACAAGATGAAACCCATGCAAAATGAGTTCTCTATTTTCGTTGTTAGTCTGAAATTATAGTTAGTCTGTAATATATTGTCCTCCCCAGTGAAACTCCCAGGCCTCACATAAAACAACCAAACTGTTACAATTGTTACAACCAAACAATTACAGTGCACGCAGATTACACCTACATGAACATTGTGGCCAACCTTAATTGCAGAATAAGTAGAAAATGAATGAAATTGCACACTCTGAGTCCTTCATCAGTCGTGTAACTCAATACATCTTGTGTGCTACATCTGACCTGAGGCTAGTATTTCACAAGCAGCAGAAGGAAGTGGAACAGTAAAGACCACTGACTGTTAGAAATAACTAAACATCTACTTCCTTTAAGCCATTAAAACTGTAGCTCAGGAACAGCAGTAGCAGGACAGCTACACTATTATCAAGACAGTCAGTGAATTTCCTGAATTACTACTTTCTTCATACTTGCAACAAATTCAATGCAGGTTGCACTCAAGGTAGTACTGCTAACTTCCAAAATGCTGAGTTCTTGTTATCACCATTACACAAGAAACTAAGACAAGTATTTCAGCAATGGGCACAATACATATGGAGCTCAGATGTCCACTGGTTATCTGAAACATTTGCCTGTATATAAAAGATGAAGGAAAACCCACTATTTCCCTGTTCTTCTCATACTCAAGACATTAATTCTGCTCACTTGCTTAAAAAAAAAGGAGGAAAAAAAGAAAAGAGGAGAGAAAAGGAGTTGAAACAAAAGGAGTTTTATTACGGGGGGTGGGGGGGGTGGAGGTGGTGGTGGCAAATCTGGGACATTGATATCCAGTAGTAATTCTTACCAGTACCTGCCTGCCTCTCAAGATCCCCCCTTTCTTTATCAGGTGTCTAAAGGTCAGTCCTCCATTTCTCCTACAACAGCCAGTTCTCTCCTCTGCTATTCTCTTTATTGTCTGACACCCAACCTCTGCAAGGTTCACAATCCAGGAAGATATTTACCACCTTGAGAAAAGTCACCAGCAAAAGACTCTGCTCCCAGAGCCTCTTGCCTGAGCCATGAGGCGAGGGGCAGGTTCCAGCTTTCCTGGTTGCACAGCCCCAGTTAAGCCTCCCCATGGAAACAGCATCTCTTTCCCATTTCAGAAAGCTGCCTCTGTGCCATCCATCACCATAACTCCCACATTTATAAACACTTCAGCTTTGAGGAGCAATCCATGACAAACAAACTCCTAAGCAGTCTATGCCACCTCGAACGCAGGACAAGAGCCCTTTTCCATCCAGGTTTCTGCTGTTCACAGGTGCCTTGTTGTGTTCAGTGCTACAAAAGCAACTTCCACATTCAGTGCAGTTGCAGTCCTTCCCCAGCACCAGGCTCAGCACCACTGTACTACCTTCAACAGGCCCATGGGAAACTCACAAACGTGATATGCTCTGCCTAGGTCAGCTTCTACAGGAGAAGGAGCAGCAGCATCATGCGCCGAGCCTCATAAACTGAGTTTTTAATCTGAGAACATTTCACAGCCCCAGCAGAAGAGGTCTCAACGGTGAACTCTTTCCACTTAAGAGGAAAGCTTCAGACCATAGGCTTTCCACAACTCTCTCCTTTTTCTTTGTTTTCCAAGTGAAAAAGAACCCGAGACTGTAGGTCAACAGGTAATGTGCTCCACTGAGGTTCCTAACAGACTGGGTGAATTTATTCACCCATTCTATAAGAGTATGAATAAATCTCCCTGCACACCTATCAAGATCATCAGAGCAATGTGAAAAACTCCATAAAGAGAAAGAAATGGGGAGAGTGGCCTTGAAGCACTGTCAAAATGTAAAGGCATTTGTAAGAAGCTGTGTCAGTGAGAAATGACTATACACATTAATTATATTTTAGCACACTTTTAGTACTGGCATGGGGCTTGTAAGGAATGCAATTTTGGCAATATCTTTCCTCCTTTATTTACGCAGAGAGCAAATGATATCCTGCCTTCTACAAAACAATCACACTACGCCCTTCCAGTAAAAGCTCTATTTTTTGCATTAAAACTGTGGTTAAACATTGCTCTCTAAAAGCAAAAAGGACGTTACAGCTTGAATTCACACTGACAGATCAACTGAAGGAGAAGAAAGGATACAGAAACAAAACTATCAACAAAGAGTTGCAATTTCTGAGATTAAACCTCTGCCTGTTGAGAATCAGCGAATGAAAACAGCTGAAGGGTAAAGGCTGGAAGCTGATCTCATGTTAAACAGTAACTACTGCAAACAAGTCTTACAGACTGCAGTGTAGGGGAGGTCAAGCTACACTAACCCAGCTTTTCACATGGGCCCTACCACTTTGAATCAATTACCCTTGAAATTGAATGCTATTTCTTTTTAAGATCTTCTGTGATGACTATCAACTGACAAATACCCCAAGAAATTAACATTTCCCTATGTTAAGTACTGTTTTCAACAATGGAAATCAATAAATGAGAGGGAATGGAACAGTGCTGCTGTACAGTAACGCAGTTACCCTTACGTAGGTTCTTCCCTTTTCCTGTTGAAAAGTCTTTTAGCATTGAATATTATAAGGAGAACACCAGATCCAGTGGAATTCGCCACCTGGCCTTCCTCATAATAGATCATGTAGTGGTCATGGTAAGTGCTACATCACCAAGAGTGACACCCAAGGCCTGAATTAGTTTTGCTAGACAGGTTCGGCTCTCTCTGAGAACATTAACACATCTTATTTCTCTTCACCTTGCGCTGTCCTGACCAATTTAGCACAGTTCAGCAGGGTTTACCCCAATCCAGACCAGCCCAGCACACCTTAGCCCTCTTGAGCCCAGTTTAGCCAAGTTCAGACCAGTTTAGCCCAGCACAGCACAGCTTAGACCAGTTCAGCCTACTTCAGCCCAATTCAGATCTGTCCAGACCAGTTTAGCACAGTTAAGCCCAACTTAGCCAGTCCAGACCAGTTTAGCCCAACGCAGCCCAGCCCAGTACAGTACAGTGCAGCCCAGCCCGGCCCAATGTAGCACAGTTTACGCCAGCTCAGTCCAGCCCAGTTTAGCCCAGTCCAGCTTAGCCCAGCCCAATTTAACCCAGTTCATCCCAGTTTAAAGCCCAGCCCAGTCCAGACAACTTGAGCCCAATTAGGCCCAGTTTAGCACAGTTCAGCCCGGTTTAGCTCAGCCCAGCCCAGCCCACACCTGGTCAGTCAATTGAAGCCCAGTTTAGCCCACTTCAGCCCAGCCCAGCCAAATTTACTCCAATTCAGCCCAGTCCAGCCCCATTTAGACAAGCTCAGATCTGTCCAACCCAGTGAGGCCCACTTCAGCCCAGTTTAGCCCACTCCAGCCCAGCCCAGCCCCATTTAGAAAAGCTCAGATCTGTCCAACCCAGTGAGGCCCACTTCAGTCCAGTTTAGCCCACTTCAGCCCAGTTTAGTCCAGCCCAGCCTCATTTAGCCCAGTTAAGCCTAGTTTAGCCCAGTTCAGGCCAGTCCAGCCCAGTTTAGCCCAGTCCAGCCCAACTATGCCCAGCCAACAACAGTTCAGCCCAGTCTGTAAGTACATGTCTAAAGCGTTCAATCCTTTGGTGTATTGCCATGTTCCAAGTTCAGGTGTTTTAAGTTTACTGAGTTACAAGTAAACCACAGGCATTTGTAAGAGCATTCAAGATGCAGATAACCATAAAGGTATGTGTTTTTCTTGTATGTGAGGCTAAAAACCTAATCCTGTGAAAAGATAAACACCATACCATCACACACCTTGATGGCTGTAATAACAGACCAGTAAGAAAGCCCTAGAGAACTTTAGGAAGGGAGTCTTTCACCAACCTCTCCAGAGCAACTCCAGGAAACAAGATCAGTCTCCGAGCAACCTAAGAGTGTCAACACAAGTCAATTTACACCTCAGTTTATCCTTACTCCATACTTTCAGTATCAATAAAATCTGTTCATCTCATTCTTCACAATCATCCCCTGCCAAATCCTTAAGAGCCAACACTCAGCACGGCTAAACTCTGCTGGCAACACCTTTCTAGGATAAAGATTAACAGCACAAAAGAAGTGAAATGACTGGAAACAAACCCAGAAAAAGAAACATTCCTTTATAAACAGCACAGTCTTTTTTATTTGTATTATGCACAGCACTAAAGGTCCCAGTGATAGCCTGAGACTCTACTATGTAGTAAAAGACTTTTTCCCTTACTTTCTGTGACCTAATGAGATTTTGTTAGGAACACCTCCAAATAAACCAGAACAACCTGAAGCAATCACCCTTCTGGCACACTGGAACAAGATCTGGAGCAGTTCCAAAGATCCAGCTAACAATACAGCTGCAGTCATTACAGCACAGGATTTGTTTTCAACGTGCTGTATCTAACGTCAGCACTATTACGCAGCAAGTAAAGGAGCTACAAACTTAAATGCTCAATCTTAATGAGTATTTCAAAATATTTTATGTATCTAAACCAAGGAGAAAATATATTAAGAATATTAACATATTAAAAGCACCAACATGGAAATTTTGCCTAAACCTGCTTAAAATATAACAGCCTTGGTACCCAATATAATCTTATGTTTCTGCTCTAGAGCAACCCAAATAATTGAACATTCCATCAGAAGGATGAACACATCCACTGTGTGCAGAATGTTCTCCATTTGTTTCTTAAATCCTGGTAATGCCAAAGTAAGGTTTTATTGTTAAATAAATACCTGGTTCCTAATGTTAGTAGCCACTTCACCACAGTGCATTTTTCCTTTTGTTTCAGTCCCTCGGTCCCTCTAACAGCTTCAAAGCCTAACACATTTGCTCTACAGCCCATTTCCTTCTTATTCCATACTGCAGCAGGAACCAGGAACCTTAGAATCACAGAATAGTTAGGGTTGGAAAGGACCTTAAGATCATCTAGCTCCAACCCCCCTGCCATGGGCAGGGGCAGCCGAGCACAGCTCGGGTCGGCTAAGCCCCGCCCGGCTCGGGTCAGCGCGGCTCGGCTCGGCCCGGCACGGCACGGCTCGGCCCGGCACGGCTCGGCCCGGCCCGGCACGGCTCGGCCCGGCACGGCTCGGCACGGCTCAGCTCGGGTCGGCCCGGGTCGGGTCGGCTCGGGGGAGCACCGAGGAACCGGGGCACCGAGGGGGTCTGGGGCAGCCCGGCAGCGGCGGCGGGGCGGGGCCGCTGTCCCGGCGTGCAGCGGGGGCCGTGTCCCCGTTCCCGTCCCTCCCGCTCCCCGCGGCCGCTCGGTGTCCCGGTCCCCAACGGCAGGAGCAGCCCGTGCCCTGGCGGCTGTGAGCCTGCGCCAGCAGCGCCGGGCGCTCCTCCGAGCGAGTCCCGGAGCCCCGGCAGCAGCGTTCCTGGATATTGGATGTGATGGAAGCCACGCTTTGGATGAGGGGGGCTCCTCAGTTTGGAACTGCTGAGCAAGGGAATGCTGTTCCGGCAAATCTGAGTTTCCAAGAACGTTCTCCTGCCATCTGGGAAAACCCAGCCTAGCCCAGCCAAGCACAGCACTGTGCAGCACAGTTCAGACCAGTTTAGCACAGTTCAGACTGGCTTACCCCAGCTCAGCCCAGTCAAGTCTGGCTTTGCCCAGTTCAAACCAATATAGCCCAACCCAGCACAGTTTGGACCAGATTAGCCCAATTCAGCCCAGTGCACACCAGTCTGGCCCACTTTGCCACACTTCAGCCCAGTTCAGCCCACTCCAGCCATGTCAAGTCCAGTTTAGCCCAGTTCAGCTCAGTGCGCACCAGTCCAGCCCAGTTTGGCCCACTTCGGCTCAGTTCAGCCCACTCCAGCCTTGTCCAGCCCAGTTTAGCCCAGTATAGTCCAGTTTAGCCCAGTGCACACCAGTCCAGCCTAGTTTGGCCCACTTCAGCCCAGTTGAGCCCACTCCAGCCTTGTCCAGCCCAGTATAGTCCAGTTTAGCCCAGTTCAGCCTAGTGTGCACCAGTCCAGCCCAGCTTGGCCCACTTCGGACCACTCCAGCCTTGTCCAGCCCAGCTTAGCTCAGTTCAGCCCAGTGCACACCAGTCCAACCCAGTTTGGCCCACTTCGGCCCAGTTCAGCCCGCTCCAGCCTTGTCAAGCCCAGTTTAGCCCAGTGCACACCAGTCCAGCCCAGTCTGGCCCACTTCAGCCCACTCCGGCCTTGTCCAGCCCACTCCAGCCTTGTCCAGCCCAGCTTAGCCCAGTTCAGCCCAGTGCACACCAGTCCAGCCCAGTTTGGCCCACTTCGGCCCAGTTCAGCCCACTCCAGCCTTGTCCAGCCCAGCTTAGCCCAGTTCAGCCCAGTGTGCACCAGTCCAGCCCAGTTTTGCCCACTTCGGCCCAGTTCAGTCCACTCCAGCCTTGTCAAGCCCAGTTTAGCCCAGTATAGCCCAGTTTAGCCCAGTTCAGCTCAGTGCACACCAGTCCAGCCCAATCTGGCCCACTCCAGCCTTGTCAAGCCCAATTTAGCCCAGTTCAGGCCAGCCCAGTTTGGCCCAGTTCAGTCCACTCCAGCCTTGCCCAGTCCAGTTTAGCCCAGTATAGTCCAGTTTAGCCCAGTGCACACCAGTCCAGCCTAGTTTGGCCCACTTCGGCCCAGTTCAGCCCACTCCAGACCAGTTTAGACTTGTTCAGCCCAGTATACCCAAGCCCAGCCTCGTTTAGCCCAGTTAAGCCTAGTTTCACCCAATTCAGACCACTCCAGCCCAGTTTAGCCCAATCCAGCCCAACTAAGCCCAGCCCAGTGTAGCCCAGTTTGGCTTAGCCCAGCTCACTTTAGCACAGATTAGCCCAGCTCAGCCTAGTCCAGTCCAGCTCTGTCCAGCCCAGTTTAGCCCACTTAAGGACAGTCCATTTAGCCCACTCCAGACAAGTTTAGCCTAGTTCAGTTCATTTTAGACTTGTCCAGCCAGGCTCAGACAGGTCCAGCCCAGTTCAGCCCAATCTTACTGCTGCAAAGCAGCACACAATACAAACAGCATAAAAACCCTTCACAGCTATGTGATGTATCAGAGGATTTGACAATGTGCCCTGTGAAGAGCACAAAAACATCTGTCTGGAGCCTAAAGTATTACTGTAGGCCTCCCACAAGAACACAAACAGATTTTTATGCTTTAACATGTTCCCATTAAGAATGTGGCAGACTGGTTCATGCTGAAATAGTCATTAAATTACCTGCTGCACGTATCTGTCAGTGGTTTTCCACATATAATAATACTCAATGATGCTTGTCAGCGACTTCCAAGGGAGCTGAAAAACATTTGTTACAAATTAAAGTGGTTCCAAGAAACTGCAAGTGCACATCTTATTAACACATGTTAAAATGAAGTATAGGTGATACACAACTACCAAAATGTCAGTGTACTCAATAACTACATTAAAATCCATATGCAAATGAATATGTTACTATTAATACTATACAACCTTTCCTTATAGTTAGCAGGGATGAAGAATTACAACAATATCACACATCCAAACCCAACTGTAATTTATTCTGTTTAAGCCATAAGGTTAAACAAAATGATCACAACAGAACTCAGATTTCCATCAGGAAACACAGAACGTAGTGTCTCTATTATAAAGTGTATCACATGGAGAACAACATCAGGACTAAAATAAATACATCGTGACAAGACTATGTTTGTGTCTCATGATAATGTGACAAAATACAATGGCTACTGTACTCAGTTCACAGGTTTTTCAAGTCCTAGAAGAGCTCAGCCCCTCAGCCAATGCCACTAGTTTGGCATAAACCTCCAAATACTCTCAACCACTAAACAAGAACAAAAGGATGCTAGGGACAAATGTTACCTTGAGCAACAAGAGTGGTTCTGACAACAGGTATTTCACAGAGGTATTTTCCATCACCTGGAAACATGCAACATGGGCATGGTACTTCCTAGAGGCATGCATTAACACCAATATTCTCTGCTTTCTATAAAGAGGCATGATATTTATATGGAGTCCCAGAAAATGCAGGTGTGGAAACATCTTGCCAACCTTACTCACTCCCCCCTGGGGCTTTCTGCGTGTCTAAAGCCAAAAGAATAGGTTTCTGAACCTTCAATGAAGTTCCTGTAACAACAGAGGAACACCCATCACACTGCCTCTCCCTGTGTGCAGGAGCTCACAGCCAGTTTTCCCACTGCTTGCTTGTGAGCACTTAGAGGAACCAAGCCTGGCTCCCACCTCTGCCTTTCAGGAGCTGGGATTCAGGTTCAGACTCAGCTATGAACTCTTTCTTGGGCATTGTACCAACAGTTGTAAATCCCTGTCCATCTGCACTTAATTAAGAAGCTGTAGTTTAACAAATGCCTAAGTTGATGTTTCAGTAAACAGCAACATGATTTGGTTTACTGAAATCCTTTAATTATGCATTAAGAGAAATCTACCCAAGCAAAGGCTAGTGATAGAAACATGTGTTTGGTATGAGGTGACAGATGAGCTGCTTCTCAGTCTCTAGGTCCATATTCTTTGTGGCATCCAGATGAAATACTGTCACCACAACTACTTGCCATTGCTAACAAGTACATTTTAGCATCTCCATGTTTGTTTTCCTTCCTGAGCACCTATTAACACATCTATGCTACAGATTACCTTTGTCATTTCTCTAGAAAATACTTCGATCTGTTTTAACTATGCTTGTGACACCAGTGTGCTCATTCAGCAGGCACCCACAATTAAATGAAGAGAAAATTAAGGTGCTTGTACTGGATAACCAATAATCCTTTTACACTCGGACTCCCAACTTGGAAAACCTGTTTGACACACTGAATTTGAGTATCCCGTATTCTATTTACTTACACACTTCAATGACAGCACAAGAGAGGCACGAGAATTTTCTAGAGGTTGTTCTGAACTGCCAGAGAAGCTGTGAACAGCCATAGAATAATGTACTCTCATTACCAGATTCTATCAAACACCGACTGCAGGAGGAAATTAGCAAAGAGGTGTCAGCAGTAAAAAAACAGGGAGAGGGGAATTTTCAGTTCCTGTAGTTTCTTCAGGGTAAAAACAGGCCACTCAAATCAGAGCAGCAGGAAAAACCTAGAATTACGCGGTATCTTTAAATGAACATGTTAACTTTAAGGCATGTTTCCACAATTGTCTTAAGTTGGAAATCAGCTGCTCCTGCTTTCTACAAATGCTTCAAGTCTGATTCCCAAGGTCTTTCCTGCTGTATTTGAGATCTGACAATTACATGTTTGTGAAAACTTGATCATGAAAACCTAAGAATTAACAAGCACAAAAGCTGTCTCTTACATGAGGAAAACAGTTATAATTGGAGAACATAAAATATTCAGGCTTATTCCACTGTACTCCCCTGCGGTGTGAGGTAATTAAAGTACATCAAGTAAATTTAATTAACTTAAAAAGTTTAGGTTGATTAGGATTCACATAGGGTCTTAAAGACAGCAGAACCTCAACAAATGACTCATCAGCTGTTACAGGAGCTCAACAGTTGATGAAAATGATTGTTCAAAGGCAAGACTGGTGACTGGATAACAAATGAGCTTCTCCTGTCTATTAAAATAAAGGTAAACTCCTTTACACCATTTAATTTATAATAATTGTTTGCTTACTAATATTTCATGTTTATAGCTTAATGCTTGGGCTGCACATTGAACGTTTTGAACGTTTGGGCTGCACATTGAACAGTGCCAATACTTACTAACTGCTGGAAAAGCAAATGAACCTGCCCTTTAGAACATTGTACAAGGACTGCAACTGCTGCCTTGCCTTGCAAATCCAGCCTGATTCAGCAAAGGCAACTCCTCTGGCACAGAATGACTTGAGCAGGCACTACATAACCCTCCTGCTTCAGAAGACTGCTACCAACCACTTTCTGCTACACCACATGACAATCTTGCCTCCAATATGACACCACTGCATGACTGCTTAGGTTCCAGTTTGACCTCAGGCATCACAGGGTCCAATTTTATCATTAGATCCTACGTGCAGACCTGGACAAGTTCACATGCACACTACCAGTGCATTAGTTTCTTTGTCCATGCTCTTGTAACAAGTGTAACAGTACTCACTTTTCAGTGATGAGCTACTGAAGAGAGGGAAGATTATAGATAAATGCATTCTTGTGGAAAATCACTGCTTTAGTCCTACGTATTTATACCTACCTCACCTTGCAGAAACTTTTCATATACCCATAACCTAAGTCTTGAAGGACTATTTCAGACGATCACTTAAACCCAAATATTTGTTTTCAAATGCCTATATTTTTAGAATGCTATACAGCAAGTGAGAACACAATAATTTTACTCTAGAGAAATGAAGATATCCCAAGATGACACAATTATTAATAACTGAAAGATTTCAAATTACATAGCAATAGATCAAGACTGTGTGCACCAAGTTACCAATACCATAGAAATTGATACGTAGAATAGATGTTCTCCTAATGATGTTTAAAAATGATATGCCACTTTTCCCAAGATAAAAGAAGCGACCAAGGACAGACTACCTACCTGTGTTAACTAAATGTGACTGTAATTAATTAGTGCCTCACCATCCACTGCTGCTGCACTCTGACTCATCATTAACATGCCTTGAGTAGGCTGCACAACCCTACCTCTAGATGTGCGCATGGCTCCCTTTGGGAGGAGGGCATGGAAAGATATGTGCATTTTGGGAAGGAAGATTCAGTGAAAGAGAGAAGGTATCTACCCGAGAGAAAATCTGAACACTTTACATGGCTTCTAGTAGACTCACTCATATCTAGCATTTGAGCATAGCAAACACATAAGCAATTTCTGCAACACATTACTCCACTGTATTACTTTAATGTATGCATATCTCCAGAATTCCATGCTATGTAACACAGCAGTTATACATAAAATAATACAATGTGAATACCAGAGACAAGGCTTAGGTATACTTGGTCACAAACAGTGTTAGGACTCAACTTGTACACAGACAATAAAACCTCAATTACATGCTTTCAACATTTTGAAAAGCCAAATACTAAGTATTAGGAAACATCTACTGTTTTGACTCGATGATCCTAAAGGTCTTTTCCAACCTAGTTCATTCTATGGTTTAGTTAGAAGACACAGCTACTGAACTACTGCACAATTACAGCTGAGGACCATTTCTCTGTATGAGCAATAATAAGGAACTGCATTTTACATGAAGATTTCAGGTCTAAAACTCTATCAAATATTCTTTTCCAATCATATTCCCTTGAACTTAACAGAGCTGTTTCATCCATGATGCAGTTTTCAACCTTATGCGATGAATGCAATGAACATTTTCTCCCTTGGGAATCTCAAAATTAAGCATGCAGATATAATACACCTGTTAAAATGTCAGTTCTTCAGAAAAACAATAGCCTTCCCTTCATCATTCCATTATCTGTTTCATTTCAGAACTGTGGAAGTGAAAGGAAGACAGCTTAGCTCAGTGCTAAGCCTCATCCCACTGTCCCACACTCAATCATGGAAGGACTTCTACATTTACCATACTGCATCATTTTCCCCTCACAAAGCCTATTAATAACCTCTGCAAAGAAAAAAATAGATCTGAGCTCTCAGAGTCAAGCAGAATGAGATTGTGGTGGAAATGTTTCAACTGACTTTGCTCTTACATAATGGATTCCTTTAGCTCAAATCCTAACCTTCTTACAAAGCCCAACCTGAACTTAGTACAACAGAGGAAGTCTTTTCCCTTGAAAGAAAGAAGGTCTACAAGAAACATGCAAAAACCTTTGCAAACTACTACTAACAACTCCAGAGAAAGTGTTAAGAAGCAATTTAGCTTAATTACTCTGCGTTACAGCTCAGCAAATGAAAGCTCTGCTGCCCTCCAGTACCAAACCCAGTGTAGTTAAAACATAATGGAAAACATTTCCTTTATTTTTCAAAAGAACCCAAATACCTAATAAGTCAAATAACTCCCTGTAGTGCACTTTAAAAAGCTATCTGAATATAAACTTCTCTCTGCTAATCATAGGAGGAAAACCCAGCTTTCCAAAACCACTCAGGGGAGTCAGCCATGGAGCCGCTACTGACTTTCAGTGGAAATTGTGCTGAAGTTCTGAAAAGTTGCTGTAACTTGTTCAGATGCTTACGAAACCCTCGTAGAAGTCCTTATGAAGCATGTCAGCACATGACATCCTACCTGGTGTTAAACCATTAAACGGATTATCTTTCCAATGAATGGCACTGAACAAGAAAGCACATTGATTTTCAGTTAGATAAAAACAGATGATAATTACATATATCAGCTGCACAGATTTCTCCCTCCTGCAGCTAATCTTCCAAACCTACAGAGAGCAGCTATGCTCAGCCATGTGAAAACACAGCAATGGGAAAGTGTACTACTTAAGTACTTACAAAGTCTTGTCGAATGTCATTGAAGTCCTTGCCATACTTTTCCAATGCCTCTTCAAATAAACTAGCTTCTGATGCTGACCACTCTTCCATTTCATCTCTACACAAGACAGGTCCTCCAAGTGGCACTAGAACACTGATGGCGCTGCTCAAATCATAGTTGTGTTTATGCAGTGTATCCATTGCATGAAACTAGCATGGAGGCAAGAACAAAAACCATGTTTAAATAGACAGTAGTCCATTTCAGTCAACGCAAATTCAATGTATTATTTCTTATAAGCCATGCAAGAAGTCTCAATTAGTGCTAAATTCAGATTTTATCTTGCTATCATAGGTTGTCTGCTCTGGAACATAAGGAAGATACCTTGTTTATTAGGCAATTTGGGAAAGGAAATGCCTTAACAAAACGTTTACTAAAAATATCATTACTTTATTAGTTCCTGCAAGCATTTCTAGAGAATCTTTAGTTGGTAGGAATTGGTTCCAAGTAACTCAACAGACTGTCTCTGGCATATATTGACTGAGGAGCTATTTTCAATTAACACAAGTTCTAAATAGCAGCTAAACCACTGCTGGGCATCTATGGGCTCGATATTCTCATTGCTGGCAAAGGAAGCCATTTATTCTTTTCATTATTATCATACTGAAAAACAAGCAAGACTTTTGTCCCTTACTAAAGTCTGTTGTCAGAGATGGGTAAATGAGGTTTCTCTGGTTAATTCACTTTCTGCTATAAAAGAGGAAAATCAAAACCAAGTTATAGCATCCTTCCCTTTACAGGTAACCCTGAACGCTTGCATCACAAACCTACACTGGGGAACATGAATACTGAGCAACTACATCACAAATCCAGCCCCAGGGAAAATGAGCAACACAGAAGCAGCCTTTCTGACTCAGCGTCCCAGAAGACCCCACCACTTACACTGTTGTGCTGAAGGAGGTATTAGAGGTATAAGTGCAATAATGTGTGTGAATGTGTTAACATCACTCTCGTATTTGTCCCATGACAGTGATGAGCTGTAACTTGTAGCACGCCAACTCTCACACAGCCCTAAACTCATCTTATGAGAGGGGGCACCCCAAACCTTTCAAGGAAGGAACACTCTTGTGTTATATGTCAGTATAGCACTTACAGAGCATTTCCAGAGGAGCTTCTGCATACAAATGTACTGCAAGTACTGAATTCCCCTTGCCTTTTGCCATCTAAGAGTGGCTTAAGTCTTTCTCCAGCTTTCAGTACACCTCTTTGAAAGCTTATCAAGCACAAGATTCTTGAACTGTTTTGTCTGCAAGAAGCAATGTCACTATTATCCTGCAATATGTCATCTTCCTTATGGTTCAAGTCAAATTCACCAGCCTTGAGAAAAAGCAACTCTTAAAATCAAGTATTCTAATATGGAAATAAGTAACATATCTAAAATCTGTTCTCTTCAGATTAAAAAATGTACAAAGAAATCACCGATTTATTGCTTATTATTCAGGCAATGAGTAAACCAGGCCTCAAGATTGAACCCTTACAGTCTATGTTTTACCAAGGTTTAAATCGTCGTTTAAATCCCAGCCTTTGTCGAATAACTGTACATTCCAGGCATTTTTCCAAGCAGCTGCTAAATCCAGATCTATTCACTGATTGCAACTTTCTCAGAAACAACAACAGAAATGAATAAACCAGGATCTGGCTCTTGCCTTATGTTCATTTTTTCCCATCTATAATGAACACTTGATTCCATAAAGCTTGTTTTGATATTACTGAAGATTGAGCTCTGTGGATAAGCACTGGTCTTGCTGAGCTAGCTGTTCTGTGACAGAAGACCACTGACAAGCTTGCATGGTAACAACTCTGCCTTCTGCAGAGTTGTCAGCCCTCACCTGCAATCCAATTCCCACAATAAACTGTGTAAGCACAAGCACAAGCAAGAGCAGCCTGAAGACATTACTAGAGGCCAAGACAAAAAGTCCTGAGTATCTCCTTTAACCTGCTTTACCTAAGGATGAGAAGACTGCAATACACAAGGTACTAGGTACCTGATACCTAAGGTGCAGGAGGCTGGGAACACCTGGGGTTGCCCTTCCCAAACAGGACAAGAGGAGGAACCACCCTTCCTTAAGAACTCTTGCCCAGAGCATACTGGCCAGCACAGACAAGGGGTCCCACCAGAGGAAAGGTATTAGCCACAGAGTGAGCTAATTTCTAGTCCAAAAGGAAAAGCAAAAAACTCTCCACCAAAAGCTAGGGAAGGACTGCATGGAGCTGGGACCAAGTGGGATGACAGGGCATGCTGCAAAGGAGCTATAACAGTTCCCAAACCAGCTGCAGTTTCAGTAGTCAGTTAAATCAGACTAACTGCCTCCAACAAAGCGCAGAGTATGGAGTCTGTAATTCAATAATATTTCAAGCACATTTATCTTAGGAGCCACATATACTGAAGTCTAATAAAAATCAGTGTAAAGATGCCATTTGAAATGCAAAGGAAAAACTTGTTCATACTTTTAATTTTGCAGAGACATCCAAAACCAGATTTACATCCTTACAGTATCATGGTCTCTTCCAAACAAGTCCACCACAAGGAACAAGTGATTCCATCAACCTGCTTTGCTTTAACAGCTCTCATTGTCAGTGTATGCACTATGCAGTGTTCAGGAATATGAAACAGGAAGTCTTCCCAGTTTCTTTCTCTTCTCAGAGATCAACTTCTATGACAGAGTGAAACACTGCCTCTGAGAAGGCCAGAAACGCAAGTGTCGGTTGTTTATCTCACCAGTCTTTCTCACTGCAAAAGAACATTTACTATCACCTAAGAAGGTAAGCACAGGTTGTTTCATGCCTTTGAGTAGGTTTTTCTCAAAGCACTGTTAGTTTCCTGCCTTGTCTCATTAACTTCCCCATGTTTTCAAACTAATGATACATGGAAGTAGCCTCTCACTTGCTGTACATCTGCAAGACCTCCTTAATGTGTACACCCACTCTGAATTTACTCATGTTTAGAACCTTCACATTTACTGTGTTTTAGGTTTTTACATCAGACTGTTTACAGCCATCTCTAATTGAAACAACTATTTAGGAATACTGGAAAGGCACAGGTGTGGTGTACAGGAATCCCATTAAGAACACTTCAAGTGCAAGGGTTATCTGTCTTGCATCAAGAATACAAACAGGATCATTTTCTTAGTGTTATGCACCCACATCCCTTCCAAAGCACAAATGAGATACAGACTTTGCCAGAGCTTGTGGTGTAACTAACTGCTGCTCAAACTATGCTCCCAATTAGCACGGGAATGTCTGAAAGAGTAACTACTATGATGACAAATATGTCTTTCCTTAACTTGGAAGTACATTGCCAAAGAGCGGAAGAGAAGGGTTTTTAAAAGCTGAGTGGGCAGGAAAATGGGGACAGACAAAATAAATAAACTTGGGGTGGCTTCTCTGGTGCCTCATTGTAAGATATGCCTTTCATTAAGTGTACTGGAACTTAATGGATTATTTGCAATGGAGAAACATAGGACACTCAAACGCTAAATGCATCCCCTTCTTAGCAGCATTGCACATGAACTGTTAAACAAGAAGAAATTTTGAGGATGAACCTGTTCTATTAACCACTGGATACAGGAAGAAGGATGCACAATGTGTGGGATTTATTATAAATGCTTAATCAAATGAAAACTTTATAAAATGCAAAATGTTAAAGAACTGTTTTGATGGGCAAATTAGACATTTAATGTGAACACAACTGCACTGGTCATATCAGCAAGTGTGAAACAGAAAACTCAGCCTGAGTATTACTGAAAACATCACCTTTTGCCACTGCCTTTACTGCACTGCCATAGTCCAGCTTAAATCAGTTTCCTGTTTAATAGCCTTTGAGTACACCGAAAAAAGTAAGAAATTAAACATTTTTCTCATTATATTATTGAATATATATTATCTGGAATATAAGAATTGCCCCACTGAATCAAACCACCCATCCACCTAGCCATAGCCAAGCAGTGCCAAGGGATGTTACCTAAGAGAAAATAAGTA
The DNA here is from genome assembly GCF_037157495.1 of Lathamus discolor. Classification (NCBI taxonomy): domain Eukaryota; kingdom Metazoa; phylum Chordata; class Aves; order Psittaciformes; family Psittacidae; genus Lathamus; species Lathamus discolor. Next base: position 144,036 of record NC_088888.1, read on the forward strand.
GCTAAGTCTGACCACGATCTGAAGTCAATTCCCATTTCATTCCCCAGCATCTCCAAACCTTGGGAATTAGGAAGGCTAGATGGTACACCTCTCCCTGTTCTCCTTAGCACCCATTTATGGACCCCTGGTCCATAATTTTTCTAATCCCTTTTTTTTAACCTCATGATATTGTCTGTTCCCACAGAATTCTGTGTAACTAAATTCCAGGGGCTCTCGAGCTACTTTATAAGGCAGTAACTTAACTAAAACTGCTGGTAGTTTCATCAAGTCTCCTCTAGCTCAAATACTCAAGTATCTGATGAATAGCAGGTCTACTTTAGCCGTAACTGTTTATGTACATGATTCTGAATATAAACACTTAATAAACAACTCCTGCTAATGTCTTTGGAAATTTAAGTCAAGCTTGATCCTGTGAAATAGTTAAGATTCTTTTGTTCTCACATAGTTTCCCTGGCACACTTTTATTACTGTGGCACATCTCGTCATCTCAGCTAGTATGAGTATACAGAGACAAACCTTTGGTCTGTAACTGATGTATTTTTAACTTTCTCTAAAAGATGTAGGTGCTCACATTACAGTGAATACTTCAACAAACTAAGGAAACATCCTAAAGATATCTTAAGTAAACTATTCCTCAAAAAGTTGCTTATAAAGTCAGATTGTGTATCCTTTAGAAATTTACTGACACATACATCTAGCAAAAATATCAAATCAATTTTCAATCAGCTTTATTACCACCTACTCTAAATCACGTTATGGATCAATTATATTGAATGAATTGCTACACAATGTGTATTATCCACTCTGCCGCGCCTATTATCACATATGAAGATACTTATTGAAATAGATTCAGGTTAGATCTAAGGCAGAAGCTCTTCCCTGTGAGGGTGCTGAGGCGCTGGCACAGGGTGCCCAGAGAAGCTGTGGCTGCCCCATCCCTGGCAGTGTTCAAGGCCAGGTTGGACACAGGGGCTTGGAGCAAGCTGCTCCAGTGGAAGGTGTCCCTGCCTGTGGCAGCGGTTGGAGCTGGATGGATGAGCTTTAAGGTCCCTTCCAACACAAACCAGTCTGGGATTCTATAAAGTGATTTACAGTATGACTACTAATTAGCTTACAGAAACTACACACCCAACTTGCACACAGGTATTGAAAAGACGTCCAGAGGATGAGGACTCTGCAGTAACAGATAACTGCTGAATTCCCAGATATAAAAGAAGCTGTAGGGTTTTTAAGAAGCCACCTACCAGTGTGATGTCTCGGGAAGCAGCAGCTGCACTCATGTGTAAACTAGGTTGCCTGACAGAACTACTGCAGTCCAATGCTCGAGCAAACGTGCCAACCGCACTGCAACAGAGAGACAATAGACAGTAAATCCACAGAAAGATGTAACCTCTTTTTTCATTATCAAATATATAAAGGTGTCCTTTTAAAAATAAAAGTGACATATTGTTACTCGTAAGATTTCAGATCTCTGCTACCACAGGACAATGTGATAAAGACAAATCACTAAACACTGCACCAAACCCTCTGACCTTCTCCCCCAGAAGTAACAACCTACATACAAGAACAACAGCACAGAGACAGAAGATACTTGGAGAATCCCAATGTACCAACTTTCAATGTATCATTTTCTTAGTAATTAAAAAGGCAAAGTTCCTATTCAGTTTGGGGTTTACAAAAGTGACTATTACATTCAAAATTAAAAAGCCTGTTTAATGAAATAAAGGACACTGTTTAATAAAAACCAATAGTTAACATAAGGGGTTTCACCATGTTCCCATGAGGAAATTAATAACATTTTGATCACTTCAGTAATGCATGTCTACTACTTCCATTAGTGAGGCAAAGAAAGCATATTAGCCTAGTCTAATGTACCTCCAAATCCTGCTTTTTTCACAGGTTTTAATAGTGAAATAAACAGACCTCTCAGCCTACTTAATAAAAGCATCCCAGCATTACTGAAATGCACATGTTTTTCTCCAAAACTCTGCCTTTTTTTTTTTTTTTCAACTCCACTTTTGTGGATGACTTGTACATGGCATTTATGTACTTAGCGGAACAACAAAAAGAAACAGAGATAGTGTGACCAACATTGTTAATACAGGGTTAGCCTCTGGATTAAGGACTCTGGACTAAGCAATTACACTGCCCACAAATTGTAAGTGCAGAAATACACCAATGAGGAATGTCATTGACGGAGATCGACACAATACCAAGTGTCACATTACTGTGTACTATAAACCTGATATTCAACAACAAAATAATGTGCATCAAGAGTTTAACTCATTAAGATGTATTACTGATCATGGGGAAACTGGCAATAACATCTGCTACTGCAATTTCATCTTGGATCTCAAAACATTTAATACCAAATGCATGTTTCAGTACTTGCTGCCAAAATCTTACAAAATACAGTCAAGATTCAACAGCAGTGATTCACACACTCCAGATACTAACTGCCTCAGTTTCTAAAGGCTGTGGAATAAATAAGTTATATTCAAACACTGTTCCACAACCTTTGCTCCCTCTTTGCAAAGATGGCAAATATGTGCCAAGAACACACACACACATTCTATTTTCTCCCTTTAAGTTTGGCACTACATAAAACAGTATTTGTTCACGAATCAGTCCCAAGAATAAGGTTCCATACTGAACGTGTTTCCTGATAGTCAGTCAACCCCTTTAAACATTGATAAGGGTTTAAGCATTGATAAGGGTTGTAGCTAAACAGTCTTTCCTGTGATCCTTCTGTCGCTAATGCTCAAACCAGGGAAGCAGCATACGGCATGTCTGTATTTCCCTTCTCCTGCTACCTACTAGCTCCTTATCTTCCTTTTGCATAATTAGCACTACATTCTTTTGACCATATTTCTAAATCAAAACCAGGGTATGATCTGGAAATTACAAAGAGCGTGTTCTCACAAGTCACTCTGGCACAACAAACTGGAGGCTGATTTCTGGGCCTGAGAGCATGTGAATTACGTTGCCCAGTGTATAAAGGCAAAACGAAGACACACTATAAAGCTAGGTTTATTTTGAATATGTGACAAAGAGGTAAGAACTGATGCACTTGCTGACACTGCTTCCTGTGCTGTACTGAGTAGGAGAGGATCATAACCGTCAGAGCAATGCTGCGTTGGAGTGCGGGGTACATGAGTGCAAACCAAATAAGGAATCGCCATAAAATGCAGGCAGTGTGCCATTCTGGGATGGGGGGCAAGACAGGGGGGTTGTGCCTGTGGCTGTATCTTGAAATCAGCATCACTACCAGTTCACCTGCTTTTGGCTGTTAAACAGTAATTAGTGTCAAAACAGTGGTGCCAGGCCGCAGGACGAGAGACAACGGGCATAAACCAAAACAAAGGAAGTTTCACATGAACAAGAGGAAGAGCTCCTTTATTGTGAGGCTGACTGAGCACTGGAATAGGGTGACCAGACTGGTTCTGGAGTCTCCTTCCCTGGAGATCTTCAAGAACCATCTGGGACATGTTCCTGTGTAACCTGCTCTAAGTAACCCTGCTTGAGCACGGAGGTTGGACCACATAAGGCATGGTGGTCCCTTCAACCTCTACCATACTGCGAGCCTGTGATACACAGTGCTCTGTGTAATCTAGCCATGCAATCCAAATCCAAACTCAACAGTAATTTTAGAAATCACTAAAATCCTTATTTTATTTTTTTGCTTTCCCATTGCAAATACAAATATGAGGAAAATATTGATACAAAGGTCAAACATTTCCTCTGTCATTTTTCCTTGCATGATTTTTCTTCTAATGCCACCGACTTAGTTAAAAAAGATGTTAAAAGGAAAAAAACCCACTAACCAATGCCTGTTTTGAGAAGAAACACTCTCATCTACTCCTTCCCTCTTTTAAAAAGACTCTTTAAATGCTCCATTAAGTTGGTAGAATCCAAAGAATAACTGCAAATATTTAAACTACATCTAATTCAATAACAGCAATAATAAACTCATACTAAAAAAATGTGCGCAGTGACCTCGCCACAAATGAGTTATAAAGGATAATTAAAGTACTTCGAGTTCAACAGAAACCAACAGTACCCATGCTTGCCACAATGAGCTAAAGCCAGAAGGCATACAGTGAATTACAGAGGTGGCAGAGAGATGGACACAATAAACAACTGCTATTATCAGCAGAGAGCTCACTCTTTGCACAGGCGGCATCAACAAGCAGGTATCAGACCTTTAAGCATTAGACCAAATGATCCAGCGTTATCTTAATTAAGTTTTCCTCAGTTTAATTATCTTAAAGACCAGAACCAAGACTGTTCTCTCCAGGACTTGTAACATATTGCAGCTGACAACAGCACAAACATAAAGCAAATTGAGAGACTGCAGTGCCAGGCTCAGAGACCATTGAATAAACCCACAAATTCAGCAAAACTCCACAATATCCACGTCCAAAAAAACCCTGACAGTCTTGTGCCTGTGCATCCTGCACTGGGGCAAAACTTCAGGGTAGGTGCTGAGCACACAAAACAGTGCTCTCAACATCTTACAGCTTAAGCCTAGACATTAAAGGATGTGGTTGTTCCAATTTCTGCCTTGGATCAGTGTTAGTCAATGAAATTATGAATCAGTAAACAAGAGACTGTCATAAACATCCCTAAAGATTTAACTGCTGATCAGTAACTACTTTTGAAAAGGGCTGTTATTTACCAAAGAAACTCTGGAACCACTGCGATTATACATCAGGATAAAAACAGCCACTGGCTTCCCCAGCACCACCAGCAGTCTGGCATCAAATCAGATCCAGAAAGTTCTGAATCCAGCCTAGTAGCTCTATTTTCCTGTTGTATTCCCCAAAATCCACCCAAGTTCCTTTTTAATCTGGATGCTCATTTGAAAACTGTTCACTTTTATATGTTGCTTTTCCATTTCAGTGATAGAAGATGAGCAATAGGGGCACTCTGGACGAATCTGTTTCGAGTGAACCATCTCTGTGCATCCATGAATCTTCCTCACATATCTGCAAGCTAATGAAGGAGGCCTTCGCCCCACCTCAGAGTTATTGCTGTTGAGGAAAAGAATTAAGTGGATCTTTGGGGGTTTCCTACATATTAGGAAAGCTTTTTGTTTTCCGTATCAGTTTGGCAATGTTCCCTTTCACTGTGAGCTGGAAACAGTCCTAAAAAGTGATGTCTTACACTGCTGTAAGTAACAGCATTTTACAAACAGCCAGTTAATATCTGATTGCTCCTTAACAGTCTTGTGATACTTAAAACCTTAAAAATACTCCTTCAGTGGAGACCTGTATCACCAACACAATACTGACACTGAAAAATACTCCTGAGATTTTTACTACTGGAGAATGCAAAATCTGACATAAAGAACACATTTAAAATAAGTTGCTGCTCCAAAAGACAGATTTTCCTTGCATTTCTAAGCAGCTGTCTGTACAGTGCTATGCTTCATTGTCATCACTTCAGGTCCTGACAAAAGCACAAAAGGAGATGACATGATAAACATGAGAAGTCAGCTGCCACTGTTCTTTCTCTGAAAGATTCTCAAAGCTAGGGGAGGGGCTGACTTTCCATATAACAACCCCTGTGCACCACAGCTGGAACATATGTTAAATCTTTGTTATTTATCAGAAAGAGAGCCTGATACATACAGGTAGTTGCATTCACAGAGTATGATTTAAGCAATCATCTGCACATCATCCCGCAATTTCACACTCACAGAGATTTACAGCTCCCAGAAAGCAGGCCCATGACAATGCTACTGAAGAATATTTTCCTTTATAATGCACTAAATCAGAATTCATTAAAAAAAAATGCTGACAGAAATTCAGCTCCAAGTCTGAATTAGTTGTTTTCAAAAGAACTTGATCAAGAAGAAATACAGTAACATGAAATGCAGGAAGGAATAAACATGCATTAGCCAAGCATGATGGAGAGGCAAAAATGTAGTATTTTTGATACTCCTAGTAAACATTATGTGAACGTATTTTTCCTTTTATTGCCAAACTATCTGCCTACCATTAGGTGCTGTAATTCACGCTGCCAGCAAACGTATAGTTTTGCTAGTGCATCACCAGCATCAAGATTTTTCACCTTCTTTACCATGTAATTTTAAGTTATAATTCCACCATTAAGTTTTATTACCTCTCAATGAACTCCGATTTCTCTTACTTCTCATCACCTAAAGAGAATCCAGAAAGAACTAATGCTGAAGCTTTCAAACCAGTCACTTCTAAGGTATTTGTTTTCATTGATGAGCTTTGGGATTCCTGTCTACCGCCACTGACTACACTGAATGATCTTGCAATAACAGAACATTACTATCTGAGCACACTTTTACATGTTTATACATAACATCAGTTATGTATAAGTATGTATCAATCAGTTGATGAGTGTATTCTTTTCCTTAACACAATGACAGACACATTGCCAGCTGAAGCTGCATTGTGTTCCCTCCCTCATTGCAAGATAAATTGTTGTAACACATACACATCCAAATATACCAATATACCATGAGCACTTGGAACTAAATCAACAGTGACCAACAGAAGATTAATATAATCGCTGTCTCAGAGAAAATGGCAAAGTGGAAACAACTCAGGAAGGATCAAGCTCTAATGATTAACATTAATTGATTACATGATTAACATTTAGTTTTCCATTCTTCTGTGATGTTACATCAAAAAATAAGCAGGCATTCCAATGAAGATAAATATGTTATGCTAGCCAGAGGTATGCCATGCCATTTGACTTGCAAAGAAATCAAAGAACAGCATTTTAAGGTAAAGATTCAATGCTTTAGGGCTACTTTAATTAGTCTTCAAAATTCTGTTTTAGTTGGAAATGGCTGGGACCACAAATACCCGGAAAATAGCTTGATTTAGAGATGTATTCTTCCAGAAGATTATGTTGATAATGTAGCTAGATAAAGCAGAATAAAAGAACTAAGCTGTTAACTGTTCCACTGTGTCATAAAGTACATAAGCAGAACTAGAATGTACCAAAAACATATTATGTAATGAATTCTAGACTAAATTAGCAGATAGATAGAAAACAGGAAAAAACAGGTTAGGTCTGTGGCTCTCAGCATCTGTCCAGACTGGAGCTCACACCTCCCACTACATTTGACTCTGACAAACAAAAGACAGGACTATTAGATACACAACAGAAAAGTTTCTATTTCCTAATGCTATGCGATCTGGAACAGAGTTAGAAAGAGAACCTGAGATCTCACAAGGAAATTAAGTACTCCTTGTATATTAGGAATGATAAGAGGCTGCTGACTGGAGAAAACAAGCTTCATCCGGATCAGTGTTTTAGTTCAAGGTAGGAATGGATTTTCAAAGGGACTGTATCCAGCATCTTCATCTACTGCACTTTAACCAACATCAAAGATGTCTTGTAGCACACATACTGGATTTCTGTGAAGTTAAACATACTCATAGTATTTAGTCCACAGGAGCAGACTAGAATTAGCCTAAAAATAAAACTGCTCAAAATATGCATAGTGTGGATGCCAGGTCCTAAGCACCAAACATTGCAATCCCTCAAATCCACTCCTACTATATTGTACTGTCTGCTAATGTGGACAGATCTAAACTGCTGTTGCAGCTTCTCAGAGTCCTGCTCCTTAAAGCTGGTAGACACAAAAAGTGATGACTCCACATTTGATGATTACATTTGAATGGAGTAGAAAATGGTGTCAGAATTCTCACTGCCAGAGTATAAATGACACCGCATTATCACAAACCAACTAAAAACCAGTTTGATGCCTCAAGCTCCTCCTAACAGATGCAGATGCTTTTTGCTAGTTCAAGCAAGAGCCCTTGCCCAAATTATACTTAAGTAGCAATAAGGTACTTTCAAGATTTGTAGGCAAGCAAGACTACTTAGGGAGCTCGAAGTCAAGGATCCTTCCATTCAAGTACTCGTATGCATTTTTCCAAAATCTCCAGTTTCTGGACAGGATCAGCATATTCTACCTTTATATCCAGCATACTAGGGCTTGGTGACAGACCCAGACTGAACAAGCATACAAGGCTTTTTATTCCTGAGGCAGTAAACCTTGCAAGACTTTGGAAAGCCCCATGTCTGAGAGCAAGTTTGTGATGTCACCCAAATGCTGTGCAACCTGAACACTGCTAGGGACAGGGAAGCCACAACTTCTCTGGGCACCCTGTGCCAGGGCCTCAGCACCCTCACAGGGAACAGCTTCTGCCTTAGATCTAACCTGAACTTGCCCTCTTTCAGTTTGAACCCATCACCCCTTGTCCTGTTGCGGCAGTCCCTGATCAAGAGTCCCTCTCCAGCACCCTTGTAGCCCCCTTCAGACACTGGAAGCTGCTCTGAGGTCTCCACGCAGCTTCTCTTCTCCAGGCTGAACAGCCCCAATGTTCTCAGCCTGTTTTTGTACAGGAGGTGCTGCAGCCCCTGAGTATCCTTGTGGCCTCCTCTGGACTTGCTCCAACAACTCCATGTCCTTCTTATGTTGGAGAACCAGCACTGCACACAGTGCTGCAAGCGGGGCCTCACCAGAGTAGAGCATGTGAAAAACATGCAGCATGTTAAAAAGGACCACATGGAAATGCTTTCAGAATGTCAAATACAGCTACATACACACAGTTCACCAGAATCACAGCCAGGAAAGCAGTTAGGAAAAGGCTCTTATTACCAGAATTTCAAGTTTGCAGAACTAAAGGTAACCAGAGAAATGTCATTCCCTGGAAACCCAGCAGGCACAGCCAGCCAGTGCCCAGTGAACTGCAGTTAGGCCACAGCACTTCTGAGTCTGTAAGCAGTTTACCCAACCATAATATCAACTCTGCTGCTACTCAAGAAGCTTTTCATGGTCCAGTATAATGAAAGCTTGTACCTGCAAGCATACAACTGAATTTAAAGCTGCCACAATCATTAAAGCAGAATGGCTTCTCCAAAAATTGGTCAAAATTTGTCTCAGAAGCACTTAATGCAAAAGCAATGTGATCTTGCAGCCTGGGAATACAAATGTATAGGAGCTTGGAAATAGCTTCTGTCAGTTCAAAAGCAGCCTACAAAGGTGAAGGGGATTTTGTGGATGTACATCAACAAAGTGGTACCCTAGTAACTTCTGATTACAGGCGGTCATTCGTGATTGCCTATCAAAACATCTTGGATAGCTGTAATTTATCGGCTATGACCAAGACCCATTCCTGTCATAACAGAAACCTTTACAGAGAGGCATACATTCTTGGTCAGGGCATTGCACAGGATGTCTTAAGGAAAGTGAAGAAGAGAGGAGAATGTTTTTCCTCTAGAATTTCACTTCTCCTCTTTCACTTTCCTGTAGCAGACTGGGAACATTGTCAGCTTCATAGGACACTATTTCAGCTTCTGGAGGGGCTGCAAAACAGGGAGCAAAGGGATGTGAAGGCAGTGCATGAACTCTTACAAAATGCACATAACCTTCATGTGGGTGGTTTTTTTAGGGCACCCCACAATGGTTTGCCCACACATGTCTGGGTATTCTATTACTGGTGATAGAAGTAGTTCTGTTTTCTGGGTTCTGTTCTACAGAGCACTTCTCAGGCATTGTGATCCTCTGAAAAGATGCCTTTTAACACCTACACCCGTCTGGCTTGCTTGGAAATTTAACAGGGGCGGGCAATTCTTACTGCTGTTTAGAAAGGATACAGCACTGCAAAGTCAAGGAGAAAGAAAAAACCCAGCTGGGTCAATATCTGAACTGTAGAAAAATAAATCAGCAACCCACTTCCCCATACATGAGCTATAAAATATGAAGCAACTTCTCCATTTCCTTTCCTGAAACACTTTGTTCAAACAGGAGAAAGAATACAGAACAAAAGCTGGAAACAATGTGAAAGGATTATTTGCCTGAGAAGATGTGAGACTACACTGGGCAACCAGGTTATAGAAAATAAACGAGATAGAGGGATTCAGGATAAATTCCCTACGTTAGCTGGCAATAACAGCTCTGTGCCATCATTACAACAGTACCTTTGTACTATATTTCAATTTCAGGTCAGGCAAAACATGCTGCATGCTATGAGTGTAGCGCTGTCCTTCAGTTAAGAAGCCTAAAGAGTTTTGAAAGTCTTCTTTTTAAATACAGAGAAATAATTCAGGTACTGATGAATTCCAAAGGCTTTGATGCTCCTCTTGTTTAATTTATAAATTAAATTTCAGTTATAAAATGGAACTGACCACATTTTTTCCACTAACAAAATACGTCCAAACTTTTATTTCAACATCCACCCAAAATAATTGCACTGCACATTACTCAGCTTCAATGCAAACTGGGCAAGTTCGGCATTCGTTTCATCTGTTAACATTTTCTTGATTTCTACTCTTCACTTTTATTTTATACTACAAAATCCCAAGTGTCATAATCCAAGACAGAAACCATTAAGCACTGAAGTACCGTTTCGTTTTTTGTTTAGTCTGAGGGGAAAACAGAGTGATGTCTACATTTCAGACAGCAAATTCTACTATAACCTGAAATACAGGGAATGTAGCATTATTCCAAAACTCTTTTCCTCTCTTCTATTTTGGTAGCTTCAATAAATATGCAGAAGGTTATGGTCTGATTTTCTTTTTTAGCTAACTGTGGGAAAGAGAAGGGCTCACAAAATGGCAAACAAGTTGAGTAATGTGATATAGGGGAATAAATAGTCAGTAGGAAAAGGAAAAGGAATTTGTTTTCATTAGAGGATTTTAATCTTACCGTGCTACAACTAAAAACTGGTCAATCTGACGGTCAGTAAGGGGGCTATCTGGATCCCATACTTTTACTTCCAGCTTTGCCTGTTCTCTGTCATCTAATTCTCCTGTCAAAAGGTAGATGGGACAAAACACTTATTACTCACAATGTTTTCCTCTGTGTATTTCTAGTACTACGTTTAAAAGAGACATTTTACATTTTTAAACATACACACAGTACTTAACAATAAGCAGTTATCCATTTAAATTTCATAAGGCAGCATCAGTAAAATAAATATCTTCCCTTAACATCAGCATTTCAATTTAAGGAGGCACAGTACCAAAGAACTTTAATAACATGTGATTATAAACTTGAAACCATAACCTAAGTAACCAGCGGTTTCTTTAAATTGCTTCTCAACTATATAAAAGTTACTGTTTCACTTAAGCCATATTAATATTAATGTTACACTTAGCCAGCTTTAGCAATTAAATTATATCCAATTTGTATTCCATGCCCCAAACCAAAAATCATTATGAAAAAATGCTGTCTACTACAGTGAATTACTTTTTCACCTCTTGCTCTCAGCCACTACATTATTTGTATTGTTAACACAAATCATACTATTAAAATTGCTGTGTACATTAACTAGTTATATCTTCTTATAAAACAACATGTAAGGCTACAGCACAAGAAGGTTACTATACACTGCATCATCATTTCCTAACTCCAGTTGTGAAGTGTGAAACTGCTGCAATGATTCACATTCATAGGGAAGCCTCAATCTTGTCTTGACCACTTGACTACTACACCAGTAACTTACACTGCAAAATGAGAAACACCACAGAGAATGATGAAGTATATTCTACTATATTCCACCACATATTCTACTAGCATGAGAAAATTTACCCGTGGGGCATGGCCAACACATTTGTGGCCACAACAGATGACAAGAGCGAAGTTAAAATCATTGTCTTTCCTTGGTGTTTTATCATCTGAGCACGTTCTTCCTTCAGTGAACATGTGAAAGCCTAGCTGGCTGCCAGTACTTGTCTTTGACTCACGTGAGCGACTACAAGAATAAAAACCTGTTCTCAAATACAGCCATTCCATTTCCTTTGAAAACTTAGGTGTGTGTAGTCTCCCTCTGAGCATACAGATCGCTTTCGTCTGTGCTTCTGCTTATGACTTAATGAAAACAGTCACTCTGAACACACAGTATCATCAAGACATGAAATAACCTGTATACTTAAGAGTCTGGAAGCAGACTGCAAGCCAAGCACGGCTCTTCTGAAACCAGCTCATCTATGGTGAGTTTCTCTAGCACATTCACTCTGGAAGGAAATGAAAATGTGGTATATATATTTATCCCTATCAAATACACAAGTTAGAAGTGCACCATGCTGCATGGCTAATGTTTCAGGAACAAAATTCACAGTCATATTCTAAGAAAAAGACAGTAAATTGCTTTCTTCTGATACACAGGCAAACAAGAATTGCCTGCCTAATGGGACTTCTGCTTAAGTGAATTCGAATCTGGTACTGGAGACAAACTGTTAACTTTTGGCAAGCTTGGGTAGGATTTTAGATCTATAAACTTATTCGATGGACTACAGACCTGTCAATACATTCATTTTTTCCATCTGTGACAGACGCATTGTGGGTGATGTTCTACATTTTATAAATAATCTCTGAGCACTTCATTTCAATCTGTTAATATATAAGTTTTTAAATGTCTTTAATGCTAGTTAACAGTTCCAGGACATCACACCCTGGAGATCGTAACGAAACTCAGGCAGGGTATACTTCCCACAAAGAAGAAACCTCATACAAGCACAGCACAAGTAGTCAAACTGAACATGTCACTTTCCTCAATCAAGATTGCAAAGAGGTGAACAAAACTGCAGTACTACACATCGTCCTTCAGCTGGAGGCAATTAAACAACTGCTCCTACAAGATGTTGTTGTAACTCTTGATAAAGGTAAACCTGAAATATTGCAAACAGTATTTTGTAACAGCAGTAGACATCAGTGGGTTATGAGCAATGGAGTATTGCTACCAAAAGAATTCAAACACATAAAATGTAGTATTTGCAATATTAAATATTACTGCAACAATGGTAGATAGAAGTTTCCAGAAAATATGTGGTCGCTGCCAAACTGCCCTAAAAAAATGGCTTCATTCCCCATTTTCTACTTAAATGGCAGGATATTCTCACTGAAACAGGAGAAAAGTAACCTAACAGAGATCAAATCATGGAGGCAGTCAAGTGGGGCTACAGAAATCCCTTAACAAGGTATTTCAGGAATAAAGATTTTGTCTAACTTCCTTTTAATGTGTTGATAGAATAAGTACATGAGGATCACATCAGCAGGTCTTCTTTCCAGAAGTCTTCTTTCAAACAAGAAATTATAAACCTCCTCTTTATTCCTTGGGCTGTGTGCCCTTAGTCAATCACGCCTAACCTACACTACAGGACTTTTAATGCAGCAGACCCCTTTAAAGCTGGATTTCCCTGTTAACACTTCTACTTTGATCTTTTATATTCAAATATTGTTGAATTTGACACAGAACGCCAAGACATTCCAATTGAACAGGTATCCAAGTTGTCACAGTATTAATTCCATATATTGCAAACTCAAGGACACAAACAGAATCACAGAATCACAGAATCACAGAATCCCAAGGGTTGGAAGGGACCTAAAAAGATCATCTAGTCCAACCCCCCTGCAAGAGCAGGGTAACCTACAGTACATCACACAGGAACTTGTCCAGGCGGGCCTTGAATATCTCCAGTGTAGGAGACTCCACAACCCCCCTGGGCAACCTGTTCCAGTGCTCTGTCACTCTTACAGTAAAGAAGTTCTTCCTGATGTTAACGTGGAACTTCCTATGTTCCAGTTTACACCCATTGCCCCTTGTCCTATCACTGGATATCACTGAAAAAAGCCTAGCTCCATCATCCTGACACCTACCCTTCACATATTTGTAAACATTGATGAGGTCACCCCTCAGTCTCCTCTTCTCCAAGCTAAAGAGACCCAGCTCCCTCAGCCTCTCCTCATAAGGGAGATGTTCCACTCCCTTAATCATCTTTGTGGCTCTGCGCTGGACTCCTTCAAGCAATTCCCTGTCCTTCTTGAACAGAGGGGCCCAGAACTGGACACAATATTCCAGATGCGGCCTCACCAAGTCTGAGTAGAGGGGGAGGAGAACCTCTCTTGACCTACTAACCACTCCCTTTCTAATGCACCCTAAGATGCCATTTGCCTTCTTGGCCACAAGAGCACATTGCTGGCTCATGGTCATCCTCCTATCCACCAGGACCCCCAGGTCCCTTTCCCCTTCACTACTTTCCAGCAGGTCAACCCCCAACCTGTACTGGTACATGGGGTTGTTCTTCCCCAGATGCAAGACTCTACACTTGCCCTTGTTAAATTTCATCAAGTTTCTCCCCGCCCAACTCTCCAGCCTGTCCAGGTCTCGCTGAATGGCAGCACAGTCCTCTGGTGTGTCAGCCACTCCTCCCAGTTTTGTGTCATCAGCAAACTTGCTGAGGGTGCACTCAGTTCCCTCATCCAGGTCATTGATGAAAATATTAAACAGCACCGGTCCCAGCACCGACCCCTGAGGAACTCCACTAGTCACAGACCTCCAGCTAGATTCTGCGCCATTGACCACAACTCTCTGCCTTCTTCCTTTCAACCAGTTCTCGATCCACCTCACTACTTGATCGTCAAGCCCACACTTCCTTAGCTTATCTATGAGGATGCTGTGGGAGACAGTATCAAATGCTCTGAATGGGGGAGTTTAACTTCTAATGCTTTCAGCGTTGCATCAGAGAATTTATTTTACAAGCATTACCTTTCCCCCCCACCACCACCGCACCAATTCCAGCTCCTGAGAAGTGCTAAGCTGCCTTTTTGAATGGCTGGTATGACACACTAGCATATCCAATTTATTTTGAGCACTGCTTATATTATTACAACCAATCTAAACCTGAAGATTCACTTTACTGGAAAACACAAGTAAAAGGCCAGAAATACACCTGATTTTCTCCTCATCAATCATTCGATGCCACACTTCACGTGGTTCTCCTCTAATAAAAAAAAAAAAAAACAAAAAACTCAAACCAAGCAAACAAAGCACACAAAAGAAAGAAACCCCCCAAAAAATTAAGTTCTGCATTTCAGCTGGTCTTTTTAAACAGAGGAAAGTATGATACACCACCCCCCCATCCCCCCAAAAAACCCAACAAGAACAGTTCTACAGAAATAAACCAAATGCTACTTTTAACCAAATGCAATTAAGATGATCTGCAAGAAATTAACAATCCACTTAGTCAGACTTTACTTCCTGTAGATAAATACCTCAAGGTAATTAATTCAGCATGATTCTATGTTCTTCTTACAACATAGATTGATTCTTCTTCTTAACATAGTGCTTAAAACTACAAGGTCACCTTCAGTTCAAAGGCAAGGGTAAGTATTCAACTAAAAGAAAATAACCTGCAACATGAATGAAGTAGGAACATTGCTTAGAGTGCAGCAATTTTAATTTCACAGGTATGTAACGATGCAATGTAGGATCCTTTTAAGAAACTAAAATATTAAATCTACAAGTTGGATTCTTTAAAAAAATGGGTACCTGACTGAAAAACAGCCATTGCTCAGGGCCACAGTCTTACTCATGAATTCTGCACAGTTCGCCCCGTTTTTCCCAATGCCTTTTGGTTCTCCTTTTCAAGAAGTAGCTCAGCAGTCACTTCAACCCAAATATATAAACTGAACATCTGCAGTGCTTATCTTTCTGAGTGAATCCATCTTTCCTGATATGCAAAACAGAGGTACCGGCTGCTAAATCCTTAATTGCATGGGACAGAAACTCTGTCGTTGTGATTTTTTGGTCATAGTAAGAAAGCAGGCATATCAATGGACAGCAGTCGGGCACGAGACCAATAGGTTGTACAGCAGAGTTCCTCCTACTATGGAAATTCATTCAGGGCTCGGTACAACCTCTTGAGATCAGACAGGAGTTTTGACTCATGTATTAATTACCCAGACTCACAAGATCCCAAGCACAGAAACATGAAGGCATTTGTAGATGTTTATACACCTGTAATGCTTAGCAGGTATCTAAGTAAACTCAGTGCCTTCATCCTTGTGTTTCAGTTTTATGCCTGTGAAACGGGAATATCTCTTGGCTGCACTGCAAGGATGCCTAACAGAGGTACTTGTCAGCTCTTACCCCCCCTTAGTGCAGGTGCAACGAAACTGTTGCTGACATATGGGATCAGATTTAGCAGATACTGCATTTAGATGATTTTTGCCAGAACTCTTTGCCAGTATGTTAACTGCAGGTACTCCTAGGTGTGTTTTAGAGCATCGTTTCATGTGCTGAGATTGAAAAAACAGGAAACTAATCACTGAAATGGAGGCTTCAATTCATGAACCACCTTCCCATGCTGCTATTAAGACTGCCTGTCTGCAAGCTTCTCCTCTGACTTACAGATGAGGAAAACAGCATCACACCGGATTTTCTCCTACTGCCTAGGTATAAACAAAGTTCCAGGTATTAAGCCTGTCTACAGTAAAATCTGAGCCTTCTCCTTCAATGAAGAGTTCATTAGTTCCCCTCTAAAGCAGTCAGCATAATCCTACTGCAGAAAATGAATTATGCACTCATACACAGAAGTTAATTACCACCCAGCTTCTTGCAAACAACCGAACAAAGAGGAACGTACAGTTTAACAGAGAAAGCAGGTTATAAAACATCAAAGTAACGGCCATAGGGAGACTACGTTTTACAGGAGGTATAGGAGGAAAGACATCTTTCAGGTGGAGGTACAAACCATCTACTGACACTTAATGAGTTCAGCTCTGTGTAAATGGAATTCACAGTAAACAGCTCGCTGGCTGCTGGTCTCAACTAACAGAAATTGCACCCCTCCTCACTATAAAAGCTCTGCAGACATAGAATTCTCAGTACTCATTTTTAATCTTACTCGTTATCATTTGTGATTCTCCCCAGCACCGATAATCACAAATCAGCCAGGAAACAGTTCTAAAGCTTACACTTAACTCTGCCAAAAATAAAACTGAGTTATGTGCGAATAATTTCTCTGATCAAAGCAACATGAGGAAGCTTAGATTATTTTAGAAGTGTAGGCAAGAGGAAAGTTATCTGTTTACCTTTCAGCTGCAGAGCATTCCCCCCGTTTAGCCTGCCTGACAGATACACATTCAAGATTTCATTAGCCATTCAGATAATGAGTTGCATGTTTACACGCATCTTATGGTACAACTCAATTTAGGAACACAACGCATGTCTGAAAACCAGAAATGAAAATCAAGCTGTATAAAGACTACTTGTATAGAGACTATAAATTAAAGATACCAGGCGATACAAGCCCATTATTTGTCTACAATAATTTAAACTGCTACTGTGCACAGTCCCATCACCTCCTACCCTCTAGAGCTCAGGTCTATAAAAAAATGCAGTCTTCCTTAACAAATCCTTTGGGAATTAAGATCACCTCTAACTCCAAGGAGCTTAGAGCTCTCTCAGTGCTCAGCCTTGCAGTACTTACAAATCAATCACTGATGATGCAAAGACAAGATTTCACAAAGCATTCAAAAGAGAGAGCTTTAGTTCATCAAGTTCTCAATTCCTAGGAATAAACAGAAAGAATTACAGCCGGGCGCAGAATAAACTAAGCTGCACCCATGCAGTAATGACCAGTTCCTCCCTAAATGCTGCATCAAGAAGACCTGGCTTATGTGAATCATAGAATCATAGAATAGTTAGGGTTGGAAAGGGCCTCAAGATCATCTAGTTCCAACCCAACGCCCAATGCCGGAGGAAAGAAACAAATTAGGTTGCCTCTTCCTCAAAACCCTGTAGAACAGTATGCAAAACGGGACCTCCACAGATCAGATAACAAGGAAACAGTGTCCTATAACCACAGTATTCCTCACTTTATAGACCTTTCATTAAATCACATTTAGGTAGAATCTCCATTGTCAGAAAAATTAACCAATAAAAAGTCAGCCATTTCATTTTAGCTTTTTATGGCAAATCTAAAGGCAACGACCTAAATTACTATATTGCATAAAACTACAAGGTCACCTTCACTTCAAAGGCAATTTTAAGTATTCAACTAACGAAAAGATACCTGAAATTCCCCTTTATTCTGGAATTAGCTTCCTGTTCTCCTTTGACATCTGTGAACAAACCTGAACAGTGTGACTTGCACCAAGATTCCCCACCCCGCTCTCGCATTTGAGATGATGTTCTGGTTGGTAGACACTGTGCAGTGGTCTAGCACCTATTCCAATCTGAACACAGAAAGATCACAACAGATTTACTGAATGCCTGAAATACCACCACAGAAAGCAATACAGTTCTTAGGAAAGCAGGATTCCGTGTAGAAATAGTGACAGGACCGTACTCCATGTGAATATTAACAATATTTAAAATACTTAGACCACAACACATAGACATGGGAGTCTTTAAAAAACCCAACCACCCACTAAATCAAAATGAAATCTCTGGTCCTGCAATGTTTGTATTTAAATAAATGAAATGAATGAATATGATTTATGTTATAAATATGTAAATTCCCCGTGACCACAGTATTCTGGAGATAAATGGGACAACTCAATTGCATAAATTTAACCAAAACGTACCTTAGAGAGGAATTTTCTCTCTGGGATGAAATGTATTTTGACTTGTTCAAGTGTGAAAACTACATTTCATCTGCAGCTGATACTGGGTTTTCATCTTCCCCAGAATAAACTTATATGAAATAAATGTGACTTACAGTAGAACAGCAAACAAAACAAAAGCAAAGTTACTGAGGTAGAAAATAACAGCAAAGTCAATTAAACACTAAGATACTGCTGCCTGAGACGTGACTTGAGTGCTCACCTGCGTTATGCTATTTGAGATAATAAGCATATACACAACATCTAATAAGTAACTGTATCCTGACTACTCCACAGAACTCATTTAGAATCATAGAATCATAGAATAGTTAGGGTTGGAAAGGACCTCAAGATCATCTAGTTCCAGTTCAGTTAGTATCTGAACAGCTTCAGCCAGGGCTCTGTAAGTATTTATTAATAAATATTTCCAACAGCAATCACGCACAACATTCCACACCAACAACGCAGCACAGACCATACATGCTGCTCACTGAAACTAGAGAGCAAAAGGGAAGACAGCTACTTTAGCTGCTGCCCTCAAGGTCAAGTCCAGAGGAGGCCAAGAGGATGCTCAGGGGCTGCAGCACCTCCTGTACAAAGACAGGCTGAGAACACTGGGGCTGTTCAGCCTGGAGAAGAGAAGCTGCGTGGAAACCTCAGAGCATTTTCCAGTGTCTGAAGGGGGCTACAAGGATGCTGGAGAGGGGCTCTTCATCAGGGACTGCAGCGATAGGACCAGGGGTGATGGGTTCAAACTGAAAGAGGGCAAGTTCAGGTTAGATCTAAGGCAGAAGCTGTTCCCTGTGAGGGTGCTGAGGCGCTGGCACAGGGTGCCCAGAGAAGTTGTGGCTGCCCCATCCCTGGCAGAGTTCAAGGCCAGTCTAGACACGGGGGCTTGGTGACACAGTCTAGTGTGGAGTGTCTGTGGCCATGGCAGGGGGTAGGAATTGGATGATCTTCAGGTCCTTTCCAACCCAAACCAGTCTATGATTCTTTGTTGTGAAAAACATAAGGTGGATAACAAACATAGGAAAAGATGCCTATGTCTCCTCAAGAAGCTAAAGACAGCAGGAAATCACGGCTCTCTTGTGATGAAGCTAAAATTCCAACTGACTTCTCTTCAAGCATAAAAACTTGAGAAAGGAAGACCTGCTTTTACAATTCAGGGCAGGGACAGAGAGGGAGAGGGAGGAAAAGAAAGGCTACTACACAATCCCTAAGCAGCATGACATGAACAACCTCAACTGCTGAACAGCTAAGATCCATTTGCTAAAAAGCACAATTTCAAACCCTTTTATCATTTGACTGCTAGCGTAGAGGTTGTGAATGATCTGAGAACTGAAGCTCATAAATTTGCATTACCACATCATGTGAGCATAGTGTTTGTATCATAAGTATATAAGGAGGAACCAACTTAATCCATGTAACTGTTTGATCACAATGATAGACACACTTAATACCCCAACCAATTGTACCAAAAGGCAAAAACCATTTTAAAATCACATTACTGAAAAGACTTCAGAAAAAACTCTGGTTTCTAATGCAAAGTTTACAAATACCCCATTGAGCTACTGCAGGACACGTGGCTGCACACCTCAACTACGGCTTACCCTTTCTTCTGCAAGATTAGGAAGAAGTAAAGGAAGTCTTCACTGACAAGAGACACAAACAGGCCACTTACATGGGCTTTATTTCATTTACAGTAAAACTGACCAAAGTCTATAAACATGCATCTAGTTTTCCAGTACACAAATCACTAACCCAACTCCCTAGAAAAGAGATGGAGAAGACTGACATAAAGGATATTATAATCCTATTAAAATTTGACATGAACAACACTGTAAAGAGTATTTTACTATTTCCAGTGATCATGCACTTGGCAGTTAACTATGCAAAATTTACTCCACTAAGCTTAATACAAGAAAAAAACCTGCCAACTGGACAAGTAACCACCATATTTCAATTTGCTAACCCTCAGTTCCTTCTCTTAGAAGGTGTTCTAGAAAAAATAACATGTTAACTTCAAGTCAAAAGTGCAACCAGCA
Source organism: Lathamus discolor (assembly GCF_037157495.1). Lineage (NCBI taxonomy): Eukaryota > Metazoa > Chordata > Aves > Psittaciformes > Psittacidae > Lathamus > Lathamus discolor. Next base: position 164,466 of record NC_088888.1, read on the forward strand.
GAAACTCCTATTTGAGAACAAAATATATTTGAGTATACATAAACAGGAGTTTTGCTCTGATATATTTATTACCTGTGTCAAGATGCATCTCATCTAACTTAAACATCCTCCGATCTATTGTAGAAATTCACCTTCAGCTGAGATGAACCAATTCTAGACAGCATTCTTCTACTCTGACCTGGTCCTCTCCAGCTCCACATGACTTTCCCAGCACTCAGAATCCTTACAGCAGGCACTATAGTCAGAGCCAGAGGAGCAGACCACTGGACACAAGCAATTCATTAGCAGTAAAACATTCTTACCAGGTACTTCCCACTGTTCAGATAAGCCTGCACACACTGAGAGTGCGAGTAGCTGCCCCTGGGATGCTGCCCAGGATAACACAGGTTGGGAATCTTTTTGTGCACAAAGACACTCTTCAACCACCTGAGCAATCTGAAGGCAGGTAGGGAATGCTCAGAGGTTAACTGCCTCTACAACCCACTTTCAAGGTGGTGGGTTTGTGCCAAATCTCAGAAATTACCCCGTGTTTTTACAAGAGAAACAGCACTGTTGAAGGTCAGTAGCTGCTCTGTTACACTGAATCATACTATGCATATGTTACACTTTTCCTTACATTGCAGTATTACAATCTAACTATATTGAAGAATTTTGGTAGGTATTAATGTTGTTAGCTTAACGTTGGTGTTTGCACTTCCTAATCTTTGGGTGTCCTTTTATTTTCAGACTGAGATTTGCTAAAAGCTCAATGTATTGGCACAAGCCTTTATGGAAAAAGTCACTTGAAACTGAGCATGCTAATGGCAGTGACTGAACACATACAAACAGGTTACCCCAGCACCACCACCAGAGGGAAGGTGACCAAGTAGCAGCTTGAGGTTTCTCTTGAAGCTTCTCTTAACAGAAGTCTCTAGCCCAACCTTCTCTTCAAAGCAGGCTCGCAGCGGTTTGGAACTGGATGAGCTTTAAGGTTCCTTCCAACCCAAACCAGCCTATGACTGGGGGACCCAAGCCTGGATCAGTAGGTAGATGTGATCTAATGAACGCTCAGTGAAGGCGGATGATCACTTCCCTTGATCTACAGGCTACATGCCAGGGGACAAAGCCCAGGATGTTGTTGGCCTCCTTTGCTGGCTTACATCCATCCTCCACCTACCTGCCAGCACCCCAGGGCCTTTCCCACAGAGATGCTCCCCTCAGCACCCTCATCCCCAAATACATTTCACACATTTATGAAACACATGACTAAAAGTGCCTACATATGCTGTAATTTTCCCTTCAACTAGAACAAAATTAATGCCATCTCAAAACACAGAGGAAGAAAACTGTCCTTGTGACAGAGGCACACTACCAGATAGAGGTTTACTGGGATATTTTAAGTCTTGTCACTCCTCCTTCACCCTCCTATTGGCTACAACATTGTCCAAATTTCAGAGGGCATTCCAATGACTAAAGTCTTCTCTGATAATCAAGACTCAAAAGACCTATATACTACCTAAGGGTCTAAGACCTTGGCAATATGATCTGTTTAAAAAATGAGCAAGTAAGGGGAATTCAAGTTAACTGTCAGCAGAAAAATCAAACTAGTTCCCTGCACTTGTGATGACTGGACAAAACTGGAGAGGTTCACATGCTTCCTGAGAGACCCAGAAGATCTACCTCACCTGTAGGAGACATTACAGAACAATTATACCATAGGAGAAGTACCAAGTTATTTCAGTTTGGACAAGCATTCTCTCAAGATCTCTACAGGAACTCAAGGGCACAACAGCTACTAATCATGACAGGTGAACTCAAATCCACTTGTGTTACCTAGGGCGTGAAGAAGGGCATACAGGCTGAACAGAAAATGTGGGCAACTAAGCACTGTCAAGGCTCACAGCTACACTAAGCCAGATCAGTAGAAATTGAAACAAAGATACACTGGAGATAGGTCAGTAGGCGTTTTATAAAGAAAAATCACACCTCTTTATAAAGAAAAATCAGGCTGGACAACTTGGCCAAAGCAAAATTTTATAGTGATTTTTTTTGCCTTTTGCTTGGGATTTTTTATATACTAGTTACTTAAACACAGTAGGTGGATGCACCAGACAGCAGCTTCTGGCCATCACATGCAGAGAACCAGATACCTTGCTCCTGCACTGTAGAGGAGGGATATTTGAAACAGATACTCTTTTGTCCAAATGCATGTTTTGGTTCTCTAGGATAAAACCTTTTATTCTTGCTTTGTAGAGAGGAGGAGAACATCACCCTGCTCTGGAATCACATTTGGAAATAAACAACTGCTGCATTCACTGAATAAACCACTGGAAAATGTGTTGTGAAAAGCAGAGGAAGGACCTTCTTTAGCATCATACAAGTGAGAATTTGAGTCAATGCTGTAGAAGAATCTCCCATTCTCCACTGTAGTAAGAGCATCTAAGAAGACTCTCAAAATCCCTGAACTAGTCTAGCAAGTCTCGTCTAGCAAAACTGGAGCTCTTGGCACTGGGGGCGATGTGAGAGACTGAACCAGAATCAGACTCCACCGTCCACTGTCTCAGAGGCTGGTGTGAGGAGCCGAGGTAAGACTTCACCATCCACAGCCTCAAGGGCTGGTGTGAGGAACTGATGTCCACCATTTCAAGGACTGCTGACAGACGCGCAAGACCAGCGAAGCTGGATGCATGTGATCAACCAGGAATGTGCAGCAGGTGACATCAACAGAGGTACCTCCCCCTAATGCATTATAAAAGGGGGAAAAAGGTAATTGCTGTTGGGTCCACCCACAACCGAAGACAATGACTATGGACCCTCAGCATGCTGCTGGATCCCAGTAGCGACCATTTCTCTCTGCACTCTAAACTCCTGCTTCATTTCTATCCTTTTTCCAATCTGTCCTATTGCTTTTTCTAATAATAACAATTTTCATATGCCCTGGGTTCAGCAGTAGCAGTTATTTTTCTCTTTCTTAGCAGCTGGTGCAACGCTGTGTTTTGACTTTAGGCCTGGGAATAGCACTGATAACACAAATGTCTGGTCTGACCAGGGACTTTCTCAGCCTCATGCTCCGCCAGGGAGGAGGGGAGGCCAGGAGGAAGCAGAGACAGGACACCCGACCCAAACTGGCCAAAGAGGTATTCCATACCACAGCACGGCATGCCCAGGAGGTAACGAGCTTTGTGGTTGGGTTTAAACCACAACAGTTCTTTTTGGCGCCCAACGCGGGGCGCGAAGGGTTGAGGTAACGACAGAGATGATCGGATTAACAGTCGTCACCAAGCTGATTTACTGGCTCTCAGAGTTGTTCCTCTTGCTCTCACAGTTTCACAATGCTGTACATTACTCAGAGCCGGTGTTTGCTGTGTTGGTGTTCATCAAGTGTGGGGCCTGGGCTAAGGTTCTTGTCTCACTGTACTTGCCGGCAATGACTTGTGATATGGGCGGGCTCCGGCAGCAGGGAGGCATGGCCGTGGCCGTGGCCCTGTACCCGGCCGTCCCGCTGCTCTTCACCGCCCTGGCCCTTGTCCTCGCCTCCGTCTCCGTGAGGCTGCGGGGAGCCGAGGGGGAGCGGCCCCGGGAGCCGGCGGCGGCCGAAGCGGCCCGGGAGAGCGGCCCCGGGACCCAGGCGGCGGCGGGAGCGGGGCCGGAGGCCCGGAAGGTGGCGCCTGCCGAGCAGCGGGAGGGAGCGGCGGAGGAGCCGAGCCCCGCGGCCGAGCCCAGCCCCGCGGCGGCCGAGAGCGTCCCCCGGCAGCCGCCCGCAGAGCCGCGCGAGGATGCGGGAGCCCGGGCAGCATTTCCCAGCACGGCAGAGGGGGAAGAGCTGCGCCCAGGAAGAGAGAAGCCGGTGGTGGGAGAGCCGGCAGGCACGGCAGCTGCACCAGCCCCAGGGACAAGCACAGCAGCGTCATCGGAGAGTTCTGAAGGGTTCGAATGGCCTGTGGGTGCCCTTGGGACCTGCCTGCTGATTGCGATGGGGATCAGCCTGGTGGCACACACACAGAGGGGCTTCTACCCACGGCCATTTTGTCTGATCTCAGAAGTTAGGCAGTCAGGTTTGCTTCTTGTCTGGGGTGACGACGATACAGGAGGAGCAGGAGATTTTCCCCAAGGCTGGACAGCCACGAGTGGCAGGGTGTGTGGGACAGTATGAGCCAGCATCTGGTCCACTGGGCCCCTCCAGTGCTGTGGAAGCGTCGGAGATGGAAGGCAGCTCTATGGAGTCCTCGGCAACAAGCTGCAGAAACTGCTGAAGGGGACAGTGAATTACTTTGAGCCTGGTGGGCCCATGGCACTTCAGGCCATCAGGGCAGAGATGCGACATAGAGATGGACTCATGATCGAGGGGTGGACTTAGCAATGGACACCACTGCCCAGGCTATTCACGAGTGTGAACACTGCACACAGCCTCTCCTGCTCTGAGAGACTGTTACAAGAGATGGAGCCTCATGTCATGGACCAGATGGACTCAGAAGCTTTATAGGTCCATGCACTAAGAAATGACCTTTTTCTCTGTGTGTATGTAGATGTATATATATCTAAGAGTGATGGCATATTGAAAATGTGGGATCTGAGCATGACGTGAATGGTATGGAATAAGGGGTGGATACTGTCCTGGGTTCAGCAGTAGCAGTTATTTTTCTCTTTCTTAGCAGCTGGTGCAATGCTGTGTTTTGACTTTACGCCTGGGAATAGCACTGATAACACAAATGTCTGGTCTGACCAGAGACTTTCTGAGCCTCATGCTCTGCCAGGGAGGAGGGGAGGCCAGGAGGAAGCAGAGACAGGACACCTGACCCAAACTGACCAAAGAGGTATTCCATACCACAGCACGGCATGCCCAGGAGGTAACGAGCTTTGTGGTTGGGTTTAAACCACGACATCATAACAATTACATTTTGTTATATACTGACTGTGGTACTTGACCTTGTCCGCATCTTAATTTCACTCTGGGGATCACAAACACAGCATTTTCAACACTGGGTTTTATCTAGTCAGACCTTGACAGGAGAGAAGTGAGGGTTTCAGACATCCATAATACCATTTTAATCTGACAACTCTGATCATAGTTTTACCCCTAAAGATGCTCATAACAAAAGCCATAAGAGACTGCTGAAAGAAATCTAGTTTGCTCTTTCTCCAAAGTTATAGCCTTCACTAAATGTGTAATCTAAGCAATTCAGCTGCACACATAAGCAGTGCAGCCAAGCAAGGCTTAGGCATTTTCAACCAGATTTAAACTTTGCTTATATTTGTTTACTCTAATCGTGTAAAGGATTTGATTCAGTGTATCTCAGAGTGGAAAACTAGTTTGATCTGGAATACTTTACTCTGTAATATTTTAGGCTTTTGAAAAGGAAAACATTCTTTTCATTTCAAAAATGATAGAGAAATATAAAGTTATTCAATTCGCCCACAGGGCGAGGGGAAAGTATGCTGCATTACCAGAAGTTTGGCCTGGACACCAGGCTTTAGAGTATGTTTTATTCAAGGCCAGAAAAAAATAGTAACATCAGTGCAAGCAAAAAGAGAAGTAAACTATTCCCACAAAGACTAGTTTTCTCCAATAAACACTAAGAAAAAAAGGTAGTTCATTCCATCAGGGCATAAAATTACCACAGTATCCAGAAAATGCAAGCTGTTTGAATTGTTAATCTACTATAATACATCACTATGTTTACAGCAAAATCATTTAATGGGTTTTGAATACATATGGAAGGCCTTTTTTTCTGTTCCAGCCCCTTTCTGAGTGGTCATCTGAAACCTAATCTGAACTGACACGTCTGCAGTCACTGGAATTGCATTTATACACCAGGAACTTCTAAAATGAAATAAACTGGTGAGGTGTGAATCTGATTTTTGCTAAATCTTCTTTAAAATGGCTTTGGGGAATTTCCGTCAACATACAATTTGCTTACCAACCACTTCTGAAAAGGTATTCAAGGTACTGTTCCTTTACATTAAAGGACAAATGTTATGTGGGAATCAAGTTAGCAATGCTTTCTATTTTAGTAGATTATACTATTACCAGATGACATAGAACCTGATTTTTCTCAAGTGGTGCCCAGCTGACTCAAAATTATCTAAATCGTCTCTTTTAATTTAAGGTGATTGCTCTGTGTTTTTTAGGTTTTCAAAGTTATACAGTATGGCATAACAATTTGGACATACAGATCATTCATTAGCCATTTTTAGCAATATAGGCTTGAAAAGTTTATTTCGAGATCGAGAAATCGTCACAGAATCCCATCATTTCTGAACGTATCTGTTTGATTCTATTCATTTTAAACATTGTTTAGATTTGTTTTCATGAATGTAAAGGCTTGATGGTGAAAGGATTAACTTTCAGGCTGTCAGCTTACATAAAAACACAGTAACAGCTGAATCATCCTTTTCCTATCCTTGGAGGTCAGCAGGCTATGAAAACATTTAGATAACAATCAGTCAAAACTAGAATAATTCAGCTATTTTTATCCTACAAACTCTTTTTTTCCACCAGTCAATAGAAATAAATGCAGATTAATCCAACTGAACTGCCAAAGAAGTGCTCCATATACCGTAACAGATCCATAACAGATCTTTGCTTTGTGGGCAACCTGGTCTTTCTTTCTGAACCTTAATAACTGAGGGACTATTACTGCCTACTCAAGTCAGCAAGACAACTGCATCACTCACTGCACTTTGGGGATTACTGAGGTGGGAGAAGAACACCCAGCAAAATCCCGTCTTCCTGATGTAAGTGAAAGATCTTCTACTCATTTAACTGAAGCAAGGATTTAGCTCAAAGTTACGCTCCAGAAGAACTCAGTAACTTAACTTTTAATAAATATGGGATTCAATTTTAGAAGGAGGGAAAAAAAAAAGGAGTAAAATTTCCATGGGAAAGCTATTTACTTTGTACTTTCTATGTAGTATTCACTATTCCATAATTAGGCTCTGTGCTGAGTTAGAATTTAGGGGGAGAAGATTTCCTGCCTGGCAGACAAGCCTAGCTCATCCTGAAAACCCAGCAATTCAACCAGCTACTTCAGAAGCACATCAGTACTTCCTGCCTACTTGATACACACATTGAGACATTTTGTCTTAATCTCTTGGGAGCTTTCCTCTTGAGCATATGAATGTCTACAGAAATATTTGCTTCCCTATGATAGGCAAACTTGTTCTAAAATAAGTCTGTATTTCTTACATACAAGACTGGAAAAGACTTCCTTGGGCTTATTTCTGGTTATTAAAAGTTAAGAGTAACAATGTAGGTGAGCTACTAAACATTCCATTAGAAAATGGAATTTCTAATGCTTCTGTTAGAAAACAATCTGCCACTTGCTAGAAGTCAAATCATTCTAGTTTTATTCAGTTTAATAAGCAAGCTTTGTAGAAATAATGCCTGTTTTATATGAAACAAAACAACAGCAGGAACAAAAAAGCAGCCCATAACAAATGGAAAACACACCACTTAAAGCTACAAATATACCCATTTGGTGCATTCAGAACTCCTGTGAATTACTGCAAGTGATATTCCTGTCACATCATCTCTTCTTACTAAGGAATAATACAGAGACTCTTGACAATTGTATCTATGTGTAGATAATTCTGAAGAAACTTTGGTTTGTAAGCACTCAATGTAGAATGCACATTTCCATGAAAAACACGCAGCTTATTTTAAAATGTACTAAGTAAATGTAACCTCAAATGTAAGACACAGTTGCAATCACTACCACTAAATAACATTCAACACTAAGTACGTATTGCACTTGAAGTTTTGTTTAAAAGAATCAAGTTCCCATGCAGCAAAAGACTAAGGTGCAGGTAGTTGTGCTCAATTATATATAGATAAAATATAATTTAAATACCAGTGATTTTAAAGATATGCCAAGACTTGAAAGATTTGTTTCTGTCCTGCCACAAAACAGGCAAGATGGTTTGATGGAAGCCATTAGTTGAACGTAAGACACAAACACGCTCTCTATGCAAAGCCTGTCTCAAAAGGGACAGAGAGAGTACATTATTCGCTTGTTCTGCTACCATGTGCTGATTCTACCAAATGGGTTGGTCCCCAACATCTTACCATCAGGCCTATATTGAAGACCTGAAGTGCACTGTACAGTTAAATGAACAAACACTGCCTTAACTGTGTTATGCACAATCTGGAAATGTAATATCCTTTCAGCAGCTATTCAAGTAGCCTTTCTTCATAACATTTAGTGGTATTTGTCTATTTTCTAGCACCTACTATTTTACCTTCTCTACCTCTATACTGATTAGGTTAGTTCAGAAAGTCAGCAGAAGTAATGATGCAAGGTACGAATGTTTTTGACTGATCAAAGATCATAGATTTACCTTCTGCAAGCATGTCCGGCACATCTGCTTGATAGCGAGGCCCCACTCGGATTTCTCCCTTGTCTGCTAAAAGCGTTTTCAGTGATGGATCATACACCAGTGAATAAAAAAAGGTATCCTAAAAAAAGAAGACACGTTTGCAACACCATAACGGTTTTTAATCAGCCATCCACACACACTTGAAGAGAGCACAGGTTTGGTACAGTCCTCCTTACTTGAAATAAGAAGGATGTTTCACAAGTACTTTTAAATGGCTCGCTGAAGCTTCTCTCATCACTATTTCAGAACAGATCAGTAATGAGAAGATTCATACACAAAAAAGTATAAAGGGGTTTGAAAAGAGCTTTCTGAATTGAACGTTTCCTCCCCAAAATCTCTACCATATTGACTCTGCATTACAAATTAATCTGAAAAGAGCATAAAACACTGCCAGTGGCTGAAAAGGGCTAACAGCAAAATACCTGCTACAGGCATCTGAAGGATAAGTAAGTCCTGTCTGCAGAAAATTATCACTGATTATCAGTGGTTTTGATGTAGAAATACAAAGACATGCTCATTTCAGGTAGAATCCAGTGTCTGCCTGATGTTACACTAAAACTTTCTGAAGAAAGATGGGTGTATTTTGAGGGTATTTTGCAATACGATTATCTTCCAAATTCTTGGAAAGTTTCTTTCCTTCTGGTAAAGCTCAGAATTTTCAGTTCCCTTCACAAGAAATTACAGGTGAGAAGATACTGCCATGCAGTAATTCAGAGACATCTGAATTAAACGCCTTGGCTAAGCTGCCCTCAGGAGCCTCTCTTGCTCTCTCAGAGTCCATTAACTACAGAATATTCTTCTTTCTAGAATCCATCTGGGGGAGCGGGAGGGGGGACGGAAAAAGAAAGATAAAGAAAAAAAGATAAAACAAGAGGGGAAAAAGGCACCATGTGAATGCCCCCTTTGGTGTCTACAGGAAAAGGTCTGGATCATTTTCTTTTGTAGCATATGTTAGGAATTACTTGGAATTAACGATTTTTGAAATACAACCATATTAATACCAAACCCATCATGTGAGAGTGGGGAAAAAAACCTTTGCTCAATAACATTTTCCAAGTCAGTGTTTTCTACAATGTAATTTTTCTAATTTATCATTCAAGAAAAGATTTTCAAACTCTTATTTGCCCATTTATTATTGACACAGTCAAAAAAAAACCCAACACATAAACCCATCCCAGTATTTACCCAAACAGAAGTCACGTCTTACCTCTTTCTCCAGGTATGACAGCACAGATTCGGTTTCATTCAGAAGTGCAACACTGCATTTTCCCCTACACAAACATAAGGAAGGACTGTTAACTTTTTACAAAGTTCCGTTTTTTATGAGGGCAAGAAGTTATTTCCAAGAAAATACTTAAAACTACTACGTTAATTCTTCTACAGAATATAAAATGAACATTGCAATACTTTTGAGGTACCAAAATTAACATCAAAGCAACCAAATGAATGAACCCATGCCTTCAAATACACAGGAATTCTGTCAGACTGGGAAAGAGTTTCAGAAAAAGAGAAGCAATAAAGGGACAAGAGGTACTATGGCAAAAAAGTAATTGTATTTATATACAATTACTAATGCTTGGCTGAATGAAGCATCACCTCCGAGTGGCTCATCCCCACTAAGTTCAGTGCCTAATCTGAAAACAGCCCAAAGTAGGAGCTATGCAAGGTTTTGCCTGTAAAACACTGCTCTTTTTTTAACTGAATCACGGGATTCTATCCATTTCTCCTATGGCCACATTAAAATGCTAACTACCACATTTCTATGCAGGCTGTCAGTCAAAACCTTCCTGTTATTCAGCAAGGGTATAGATCTCCCCATGTATTACACCACTAGATAATAACATAATGTGGCTTAGACCACATTGCCCCCCCCCCCCCCTTCTTCATCCCTTTCTCCCCCAGTGATCCTTTGGCCTCAAACTCCTCTGCCTCCAACTTCTCTGCAAAAAAACCTACAGATTTATTGTTAATAAATGGGATTCTAAAGAAAACCACATTGATGCAGCCCTTGGGCTGAGCTGCATCAACAGGACCAAGAGCAGCAGGTCAGGGAGGTGATCCTGCCCCTCTGCTCTGGTGAGACCCCACTTGCAGCACTGTGTGCAGTTCTGGTGTCCTCAACATAAGGACATGGAGCTGTTGGAACAAGTCCAGAGGAGGCCATGAGGATGATCAGGGGCTGCAGCACCTCCCATATGGAGAGAGGCTGGGAACATTGGGGCTGTTCAGCCTGGAGAAGAGAACCTGCGTGGAGACCTCAGAGCAGCTTCCAGTGTCTGAAGGGGCTACAAGGATGCCGGAGAGGGGCTCTTCATCAGGGACTGCAGCGACAGGACAAGGGGTGACGGGTTCAAACTGAAACAGGGGAAGCTGTCACAAAAAATAACTAAACTAAGGTAAAAACTACAAGGAATTACCCAGCTTTTTTGAAATGAGATATGAAATCTTCCTCTTATCCGATTCTCTGATTTACACTATATTCTTCCACCAAGCAGCATTCTTAACTGCTACCAACATGGTGATTTGCTAGAAAACAGCATCAGAAGGTCTCCCTGATGTTAAGATTATACACCTGGGTTTGACCTTTTTCCCAAGTTAAGTATTCAGAAAGCCTCTTTTTATATCCTGCAAAATTAGGCAGAATTTCCTTTGTACGAATGTTGAAGGAAAGCCTCGGACACCTCAGCAGTATACAAATAACTACAAACAAAAGGAAGTTAGCTTTTGTGTCTTCACTTAGAACTCAATTCTGATGAGACTAAAGTGTCCCTTCAGAATCCTTTCTGCTCTTAGATGTACTTTATACTTAAACTGGGCACAAATAAGAAGTTGTTATTCCACTGCGCTGACAGCAATGCCGACAAAACTCTGTATTAAATCAGGCTGCAATAAAAACTAATTTCAAGGTCTTGCAATAAAAGGAGACAACAACTTGCCTATATATATGCTCAAGGTGTTACCAGCCTCTATCATATCAAGCACTCGGTATTCACTTCCTCCCCCTATGCTAGGAACCAGAGCTACAACTCCTAACTTTGCTCTTTTCTTTAAAGCATTAACCATGTGAAAGCTGTTTGCATGTGTCACACCTTAGAAGCCCAGACTGGTTTGGGTTGGAAAGGACCCTAAAGCTCATCCAGCTCCAACCCCTGCCACGGGAAGGGACACCTTCCACTAGAGCAGCTTGCTCCAAACCCCATCCAACCTGGCCTTGAACATGCAGGAATGAAAACGTGTGGGAACAGAATTCAGCCAAGGCCACAGCAATGATCAATACTGACAACAGAGAAGTACAAGACTGCCCTTACTAACCTGTTCCAGTGAAGACATAAGATGATGATAACCAGCACAAGAATGTAATACATCTGAGAACAGTGGTACCAAGGCTTACACAAGACAGCTTTATGAGAAGATTTCAATATAGCCCGGTTAAGCAACATAAAGCAAAGCACCAAATTCTCCAGAAGATACACTTAATGTGTATCTGAGGGAAAAAACCACAACCCAAACCAAGGCAAAAAACCCCAAATCAAACATGCAAACGAACAGTGCAACCCCCCCCAGACATCTCGGTTGCAGTGCCTGGGTCATCACCCTCTAGTAAGTTTCTTATTTAAAATAATGGAAAGTGTAATTTCACATTTTACCAACATATCAAAACCTGATGCAGATGCTTACCTTTGAAAACTACCAGGATGAATCAAAATCAATGGCAACTGTTTTGATCATTTAAAGTCCTTGTTTGTTTGTTTCGGCACAGCCCCTACTTTTAAGCCAGTGGAAAACTCTACAATTCCTGTGCTGCTGTCCTTGCAAGCTACTCATTCATGTTCTCACCAGATGAGTAAGACAGCCCACAAGATACAAATCTGATTTTAATAGGGTCTCTTGGGACAGGAGGTATGCAAACAAACGAAACAAACCACTTAGTGCCTGTTCACCACAAGAAACCACAGGAGTAGAAAAAGCAACCCCCTGGGTAAGGTATCATGCCAGGGAAGTTTCCTATGGGAATGTAGCTGCGGTGTGGGTGAGACTGATGCAGTACAAGACCTCTCAGAACTCATTGCTCTCGGTTCCCACTTCGTCAATGAAACTTGATATAAATTGGTCATTCAGATACAAGTTGAAGAAAGAAAATAATACATTCAGGCATGGCCTGACACAGACTTTGAAATCTTACGGTTACCAGTTACTAATGGCCCTCCTTGTCGGGCAATTCTGTACACATACGAATTGTCAGTCACTGATCTTCATCAAGAACACTGGCCTCTGAGTAGGGATTTGGAAAGTGTAAGTGTGAGTCACTAGCTAGAGTCTGAGAACAAAGTAACAGCAGAGAGCATTAGGAAATACTGTGCTTGTGAGAAAAACCTGATTTGATTTTAACATGTGCTCTTAGTTCCGTGACAACCAGAGATTAAACTATAACGAAGGTGTATTACGAAGAAGGGTTGAAAGGCTTTGCACAGGAGAACTCAGGACTAACCTTTCACATATTCCACACAAATGGAAAGAAGATGAGAAAAAGGTGCAGATACTGAGTAGAGGAGGAAAGAGCTACCTTAAATAAAAAAGGTTTTTCCTGAACTGTCTTAAATGGGAATGCATTCTGAAAATTTGCAATCAAACAACCACTCTGAGCCAAGTCTTGATCCTTTGCAAGCAGTCTAAATTGAAGCAATGATCACCAAACTGCAGAATAAGGACTGTGGAGTCCAAAAAAGCTTCTGCCAATCAGATGACATTGATTCCCCAGCTATGAGAAGCAATACTAAGAGTATTTGTGTATTTTACTTTTTAAGCACAGTTTAAGGGGCACAGAATCATAGAATGATTTAGGCTGGAAAGGACCTTAAGATCACACAGTTCCAAACCCCTGCCATGGCCATGGCCACCTCACACTAGATCGTGTCACCAAAGGCTCTGTCCAACCTGGACTTGAGCACTGCCAGGGATGGGGCAGCCACAGCTTCTCTGGGCACCCTGTGCCAGCGCCTCAGCACCCTCACAGGGAAGAGCTTCTGCCTTAGAGCTAACCTGAACTTGCCCTGTTCAAGTGAATGATGCTGACAGACACGTACCAAAGCCTTTACAGCAATTTCAAGTTTTGCAGATTGCAATGGTATTTACAACTGGAGTTTGCACAACACTAAAACAAAGAAAAGCAAAGCATCAACATAAATCTGCAACAGACCCCTAACTAGAGTTTAACATTTTAAATATTCAGTTGGTTCCTAGAAATGTCAGAAGAAAGAAGTGCATTGTATTGATTCGTACTTAACTGGCTTGAGTTTGGCTCTGCTCATTTAAGGAGATGTCTCAAACATGAGGGGGGAAAAAACAACCAACATTTGATAGGCGAATACTACTGCAATCTGTGCCTCCAACAAAACGATGCCAGTCTCCTGAACAGCGTAAAATTGTGTATTTGTGACCAAAAGAGAGATCAATAAATTTGATATTACTGATTAACACAGTCTTGACCAAATAGGATTAGAAACAGTGCACAGTAAATTGATTTATGTACATCTAAATGAACCAGTAATTGCCTGGCATCTACACATACGCACAGATCACATAGGCAGCCCAGGCTTTTTATGCTGCAAGTGGCTTTTAGACGTAAAAATCAGAGTTTTAGTCTTAATTAAAGCTGGAGTGTTGATTTTGAGAAATCCAAATGAGTGAGAATTAAATGCAGCCTCTTGGAGCAGTCATGCACAACTGACATGGATTTTCAAGTAAATTGCATATTCTTAAGGTTCCAACTTTCATGCAGTTCTCCCCACTGATTTTTAGTCATAATCTAAACAGGACAAAACATTCCCAACGTGAGACAAATCTACAAAAGGCAAAATTAAAGGAGACTTTGCCATTCAGTAACAATTTACAGTTTCTATGGTTAAACTGCTACGCTGTTAGCAGAAGAACCAAAACATTCAAACAACTCTTACCAGAAGATCCTACCTTGATAGTTGGAGAAATGTTAAGAGGTAGATGTAGGGATCCATGAACATACCCACATCTGAAACAAGCTTTAACACATTACCACTGAAAACCGCATTTACACTCGTACTGTTCCAGCCTACGTTACTGACTGAATCTTGTATTCTGTAGCTGAGAGGGGTCTGCAAGAAAACTCCGAGTAGAAGAACAACGCACTGAGTGCCACAGACAGAGGTGAATGCTTTCTTGGTCTGGGAACAGTAAAACTGCATGTTTTGATACTCAGAATAAGCGTAACCACATATATACTTTCTATAAACTACTCCAGAAAACTCACCTCATTGGTATATTTACTTTAGGGAATAATTGGTTCTAAAAAGTAAAAGGTTGCTAACTCATAACACAGCAGCAGCGATGCACATACTGAACAAAACCACAGCAGTCTGGTTTGCAATATTTTTTCATGGCATGGTATAATCATTTAGGTTGCAGAAGACCTTTAAGATCATCAAGTCGCCTGGCTCAGAAGCAATGCACATCACTCCATGCAATGGAATTGGTAAATTTTGCACCATATGAAAGACTCCTGCTTTGTAATGATGTCGACTAGAGGGAAATCTGTACTGATTTTCAGGTTTCTGAAAGACAAGTTTCCACTGATTAATACACTTTTTCTTATACTGTTACTAGTACTGGCTATCGACCATATCTGAGAAAAGGATTCTGGCCTAAAGTGAATTTTCATCTTAACTCACATCAGAATTAGCTGAATGCTACTGGGAGAGCCCCTTTGCTCTAAATCAATGCAACTCAGAAAAGAATACCTTTCTTAACAACCCAAATCAGCAGGTAAGCACATGCCTATGCAAAGCAGATTCACTCCTTACCTAGTTTGATTTATACCACAAAAATAAATCAGGCTTTTAAGGTTCAACATGTGCTTTTAAAAAAGTAGCTAAAAGTTGTATCTCACAGATAGGCCAGGCTGGGTGGGCCTTGGGTGACATGGTCTAGCGGAAGGTGTCCCATGGCACAGGGCTCTGACTTAGGTAATCTTAAGGTCCTTTCCAACCCAGACCATTCTGTGACATATACACAGGCACGTGCAAGGTATATAATGCACACACCACCACCACCCCCCCCCACCCCCCACCCCCGCCGTATCCCAGAAACTTCTGGGTTTGCCAAGAATGCCTAAGCTAGAAATCCTGAGGCAATACCACCAAATGCCACGGTGCCATGCCTTAAAAAGTCACACTTCTTCTGTCAAATGACCTGCCTTGTCTGTTTTGAGCTTCAGACCTTTTGGCATGTTTTAAATGAAGGAATCCCACATTGACCAAAAAAAAAAAAAAAAAAGTATTTCCCTGCACTTTAGTTGCTTGAAGTAGCAATATTAGTGACTCACGATGAGATCAGGGAGAAGAAAGTACAGCATAAATTATACCAACCCAACCCCACACAACAGCATCAACTCAACCCACACAACTGCATCAACCAACTAAATCACCAACATGACAGCAAACAAATAGAACTGTGTTTGAAATACTCTTTCCTTTTCACAAATAGCCACCGCTCTTTGAAACTTGTCTCCATTCTCAAGCTGTCTTGACTTCAGGCAAATCATCTGTATACAAGCCTCTTTTTACTTTGCATGAGTTCTTTTTGTAGTATAGGGCAGTCCAAAAGATGCACACCTGATTTTACAGACATCTGAGAATGCTTGGCTTGTATTTGCTTCCCAAACACTTAAAATAACACCACTGCCACAAAAAACCCACAACCCCAAGACTGAAATACAGTTATTAGCAAACAAGAACTAAGCAAAGATAATGAAATGGCAAGATAAAAGATAAACCCTGAAGGATAAATTCTTCTACTCAATGCCTATGAAGTAATACATTTAAAAGCAATCACAAATGATCTCAGAAGTTAATGCAAGCTTTTCCAGCAATCTAAACACATTTATCACCTATTGACTCTTGAGACCTTACAAATGAAAAAGAGATTTAAAGCCCAAGTCAGATAACCCAGTGCATATCTCCAGACTGGAGCTGCTTACAGGAGCCATCCACAGGAATTCTGGGTGCAGACAGAGTATTCAGTGAGCCTGGCTGGCAGCATAACTGTTTCAAGAACTTCTGGGGATTACAGTGCCTGGCAAACTGCATCTGTAACATGCAGGGATTAGGAAGAAAAGATAATTCACTGGAGGAGTGCTACCAACCTTACACATTTGAGCAGATAAGGAGGGAACAGTTTCACTTGTAACATGACAAGCAGGCACTAAGGTAACAAAACCTTGTCTTTGAGACCTAAACTAGTACATCATCTTGTAGTGGTCCACATGCCACTACTCCAGAATGGTGCCGCTCCGAGCTAGGCAATTATACCTTCTTACATGCATTTCACTGCAGAAGCACTGTGACCACAAGGCACCACTGCCGTGTTTAACTACCACTACACTGCCTACACCTAATGAAAAGGGGAAGTAAGATGAAGTCTAAAAAAATCCATATAGTTAAAACAAAAAAACCCTTATATCTCAAGAGACTTTCATATATAATATATAGCAATATGAAAGGTATGAGAATAAGGAATTAAACTGTATTTCCGTAATTCAAAAGCTAACAAATTACATCGGAATCATTCAAAACTCAACATTGCAGACCAAAGAGCTTCGGAATTAGGCTTGTACATCAAAGAAACCTAACCTGCTAAAATAACTGCAAGGCACCTCAACTATAAAGTAGTGGCACCAGGTGTAGAAATGAGACACGACTGTATTTGTAATTGGGAATTAGAATAAAAGTATTCTTTGTCGGAGGGGTCTTCAGGGAGGGCTGTAACTTTCTCTGCCTTTCGGTTTAAAAAGAAAGTAAAAAGACTAAAGTTAAGAAGAAAGATGAAACAAAAGCAGTGAAAGTACATTATTAAAAACCAAATAAAAGCAGACCACAGCAGGTAATTTCATTCCCTTGAATTACAAGCAGAAAGGCAACCAAACTCAGTTTCTTTCCTTGGCTGAAGTTGTAAAAGTTCAAGACCTGTAGCTGCCAAAAGCAATTACAGACAGTTCAGCCTCCTCCATTCCCTTAAGATCACTTTTAGCTTTCTTCTTGTCCTTTCAAGGGGACTGAGGTTTTGTATTCTTACTCTTGAGAGAACCAACCCTCATTGTCCAGTTTATACCACTGTACCATTTAGTTTCTCCTGTAAATCCAACTGTTCCCATGCAGGGGCTAAAACTGCATGTGGTAAGAGCAAAGACTCACAGAATGGAACTACTCAGACTTCTATTGCTTGAGTATCTTCCAGCTTTTTATATGGAGATGACTGACTTAGATGAGTGACAGCAGTGAATGTCATCTACCCTGAGTTTAGCAAAGCTTGCAGTGTGTTCCAGTGTCCTTCACCCAGATTGGTAACATACGGACTAGGTAAGCAGACTATAAAGTGGGAAAAACTAGGCTGAAAAAGCTGTAGTGAGGGGTACAAAGACCAGCTGACAGCTGGTTACAGGTGGCATTTCCCAAGTGGCAATACTAGGGCCAACACCTTAAGTTCTTTATTGACACTTTCAGCAAGTCTGCAGATGATACTAAATTGGATTTGTTCACTC
Organism: Lathamus discolor; assembly: GCF_037157495.1. NCBI lineage: Eukaryota > Metazoa > Chordata > Aves > Psittaciformes > Psittacidae > Lathamus > Lathamus discolor. Next base: position 182,389 of record NC_088888.1, read on the forward strand.
TTCAGGGATGACAACTGGAGGGAGAAATCCTACTGCTGTCTTCAACTACCTAATGAAAAGACATATAACACAGGTCCAGGCTCCTTTTCAGAGAAGCACAGCGATAGGACAAGAGGCAGAAGACAGTTGAGTTTCAACAAGGGAAATCCCAACCAGATGACGGGGAAAAAAATTTTGCCAGCAGTAGTCAAACACTGGAACAGGCACCCAGAGAGGCCATGGAATCTCCATCCTTGGCTCTTCTGGAGTACTGATGGGAAAAACCTGGAGTGCACCACCTTCACGACATTTCCATCCTCTTTTACAGGACCAGCTAATTAATAGACGTTATGAAGCCGAGGAAGAATCACAGAATCTGAGTGCTGGTAAGTTAAATAAGCAAAATAAGGAATAGTTTGTGTGTATTTTCTCCTTTTAAGTAAAGTCAAGATTGTTAAAACATCATCAGACCACATAAAGCTTGCTCCAGAGTTCACCTAGTAAAGGTCCTCATAACACACGACAGCACCGCCCTACAGCATTCATCTGTTCTGAAAAGGAGATGCAAGTCATCACTCTGCATCTGCATGCTGTGCAGTGCTGTGTGTACTATGGATTCACATGGTTTTCTGGTGTCTTTGTGATGTACTGGAGAACCACTATTGTGTTTGCTCTCAGAGCTGTGAGGTGAGGAGACATTTACAATACTTTTTCTATGTAATCTTCTCTCTGAGAAGAGAATACCTTCTTTCGATATCTAAATGTCAAAGGAAGTAAAAGGAACTCTGCAGGATTATTATCTCCAGCTACAGCTCGAGAAGCAGAGATTTGACAGTTAAATGACTTTCTCAGAGAAAAACTAGCTGAATCAAGCACAGGAAACTAATGTAACAACTTCCAACTTCCAGTTTTCTGTTGGCATTGAGAAAGAAAAGCCACACATTTGCCAACAAGAGAGGAAATACATATGCGCATACAAAGTGGTTTTCCTATCGGAGCATACACACTTTTTTTCTAGCTTCTAGTTATTTATGGTCTGGAATGGCTGAGAGGAGCTGGATGTAATGAGAAAATGAAAACTCCTTTGGAATGCAATGTAAGAGCCCCTTTTACACTTGCTACACTCCTCTCTCTCGCTATGCTCTTGCTTTTCCATCATCACCTCCCGCCCCAACACAGTAAGAATTTCCTTGACTGTTAAATAGAGGATGACATAAGTGCTTACATCATTTACAGAAAGAAAATTAATAAACCCTTTCTGAGCTTTAACAAGCCCCTTCTTACATCAGCATTAGAGCAACTTCAAACAATACCTGAAATGCTTTTGCAACATTTAGCCAAACTCAATCACGACTTCTTCACGTGCACTGAAGTTGGTATAATTTAATGTTTAAATGCATGCAGCCCTAAATTGCAGCACTGACCACTGAGCCTCTGCCTCCCTTCCAAAGCCATCTGTGGCTTTCCTGCGCAATCAAAGATCCTCTGGCCAGACGAAGAGTAATTAGACAACTCTTCCAAAGCAGAGCAGACTGACCTTTTATACCACATTACCAACTGATGCTCTTAATTGGCAAGCCAGAGCTCTGAGATTCTTGTTGCCTCCAAGGCTCAGACATGAAGCAACAGAAGGAAAAACAAAAGGTACTTCCAAAGCAGCCCACGGGTCAACCTGGCACAACTCCGCTGTGATCAATCACATCCTTTTGCAAAACAGAGGCTGAAATGAGCTACTGGCAGGCAACCCACCTCTATAGAACACACAGAGTCAATGAGATTGACTTCATCTTACCTGATATGTGTTGCCGGAAGGGACTCATATTGGCGAGAAAGGAAGAGCTCTCTGTGCTTCAGCTGATGTTTCTGTTTATCAGTCAAATCAACCTCAACTGTAGTTTCAGACTCTTCTTCAACTTCTTCTGCAGAGAAGCAGAGCGTAGGTCGAAATTAACTCTGTGCATAACACCCCTGCAGCCATCTCGCTTGACATCCCCCACCCCTTCGCAACCTCCCCTACTACTGCAAAGAAAAGATGAGTTTAGCAGGGCTGCAGTTTATGTAACTTGGCAGAATATTAAGTATGTTGAATTCCATACCTTCTACTTAAAACTCTTAAAAATACTATGCTCCTCTCCTGCGGTACTACGCATTGATGTCTTTCACACAGCAGGAAGAACAATCCTAACAATATTAGTCACTCTTTTTCCATCTTCTTTCACCTTGGTTCTTTCTCTGGGGGTGCCTCTTGCTTGCTGAACAGTCCTGGTTTAGTCTTGCTCTTGCTGATATTGGTATTACTAAAACTCTTACAGAAGTCCTGGGGAAAAGCATGCTTTCTATGAACAGAACTTACCAAACACAACTGCAGTACAAGACTGCCAAGTCACAATCTAAGACAACTACTGCCTTCCATACGTTAATCTTATTAGACACTGACAACAAATAGTGTATTTCCATATTTAAATAAGACCTACAATTATTTCTATTTAAAGCAAGACAGCACTATTTAATCTAGAAGATAGCATCTACAGCAGCAAATCATAAATGATACCATTTTTGAAGGGTATTTTCAATTGAAAAATTTCTTTCACAGTTCTAATCTGGAATTCCCGAGTATTACCTCACTTATAATAAGTCTCTAAAGGGAGTAATATTCCTTGATCTTAAAACAACAGTAAACTGGGAACGCAAAGGAAGAAATAAAAGCAGATACAAGAAAGTGCCACACACAAGAGTTAAAGAGCAATGTTCACAATGGTTGCTAACGTCTCATACGATGACAGGCTCTCCAAAATGGCCTTGGATCTTCACGGCTGAAATCTTCTTTCCTACTCGGTTCTTGGGACATGTGAAACTTCAATCTCTATTTCCTCTTGCTTCCCAGAAAGGACAAAAAGCCTCTGGGAATACTGTACGCAAAACCAGGCACTTTAATACCTTCTCTAAGATTCGACAATTTTCTACCTGCTGAATTACCTCTCAGCTGCAAAACCAAGTGTACTTTATAAAACATGGCTCCAAAATCAAACAACCAAACCTCAGCGCTAGGGAGCACTGCACGTAACCATGTGCAACGGATCGCCTCGCCCGCTCTTTCAACAGTAGCCCTTTCCACAAACAGCTTACAGACACTACCTCAAAGGAAGCCTGCCCGCATCCTCATGGCAACCACAGCTCTTTCCAAACCCACTACGTTACTACTTTCTTTCTTTTAAATCATGCCCCTGTGTGGCTCATTCCACTTCAAATAGTTCTCTCCCCGAAAGTGATAAAACAATATATCTGATATAACCAGTTCTTCAAATCCAGTCCCAACCACCTTAAGCCTATCTTGCTGCAGTCTCCCTCAGTCACCCTCCTTGTTTTGGCATGTTCTGTGTGGGGAGACAACATAAGAAAAAACAAAATGAAAACAAGACTCCCCCAAGTCTCATCTGACACCCCACAGCCTCGCACGTACAGGTTCAAGTACAGGTTCTCAGTGCAGAGTTATCCTGGCATCTAGAATACTAACAGTAAATAAACCTTAAAAAGGATAAATCTCTGTGAAGGCAAGGTTTTTTAATAAGGGAATTAAAGAAAAAATAGAAATTAATGCAAAAAAGCTGTATGTTCATGGTGGTTTCATGATAGCTGGGACAGGGCTGTGTTTTGCATTTGTGCTGGAAACAGCACTAGTAATTCAGGGATGTTTTAGCTACTGCTGAGAAGCTTACACAGAGTCAAGGCCTTTTCTGCTCCTCATACCTGCACAAGGAGTTGGGAGGGGACACAGGACAGTGACCCCAACTGACCCAAGGGATGTTCCACACTCTATGGGGTCATGCTCAGCATACAAAGCTGAGGGAAGCAGGAAGGCGGGACGTTCAGAGTGATGGCGTTTGCCTTTCCAGGTAAGTTACTCGTGACGGATCCCTGCTTCCCAGAACGCCTGCCTGTGATGATGGGAAGTGAGGAATGAATTCCTTGTGCTGCTTCGCTTTTGTGTGTGTTAAAATACCAAGCCAAGCCAGTGACTGCTCTATTGTTTGGGGATTTTTTAAGTTGATGCACTCCTTATATTATTCTACAGGTCCAAAGTTCTCAGCTTGCTATATTTATTTCATCTCTCCTTCCTGAAAGCTATCAAAGCAAGTTATTCTTCTGTTATAACCATCTGAAAAAGCTGACAGAAAGCTGTCTGCTAGAAGGCAATTTAGGCATCCAAACACAGGTGTCTGGGAACCTTTCAGACTGACATACCCAAAACATATGACTGCACATATGGCACAAAACACAGGAGAATATATGTCATTTTAAAGTGGCTGCAGGGAGCCAGAGATGGTATCGCAGAGTTTCAAATGGCTTTAGACACCTGTGCTCAAGTACCTTAAAAGCTCCCTCAGAGAAAGAATTTAAAGCCCCCCAGACTTTAATCATATTTATTGTACTCATCTCACATAAGCCAAGAATCCAACAGTCCAAGAGCCTGAAGCTGCAAGTAAATGTCTCCGACACAGATCTCTCAAAACACTCCAAACCTACGCATGAAACAGTGAAGCTTTCCTGTTGTATGCTTAGGAATAACACACAGATTTTACTCATGACCTGACAAGCTCAGGAGTAAGCAGAACCAACCATGGCCAGACACAGAACAGTTCCACTCTTAACACAGTATCACCAGGTTAAGTACACAACTTTCTTCTTCAGCACTATAATATAAAACCAATGCTAACAGCAGGATTAGCATTTAGTAAAACCAGTATAGTTTGCCCCAGCAGTAACACAAACCTGTAGCAGGGAAGGAAACAGTGCACACCATAAAGAAATGAGAACGCTACCTCTGCTTGACAGCAAGTACAAATACAAAACCAATTTGCTTATGGCAATACAAAGAATTTCGCATCTGAACAAACCTTTGGAGAGCTGCTTTTGAACCAGGTTTTTTGCACAGATCAGGCCTTAACACTTATCAGGAGAAAAGTGGTGATGAACTTCCAGTACTTTTGGAGATCTCTTCACCTTTTTGACTCAGATTTGCATCATGTGCGATGCAGCCCAAAGCTAAGCACATTGTCAGCACTCAGGATGAAAAACAAAGCAACAGCTCAGAGCAAGCAGATATTTTAATGCAGCAAAATGGTGACGCCAGACACAGGCCTCACTGCTCCAAGGGTGGAGCAAAAACAGAGTTCAGCTTAAAACTGTTCTGCTTCATACCTTAGGCATGACTATATATTTATTAACATTATATATATTTACAAGGTATATTTCATTATGTAAAGAAAAACATCCTAGAGTGCAAATGCAGGCATCTCCCAGTGCACTTGTAAAGCTTTATTTCTTACACATGGGCTTTTTAATCAGCAATGGTAAATACTTACTCTGATCCTGAAAAGCAGAGTGATCTTGGTGATACTTTCAGTGGCAGCGCCACAGACTTACCCTTTCCCTTTTCCCCCTGATGTAAGTATGACTTAACTGACTCAATCGAGCCATAGATACTGGGAAGAAACAGAAATCCTCACTCATTTTACATATGCATCACCACTTTTAAAACCATGAGGAACTACCCCCCCCCCCCCCCCCGTGGTGGCATTAGTGCAATATAGCAATAAACAACTGTCCATGTCACCTCAACTTTTGACACAGTGGCTTTATTTCTAGTTAAGTAAGGTGATGACTCAAGCTTGCCACTAGGAAGTACTGCTTGTTTTTACAACTGAAATCAAAATAAACTGAGGGCAAGCCTCTAGAAACAGAATGCTCCCATTTATTAGAAAATGGCTTCAAAATAACCCCCAAAAAAACCACAACCACCAAATCCTGAAAGATACTTAAAGGTTTAAGTGTGACTCAAGCCAGTCTATACTTAACCATCAGCTAGCAAACAAGTTAAATTCCTCTAACATATTACTCTTCCTTAACTAAGTCAAAATTACCCACCATCTGCTCCCCTTGTCTACTGCAACAGAAAGCAAGAGAAATTCGTTTAAATACTGAAGCCTATCTTCAGGGAGGAGCAGTAAATCTTCAGTTTTAAGAGGAAGACTAAAGCTCTCCCTCTCCTGCCACCAAGCTGCTGATGTTGTTTTCACCTAGAGGTTGGCTAGATCTCAGAGCCATGGAAAAAGGTCTCTTGTAGCAACTCCTCCCCAGAGCTGGCTCACCTGTGAGGTCAGCCCAGGTTATTCAACATTTGATTCAGCTGGGTCTTGAAAACCTCCAAGGAAAGAGGCCGTGTAACCTCTCCAGCAACCCAAGCATGGTGAAAAGTCTTTTCCTTGTATCTCATCTGAATTCCTCCTGTTTCAATTTGGTCACTGCGGAGTCCAACTCCATCTTCTCTGTAACTTCCCCATAGGCACTGGGAGCCCACTTCCTCTCCAAGCGGCGCAGGCTCAAATCCCACACCACAGCCCCTCCTGTCTCCACCTGTGATGGTGGCTTCTGCCAAGCTTGCTCCAATTTATCAGCGACTTTCCTGTACTGGGGACCTAAAACTGGATGCGGTACCTAGATGTGATGTAACAACTGCTGAATAATCAGGGAGTATCATCACGTGCCTGGATCTACTGGCTGTGTGCCTGGTAATCCAGTTCAGGATGCTCTTGGCCAACTTCATTGCCAAGGAGCTGCTGTTTGCCAGCACCCCAAGGGCCTATTCCCCTCTGTCCTCAGCCTGTATCCCTGCCAGGGGCTGTTCCTTCCCAGGTGCAGGGCTTGGCACTTTTCCCCACTGAAATACCTTCAGGTTCCCGACAGACCATTCCTCTTGCTTTCTAGGAACCCTCAAGCATATCACTGGTGATCCCCTCAGTGTTGTGTCACCTACAAACATGACGAGCACACTCCACATTGCCCACTCCCATCACTAACAAAGGCAGGTCCTCATGGGGCTCCACACACAGTATGAACCCTTAACCACAACACTCTGACTCAGACCATGCAACTAAGTTTTTATTCACCTAGTTGTCCCTTAATCCAGATCAATTCTGCCTACCAAAAAAGCTAGTGCTGTCACAAAAGCAAGAAGCGGAAATAAGAGAGTTAAACTGGGAAGACATTATGGGAAAACCCAAGATTACTCTTTCCAACAGCAGCACAAACCAGCGCTGAATTAGATCAGCAGAGGAATCAAAAACTGAGGTGCATTAACTTCCTACCTCTTCAACTTAATTGCTTCCCATTTTGAAAGCGTATCTCAGCTTAAACGCATCCGGTTTATGCAAGCTGAGGTGGAGAGATCTAAATCACTTACACTGTTTTTGAAGTTACAGCAGTTTAACCAAGGTTGCTAAAATATCTTTAAAATTGCCTTAGATTGGTGTAAATTTTGGTTCAAATAATGCCACTGAGCCTTACTTCAGAAGAGTTTCTAAGCTTTTCCCTTTCCTGCACCCCTTCTTCTCCTATGCTCTGCCCAAAAACTATATACATCGTAGATATCACCAAACCTGCAGATGAAAAGCTGCGAATGCTGAACAGCAGCAACTTTACTGCACACATCAAAGGGAAGAAGTCTCTTTTAAGCTCATCTGGTTGTGGCAAAAAACACCCACAAAAACAAGTGTGCATTTGGCAGTTAGATGCTACAACACTAAGAATTATAAATACAGATTTTGGGGGAGGGGGAGTAAATCCATTTATTGCCAAACTGAGCACAAAAGATGAACATTAAGTCTAACCATCTGAACAACTACATTCAGACTGTGAATGACGAGCTCTTAGGTGAGCAGTTGGCCAATTTGCTCATCTGCGTGAGGCTTCTTGCCACACGTTGTGTTGTACTAACTTAGCTGTGATATTTAAGCCCCTAATGCTGTAGTAAAGCAGTTTAAACAATTTCGTGAGCTAGACTATGCATGACTAGGCTGTCAAATTGACTGAGAAAGTGTTTACCAAAGCTGATTTAATTAGCTTTACTTACACCATGGCTGTTAGTACAGTGTTCAGATGGCTCTTAGAATATATAACATCAATTTGGTATTTGCTGTTACTGTCAGATAGGAGTACACATCTAAAGCACAATGTGCATGGATTATGAGTCAGCTAGACAGCATATTACCATCTGAAGTGTGAATCTGAGCAATTCTGCAGGTAGGAAAATAAAGACTGATCGGCTGTACTGACAGGAAACAGGTGTACTTAAAATTCCTACTGGATAGCAGAGATGTTCATGTTATCCATGTTAGGGTTATCCAGTTTTCCTACACAGTTACCCAGGTTAGCCTCCCATGCTACCTCATCGTTATCGTTCCAAAGGAGGTCACAAAACAAAAGAAGAATTGCCCTGTACAACCATTAGGAACTAATACATGCACCTACCCTCCGGTAATCAAAATTCTTTCTAAGATCATGCAAAAGAGGGTGTTTTAAGTCCTTCCAAGTAGCACATCACAGTAACAACTCCCAGGACAACAGTCAGTTATAACTCTCTCACACTTATGGTAGTCCTGTAACAAAAGTATTTAATGAACACTATCCGGTTTCATTAGCAGAAAACTCCACCTTTCAAAACGTGATGGATGGGTTTTTTGGATAACTGGGTTTGGAGATTTTTGAGAGCAAGGAGCCCGTAGGTGGAAGCCAGAGGAGAATTACCTTCGTTAAGTAGGATGAATTGTGTTGTGCTACATTAATACATCCTAATCAACTGTGACACGAATAAATGCACGAGTAAGCACAGTAGATTTTTAACCCTATTATGCACCACCTCAAACTACTTGATGATGACACCACACGAGGGTCTCACAGAAGCATGAAAACAGTGACATGCAGGCAGTGGTGAAAGAGCTGGTGATTCTGTATCAGAAACCTAAACTAGGCTTTCCCCCTGTCATCCCCCTTACCTGGTTTCTGTCTCACCTACTCAAAGGCAAACTCTTCCAAACGAGAAAATACCCTGTTACAGGGCTCAAAATGCATTTGGTCATGTGTACACCTGTATGAAGAGTAGCAACCTGCTGCAGGACATGTGAAGCTACAGCCCTACTTTAAGCAGCAGATTAGCAAGCAGCAGACTCTAAGTTGTGCCACAAACACAGCTATTTGCAATATGATGAATATCTGCAATGTCCAGTTACTGGTATCCAGCTCATCAGCCGAATCAGAAGCCAATTAGTAACTTTTCTGAAGTGCAAATACTTCAAAAGCTATGGGAAAGCAAGAGTAAGGTTTTAGTTCCGCCCTCAAACCCAGGCTGGCAGCCCACCCCTGAGCAACAGAGCATGTGGGGAAGCTGACACTGCCCAGGAATCAGCTTTTACATCTATCATCTGACTGAAGGAGTACAAAGGCTATCTGCAAAGGTGCCATGTAACCTGCATGAGTAATTACTAGACACGATTTTGAGAACATGGAGATCTACATCTGTTTTTGTGAGTCTGATGCCATTAACAACTTTTCCCATCGCTTGCATTTTCACCATTTCCATCATTTCCATACAGCCCTCATGCTCATAATAAACAAGATGGTCTTTTTTTTTAGAACAGGCCACAGGTATGCCTGATCTAGTTAGTTAACAAGTTGTGTAGTCGCCTCTCCTTAGCAAAATGCAGTGTATATATTAAATGTATCATGCAGATAAATAGGAAAACCAAAAATCTCTTTAGTTTTCTGTAAGAACCCAGAGCCCACAGTTAAGGTCTATGCTGGCATTTTCTTTCACAGAGTGACAATGATAACCACAGAGCTTCAGAGATCTCAGCTGCTTTTCTAACATACCATTCACATCCTCAATAGCAGGTAAACAGCTTTTCAAGATCTGCTGGCAGAGACGAAGAGGCGCAGATTGTACAAGCACTTTCCCACCCCTACTGAGAATGGCATATGATTCTGCTTATAAAACACAAATTATTTATCCCCTACAGTATCTCCTTCCAGAAGGGCTGAACGCTGTTTGTTGGTTTTTTTTTTTTTTTTGCAGGAAGGAAAGAAGGGAGGGGGGAAGAGAGACAAGGATTTGTATATCCTGTTCTCGAGTAAACTTAACTAAGATACATTAAAGCTCTACGTGCAGGATTTTAAAATGAGAAGAATGTTATCCAAGATAATGTCTGTTCAATGCCAGTGTGGTAAGAAAGCTGTTCTGTTTATGGACCTGAGGAGATGAGCAGGAAGAGGAGTTCATTCACTGCGATGGTCTGTGTAAGACTTAAAAAAAAATCACTTGTTTTCCATCTTAAGGTATGCTAGAGATTGATCTTCCAGGGTTTATACATTATTTCCTTGATGTACCTACAGAGAACTTAAGATTCTAATTAACAGGAACTAGACATAAGACTGAGGTATGAACATATGTGTATCACTTCTAATTATTAAAACCTTTTCATTTATTCTGATGCTGGTGGGGGAAAACAAACCAACCAACCGAACCAGTGTAAGAATAAACATCACATTGTATTAACCAGTCAAATCTTTAAGATGTATGCCATTTTTGTCATCCTCTTTGTAGACAACACATTCAAATACTGGTTTTATTATGGCATCAAGACAAATAGCTCACTTCATACATGCTGAATGTTCAGTATCCTGATCCTGGCTTTGCTTCCCTCTTACTAAGAAAAAACCTGAACAGAAATAAAAAAGGATATAAAAAAAAAAGGGGGAAGAGCATTATGAAAATATATGAAGCTGGTCACCCTTTGGAGGCAAATATAAATACAAAAGCTGTCCAAACATCAAAGCCCTTTCTCTTGTATGATGCTTGGCAACTGAGTCCTTGGCCCCTTGAGGCCCTGCTGAGATTAATAGCGTGAAGATTCTGCTCCTGACAGCAGCATCAGTCAAAGGATCTGGCCTCCGTCACACAGCAAAGGGCCACAGTACCCTGCAGGATGAGGTTACAGGTCACTGACCCTGCCAACACTAACAATTTCTGTGCTGGTTTAAGCCAAAAAAAGGCTGCACTTTTAATACAGGGAACTGAAACATGACTCTTTTCAGTGTTGTGTAGCACTGTCACAATCCTCCACAAGAAACAAGAGCAGACAAATCAAAGTTAAAGCCTATCGCTTGGCATATACAAAATGGGAAGTCTGCTAAGTTAGCTGTGCTGGTTTTGACGGATGCTTGACCTGTTGTACAACTAGAAAACACGTACGTACTTCCATAACCTCTGGATGTATGCGTAACAGTGCTCTGTGCACAGCCCAGCACTCCACAACCTGCACCGACAAGAAACCTTATGTACCATGAGAAATCTGCAAACAAGTTCTAGATTCAGCCAGTGGGTGACAGCCAAGACGAACTACTTGGCTCCTCAAAAGTCTTTTAGGAATTTAGTAATGTAAAAGAGGCTTTTACCAGAAAAAAAAACACCCTCAAACTCGTTTTGCTTATGGGAACGATATATTCTACCTTAGTACAAAACACCTCTCTGCAAGGGTTCTTGCAGAAGCACTTGGTTTGCACATCAAAATCAGAATCAAAGCAGGATTGTACTACAACCCTTCCTTGCTCAGGTAAGGTTACAAACATCAGCTGAGGTGAAACCCAACATATTGATCAAACAAATCACACTGCCACAAAGCCCAGCTATTCCAGGCACTCACTCTGATAGTCTGTGTGGTTCAGGACATGTCAAACTCGACATGTGCTTTGAGCCCATATCCCATTATCTGTGCAAGTGACATGCAACACAAGTAATCTGCAGACAAACCACAGAAGTACTTTACAGATTAAACCGATCTGCTGCTTCTGCCTTTCCCATAATACCTCATGCCATGTATACATACTCAGCAGCGCATGAATCAGCTCAGGTAGGGAGCACTATATTCATTCTCACACAGTGTTCTGCCCAAGCTAAGCTCTACCTCTATCACCATGTGTGACATTACGTGAGTATTACCAAGAACAACTCTTGCAGGCTTCATTCTACAGCATGGTACAGACATTCAAGAATTACAGCTGGCAAGCCTTTAAATCATGAGGCCTGATCCCCGATTCATACATTTATGGCTTTTGCATGATGGGTAAAAAGTCTAAATTCATGGTGAGTTTACATCATTCAGATTTGTAAATTCTATAAAGTACTGATTCAATCAGGCTATCATTGAAGCCTTTGAAGGTATAAATTGCGTCTCTAATTCAAGCTTTACAGATAGAGATAACCTAGCAATGTTTTTGTAGCCTAAAATTTGTGCTTGAGCTGCACAGTGTGGGTCCCCTGGGGAGATCATGGGAAGAGTCATTTCAAATTACAAGCCAAGGAAAAAAAAAGTAGAAACATCTGAGATTATGGAAACTAGGAGCGTGAAACATCCTATTTATCTTCATGAGACAAAGCCACCTATCAATAGAATCAATTCAGATTATACCAGTATTTTAGAAGGCATCGAGGAAACAGTGTAGGATCATTGGCCTGCACAATTGACAAACGTGGAGGAGGCAAGAAAGTTACCAGCTGAGAGATGTTTTCGACAAACCAGAAGAAACCCAGGACAAGAAGTACAGTAATACTGATGCACATATTTAAACTTGACCATGGGGAAATTAATCCTAAGGAACACATGCAAACAGAGAACTTACAGTGCTTCGGCAGCTTTCTGTGCTGCAGTCTCCTCCCAAAATTCAAGTGTGAAGAATTTATATTGTGAGTATACCTCAAGAAAGTGCCACAATTTGTAACCCACTGAGTCCCTCCATGCTCCACACACTAGTAAACCATAGAATCACAGAATAGTCAGGGCTGGAAAGGACCTTACACTTCCTTACACACATAGGAACTTAGATCATCTAGTTCCTATCTACCTACCATGGGCAGGGACACCTCAAACTATACCATGTTACTGAAGACTCCACCCAACCTGGCCTTGAAACACTGCCAGGGAGGGAGCATTCACCACTTCCTTCAGTCGGTAATTAAGTAATAAAAATCAAAGATGCATTGCAGAGGTCTACTAAACAGTAAATCCAGGTATGGCTGCCCAAAATGACAGATTTATTCTGGAGAGGTCAGAAAATAAAGCTCATGGTTACTAGCTAGTTTGCTAATTCATGCAAACAATGCATGTTAGAAAGGGTAATATTTTGACATGTGCAAACCCCCACATACCCAAACACACATCACATGTATTCAGGTGGAAAACCCAATGTATTTATGCAAGTTTTCCATCAGAGCTAAGAACTCCTAAAAGTCTGAGCTTAGTTGGAAATCCATTCACTCCATTAAGAGAAAATCATTAGCATTCACAATCTAACAAGACATTCTGCACCACGGAAGAGTCTGAACAGCCACAGTAGTTAATGATTCCACAAGATACTCAAGAGCTGACAGTAAAGTTGTTAATGAGACAATATACACCACATTTAGCTACCAATTCTCAAATGTCATTCACAAAAAAAGGAGCTTCACTGTCAGAAGCAAAAAGCTCCTCATTACTGCTGCTATAGTGCTTTTACACTTCGGGGGGGTCACAAGTATACAGCTCTTGCACAAAAATCAAATGAACAAAACACATAAATTATGAGACTACGCAAAGCGCCCTTGAAAAGAGTAATTGGGAGCCTTGAGACATGGTCCTCCTTGCTGACAAGGATGTCATTCCGGGCAAGACTGGCTCTATTTCATTAAGTTCTGAATTCCTCCCCCCTCTCCAAACAAATGCTAAGCAAAGGATTTCTGTCGGGTAAATGAAGAAAAACTTCACGCTCCCTTGTCTCAGGAGATCAAAAAGGTCATGTCTTCCTCACACAACAAACAACCTACTCCTCAAACCTAATTTCCAGAGAAAGCGACAGTCACACAGATACAGAAATACCTTCACATACAATCTACTCTGCCCCAATTAAAGAATCAGTTATCTGTATCATCCTTAAATGACCCTCCTGGGGTGTGTCCCACCCACATCACAGACTTCAGCATCCCCAGAAGCAACACAACATACCTGCTTACTTTGCATGTCTCTATTAGTTGACTGTAAACAAGCATAACATGCAAAATTCCCGTCTGGAGCAAATGAGCTACAGGAACTCACTCGCCTACACTTTCCTGGTTTACTGATCGTGTCGTCTCTGTTCACCACCCCATCTTCAAAGCAAACCCAAGATGCCTTGCTCACAGATGCAGACTTCTGAAAGACTTGTATTTTCCTCAAAGAAAGGACGGCAAATAGATGAGGCCAAAAAAGAATTTTCTCCTAGTTCTTGGGTACTCACTGAAGGGGGGTGTGGGCAGACACAGATGTCAGAGCCAGCGACGCTAAACTGCAACCAAACACTACAGAAGCTTACTACTTACAGAAGCCTTGAGATTAAGGCGGTAGGATCTAACTGAACCGGTTACACAAGTCTGCTCACCCACTCCTCAGGCATATCCAGCAGCCAAGCCTTCTTCCTTATAAATGCTCCAAGAGATTCTCCTGTCTCCGATTCTCAGCTCTGCCTTCCACTCCTTAGCTCTTTTCCCTCCTAACATCCAGAAAAATGGCATCCTTTATCCCAGGGTAACATCAACAGATCTGTTTTCTTAACAGCAAGCAGGAAAGAGGACTCACCAAGTGCAATTAAAAACCAAACTGTAACCTAACACTAAGTTCTGCAGCAGAGTCACTTACACACTACTGTAAGGCATACAAACCAACTGAACTCATGAGCTCTAAGGACCTGATTTTCTTCCCCCCCATATGACCATAAATAAGACCAAAAGGTGCTGTTTCTCTTTTATTTGTATTGAGGCAAATACAACACAATGATCTTTTCATTTGAAGGACCACCTGCTAAACAGATTAAACTCTTTAAACTTCAATTCCCTTAAAAGAGTAGCTAAGAACTCACTATGTCTCTGAGCAGCATTTCCTATAGGATGGATGGCAAACTCTTCCAGCACTACCAGTAAAGCGAATAAACTGGAAGCTGTATATAGGATACAACAATCTAAGCAAGCATCCACCCTGTTAAAACAACACAAAAAGTATTCATTATTTCAACATTTAAAGTGATGAAGGTGAAGAAAATAGAACATATGCAATGGAAGAATTAACATTTGTCTCATATTCATTTGATCAAAGGTGCTTCTAATTAAATATAGGCTGTGGAGACAACAGGCATTCAAGGGAACTAATGAGACCCAAAAAAAAAGCCAATGTAAGGTTTCAAATAAAATCTCCATTTTTTACGCTAAGAAATTACATGATTTGAATCAAGTAACAAGAAAAGTCTCTCCAAGTGATTTTTCAGAAAAGGGACTCTGATTAAAGAAACATTATATCTTCTCTGAATAACAGCTTTTTAGTTTGATGTACAAGAAGCACTATGATGGAAAAGAAGCACTATGATGGAAAAAACAAAGATTTTGGTTGTATCATCATCTGACTGGACAAAAATAACCCAGTAGTACTAGCTTATAAATGTTCTGAATTATACTGAGTGAAATATATGACTAAGAAAAGAACACAAAGCGTTTTCTTGTGTGACCTCGCTTGGAGCAGTGTGTGCAGTTCTGGTGTCAGCCTAACAAGGACATGGAGCTGCCAGAGCAAGCCCAGAGGAGGCCACCAGAATGATCAGGGGCTGGAGCACCTCCCATATACAGACACGCTGACAACACTGGGGCTGTTCAGCCTGGAGAAGAGAAGCTGCGTGGAGACCTCAGAGCAGCTTCCAGTGCCTGAAGGGGGCTACAAGGATGCTGGAGAGGGACTCTTCATCAGGGACTGCAGCCACAGGACAAGGGGTGATGGGTTCAAACTGAAAGAGGGCAAGTTCAGGTTAGATCTAAGGCAGAAGCTCTTCCCTGTGAGGGTGCTGAGGCGCTGGCACAGGGTGCCCGGAGAAGCTGTGGCTGCCCCATCCCTGGCGGTGTTCAAGGCCAGGTTGGATAGAGTCTTGGGTGACACAGTCTAGTGTGGAGTGTCTGTGGCCATGGCAGGGGGTTGGAACTGGATGGTCTTAAGGTTCTTTCCAACCCAAACCATTCTGTGATTCTGTGATTTTACTCGAGTTCTTTACTGAACCCCCAGAGTCTTCACAGACACCATTTTTTCTTCCCCTTACAGACTGAATGTCTAAATTCTCTATTGCTGGTTTAGTTCTATGTAGACTGGAGAAAAATACTGAAAGAATGAAGTGAAGTTCTATTCCTTCGCCCGCTGAAGAGCACAGGAAAATCTCTTGGTTTTTTGCTGGAATTATTAACAATGCCACTATGTAACAGCAACCACGTATTAAAAAAACCTGATGACATATGAAAGGAATTCACATTTCACTTCTCTGTATTTTGGGGAATATTAATGAGTAATCTGCCTCACTATTAAATACCATAAACAATATTCCTCAAGTTAAGATCATTTTCTTGCCATCTTCTAAGCTAGCTGCTAACCTGCTGCTCTACTGAACTAAAATGCTTCCCAAAAATTAGATTAACAGCTCCATTCACTTGGATGCATCTGGAGTTTTTGGCAATTATTGTGATCCTGATGCAGACTGACAGTATGCAAAACAATTGGGGGGTTGGGTTTTGTTTGTCACAAATACAAGGTATAGTTACTTAAAGTAATCAAGAGCTCAGCAGCAGCGCAACTACTGTGTAAGATCAAACCATTTCCAGGACTGCTGGAACTTGCTATTAATACCCATTCTGGGATCACTAACAAGACTCTTTCTTTTCTTCCTAGGAATCTATCGTGTTCAAAAAGGCTGCAGCAGAAAACACCATCTTGCAAAGCAATGTGACGAAACACGACTGCTCAAGAGCCAAAAGCTAAGACAAACCCTACAATTAGTTCAACCACAAGAAGTAAAGCCAGTCAGTGATCTCTACAGAGAGCAACAGAGACTGAAAAAAGGAGACTTTGACTACAGCTCCTGTTATCTACAAAGAAATCTGTTTTACCTCTGAACTTTCGGTCACTGAAACCAACATGCCTCAGAGTTATTTTTGAATTGACTCCCATCTCATTCACAAGAGCATCAGTTTTGTTGACGACAAAAAATACATCATGCGTGGGCTTTATCACCAGCACAACTCCAGGCGTTTAGTCAGGAGCTCGGCTCACCTAAAGTCAATGCAAACTCTCTTAATATATCAGAAGACAAAGACCTCTGATAACAGGAATTCCTTTCTCTATCTTCGCCAGGTGGTTGACTAGGCAAAAGCTGTTGGAGGAGCTGCAGTAAGAGAATAACTTCAGACATAGTATTACATGATAGCGCATGACCAAAGAATTTCAAATGTGAAGTACCGTAAAAACCAGCATCATGCAACTCAGGCCACCCTACTCAGCTTCCAGAAAGTAAAAAGTAATAGTTCATAAAGCTATTACAAAAGAAGGAAGTGCAGAAGTTGAATCCATCGCTGTAAGCCAAACCCCATGCTGGTCCAGAGCTAGTACAGTCCCCACCTTTGCCCTAAAATATTTATATCAATTCCACTTTAAAGGATCATCTGAATTGTAAAGATCCAGCTACAGTTGGCAATTTCTCATTCAATCACACCATTTGGTTACAGGGTACCTCTATACCTTGTGTTTGCTTCACCCATTTTAATGAGCTGTGTGGTTTTGTCTCATCTCTCCAAGTTCATCTGCTTATGTACTTCAGTCATAATGGCAATAGTTACTGTACTGCCTTCTATTCACCTCTTCTTTTCCCCATAAAGTAAGCCTCACCACTGCAAGAAGAAAGGCATTTCCCCTCACAGAGACCCTATGGTAACAGCTACAACCTAAGTGCTGGTGGGTGCTGACACTCCAGCAGAACTCCCCTACTCAGTCCAGGAGGCTGTGTAAGACCAAGAAGCTGATCCTGGCCAGTATTTTGGTTTGGCTTCCAAGTTGGCCTTATCATAAACTCTATTTTATAGCAACAGGAAAAAAAAAATGGTAGCAATATAAAATGCCATTAGAAAAGATGAGTAGATCTTATACTTAAAAAGACTCCTCTAGACATGTACACTGGAGAAACCAGCACCTGAACTACAATGTCTATTCCGTAAGAAACTTGCATCTCTTAGCATTTCTTTTTCTAACACCAGATGTCCTGAAGCATCAACACATTTAGCTATAGAAAACATCCCTAAAACATTCCGTTCATAAATATACAAATATTTTGTTTACATACATCGTATTTTTAAACAGAACACTGTGATATTCCATAATCAAAACATTTAAATAGATCTGACATTTAACTACATCTGCTGTATGAGCTGTAGGAAGACCTAGGCAAGCAATGTTTCACTATGTGCTGTCCCCTGTAACATGTATCTTGTGAGGTAACTTGGCTGATTCCAGAGTCTGGTTAGAAAGGAAACATCATGTACAGACAAAAAATCCACAGGGAAACCTAATCCACCAGAACACACAGTTAGAAGACTTACTACCTGTGAGACAGAGGGATTCTAGCGATGCTCGTTCAACCACCTAGATATTACATGTCTATTTTCTCACTAGAAACCAGCAAGAGAATCTCCGCAGAGAAAATGTGATAATTCCATAGTACGTCTATTGACACCAACAAACCCCTATAGTGGAAGTGCAACAGACCGTCAACAAGCCCTTGACATCAAAGTGCGGAGAAAATGGCACTCTAAAACTCATAAAGGAAATAGAAGACTCTTACCCACTTCTCCAATTCAAATGATGCCCACAGAACTAAAAACACCCTTCTAAAAAAAACAAGCCAACCAAAAAGCTCTACACTATTCATGTTTTAAAAATCAAATTGGGAAAAAAAGATAAATGTCTTTCCAGTAAACCTGTTCTCCCTTTTCATCCTTTTCTCTGCCCCCTCCCTTAGAAAAGAAAAAGAAGCAAACAAGAAGTGCTAGAATGCTTAGTGAAGCTCACTGAAAGTTCTATGTTTCTACACATTTCATACAGAACAACTCAAAAAGCTGTATTGATTGTAGGGGCAGACTATAAAATAGGTCACCAGTACTTAGAAAGTAACCCAGCCTTACCAGGAAAGCACTCAAATAATTCATTCCCTTAGAACATAAGCAAGATGTATCATTTTTCTTTAAGAAACAAGCTACTACTTCACACTATACACTCGAATCACCTCTACTTCTCTAGGACCAAGGAACAAATAAAACAAAAGTCAAAAGCTGGCTGGTTCTTTTCACTAACAGTACTTGTATCTTTTCATTGACAGAAACCTGACATTCAACGAATCGTAAGATATTTCTTAAGCACCTATTTACACCATTGTGTATCTGTACACAGAAGATGGCATTAGACAATGTCTTTAAAGATAATTCATTCCAATCAATCAGAGAATAGAGCTTTATAATCACTTATTCACATATTAATGTTGAAAACGCTAGGATCATTTACAACCAAAATGTTACTTAACTTACTACACATTGACACGGTTAACACTATATTTACAAACATGAGTGCAATAGTTCGCAAATAACTATCTTCTCAAACACCTCCAGGTTTTAGGTCTGGTTTTGTCTTCAGAATTGTATTTTTAATTACAAAGTTATGGAAAAAATATGGTATTTCAGTTGTAGACCTAACAACAGCTACCAAGACAAGTTAACTTCATGATGAAAATGAGACTTTCTTCCCCAATTACCACTTGTTGCTCTTCTGAAAGAAATCAAACCCTGATACTTACTGCTATTTTACTCATTAATACCTACGCTTAGTATAAATGCACAGAACTACTTTACAATCTCCAGTGATTTTCAGTCTGTGATGAAACATTCCACTATTTACAGTAAGCACTACACATTTATGTCTAACTCAAAAAAGTCAAATCAAATCCTCACAAATGCTTTTAAGCTTAAATCAACTTACAGCCAGATTTAGTCTTGACATAAAATATAGCTGTATCTTCCAGATAAGAAGTATTTCTCTTTTCAAATGGAGACTTTCAATCACTTTAATACAGCTTATAACTTAAGTCCTGGAAGCAACTACTAGGAGTAGAGCTAGTATCAGATAATGCTAAGCATCTAACTGGGTATTAATTAATGCCCAATACAAACATGTTTTCCACATGCCAAAGAAATGCAGTTTTAATTAGCCACAGAAACTGAACAGGCAGCGACAGAAAAAATGCCCTGCACAATCTACTTACTAGCATGCTTATCTGCAAGCATTATAAGGCTGTTGGAGATATCTCTTCGCCTGTAAAAGCACACCACTTTTGCTTCCACGTTTCCATTGGCAGTCTACAAAAGAGAGATAAATCAAGTCAGAATGTATTTCTGATCAGCTGAGGAATAGAAATTAAATGCCCTCTGTTTGCGATCTCCCCTCATGTTAGCAGTTCTCACATGATCAGGCTGAAATCAACAGAATTACTCAAATAAGCAGAACTTCCTGACACCAATATCAATTCAGATCAGACAACAGTATTCACAGAATCACAGAATGGTTTGAGTTGGAAGGAGCCTTAAAGCTCATCCAGTGTCAACCTCTTCCCATCTGCAGGGACGACTCCTACTAGACAAGGCTGCTCCAAGCCCCATCCAACCTGGTATCAATTATAATTACTTTGTCCTAAGAATGTACATATTATTCAGCTGGTTAAAGATGTAATGCCAGTATCATGTTAACATGAGAAGCCTTGAGAAATACTAGAAGCTCATGAACATTTCTTTGCAACCCAGCCTTAGACAGAAATGTGTGTTTCAAAGTACTGTTAATTATTTTTTTTTCAGAATCATATTTAATATAACATGGATTGTTTGAAAATTCATTGCAGCTCTAAGATAAAGAAGCTACTTAGCTCGCAGCTGTTCTCCTGACTCGTTATAGGGACCATGCTCTTCAGCCTGATAATGTAGAGAATCTACTAATATTTGGAGAATTGTTTCCTCTTGCCCGTCATAAGAAGTACAAAATCAGTTCATCACCTTGAATTACTTATTTAAAACTAAAGATGAGTTTTACTATTAAACTATTATAATGTGTTACTCAGTTTGGCACTGAGTAATATCAAGTTTTAATTTTCTTACACAAAACCACCACCACCAAAAACGTATCTGATCTCTAGTAAAATAACCAAAGCATTTCATGGCACATTTGCTCAATGCCTTTAATACGTAATTCACTATAGACTATATCCTCAAACCTCTCTTTTAAAAAATAAGAGCTAACAAAAAAACCACTGTATGACTCCGTTCTACCATCCACAAGCAAGATTCAGTTTTTCCGCAATGCAATGCAGTTTGAAGATAATAAATATCCCATTCAGAACATCACTGGAATCACTTCAATTACTGTACATAAACATTCTTCTCCAACCAAAGTCTAAACTGATTTGCCATGCACAAATTCAACGGCTGTTGTGTCGGCCAGCACTAGCAGGTAAGGTGGTTGATGTCTGCTAAGGAGCAGTGTTATGTTCTATTAAAAAGAAGAAAACCATTTTGCAAGTCACCAATTCTATAGTTTACTTTCTAACCACAGGGATCATTATTTCCATCGTGACAGGCATTCTGATCATTGACTTCTGACATAACATGTTGGGAAGTTTTAACACTGGTTGATGGATGATTGAAAATACGCTATGCTAAAAAATCCCACACCAGTCTTAGTAGTAAAACAAAGAAAAAGAATCACACTTTCCCCAAAATGACACTGTGAAAATCCTCCATTCTTTACAAAATACACTCGGCTAAAGTCAGAGAATGCAGTCTCTATTCACAAGCCCATCCTTCATTCACAGCTGCCAATAAGCAGAGCAATGAACAGCCACAGAAGTCACATATTCTGGTATCTGGTCACTGCAAAGTCTCACTGATACCCACCAGCTCTTTCCAGACACATCCAAAAGCAGGTACATTCTGCATTTGCTATCATTCCAGATGGATTCGCAGACAGAGCATTAAACTCATTCATTTCCTCAAGCATTTGTAGGATTTGTTTGGAAATTTCTACAGCAGAGTACTCCTGTCCACCAGGACTGATCAACTGGCTGTTGCCTTGCATAACAGAGCAGAAGGACTGGGTATCACACAGCAAGAGCTCAGTGACTGGAACACAAAATACACCAAAAAACCCCAAACAAACAAAACCCCAAACCAATCACACCACACACCCCCCCCCCCCCCCCAAAATAAAAACCTTATGGGATGGAAATCACTGTCAGTGTTTGAAAGTGCACTGTCTGCCAAAGGTTAAGCAAGAATATTAGTTATTTGTGTACCTTGTTCAGTTCTTCAATTCTCCTGATGAGATACGGGTTGCTGGAAGAGTTTTCAAAATACACATAATCTGCAATGAAAAAAGGAAAGGTATTGAAATACCAACCAAGCACATGCAAAATCGTATCAATGTTAGCGCAGAAAACGTTCTCCTAAACATAGAAGGCGTTAAAAAGCCGAGATTTCTTAATGCATGTTAAGACAATGAAGTTTTTCTGCACTGAGAATCAACACCGTTTGTTCCTAAAGTCCAGTTATAACTGTGCTACACGTGCTTTAACAATCGTGCTGAAATCAAGTTAAATGCCTCGTGGTGGAGCCTACACTTGCATTCAGCAATCCACACGCTTCATACCTGATATAAACCCAGTGGTTTCTCACTATTGATTAGGGAAGATTTAAGAACTGAGCACTTGCACTGAGTTTCTGTATTACAGTGATTTCCATAAAATATGGTGCCTAGCAGTTACTGTCAGAAGCTGTGGTAGTGGAGTTGTCCTAAGGAGTAATACATGTTTAATGATACTTGCTTTTGCTGTCATCTCTGTTCAGTAACATACAAACGATACTAAGCAGTAACAGTCCAGGTCTGTGAGGTTCTTCCAATCAGACGATCACTAACATACAAATATTTCCATAGGGTAGACGGACGTTTACTTACACCCTGAGAGCTGCTCCCGTGTAACAAACAAAGAGTTCACAGGGAGCACATCTCCTTCAACAGCTTCCCAAAGCCTGTTTTCCTCAAATGCTAATCACCCTTTACATGTGACACCTGGCTTCTGCACCATACACCTTGGAATCTCTGTTTGCAAAAGTTGGGTGGGGGGACCGCAATGATGCGCAGGACTCTTCCACAGTGTTTCGACACTACATTACAGTGAAACAGCACCTGGTGTAGCTCACTTAGCTCTAAAAACCAGCGCGTGATCTGTGGATGCTGCCCACAATTGCTCGCTAAGATTACAACAAAGTAGCTGAGAATCTATGACCTAAGAAGCAAACCCTACCCAGATTTCAACAGCACTGCACAGCGAAGTTTTACCTCCCTGAGTAAAGGCTGCCAGGACTGCAATTTAAACGCCCTAATGAAGGAGCATGCTGATGGCCGATTTGTGGATGTGTATCAGCGCTCTTTGAAACAGAAGCAGAAAGAGATTCAAACTCCCATCACCCCTCATTTCCCTGCACCTTCCCTCTCGCCTCAGGCTGCCGAGGAGAGCGCAGGAGGAAACAAGCCATGCCTGAGCACCAAGCAGTGCTGAGAACCTCACCGGAGCGCTGCACCTGAGCCGCAAAGCCGAACTCGGCCATGCCCGCTCCGTAAAGGGAGGGCACCGGCAAGTTACCAGCCGCTGTTCCGACAGGCTGCGGACGGGAAGGGAAGGGAAACTGCCCCGTGTACTGCCGCCGCAGTGCCAAGCCCCCGTCCGGGCTCACGCCGCCGGGCAGGGCGGCCCGCGGCGATCCCCGGCTCCGCTGCCAGGCCGGTTATTAACCGAAACCCAGCCGCGGCGCCACCTGACAGCCCCCGGCTGCCCGCGCCACACCGCACGGGCCCCGCAGGCCGCAGAGCGGCAGCGCCGGGCCGAGGCGGACCCCGCCGGGCCGCCCCTCGCTCGCCCCGCGGGCGGCCCAGCCCGCCGCAGGGCGCCGGCTCGGCGGGGCCAGGGGCCGCTCGCCGGGGAAGGAGGCGAGGCGCGCAGGGAGGCCGCTCTCGGCCCGCGCCGCGGCCAAGGGGCAGGAAGCCGGCGGCACCGCTGCCCGCTTCCCTGCGGAGGGCGGCGCTGCCCTTCTCCTCCTCGGCGGCGAGGGCCGGCCTCCCACCCAGCGCACACGGCTGGCGGGGGAGGAACCCGAGTCCTCCGCCCCGCGGAGAGCCCGCGGCTCCTTCGCCGGGAGCGGCCACGGCGGCCCGCTGCCCTCGCGGCTCCGGCCGGGGCCATGGCGATGAGCCGCGGCGAGAGCAGGGCACCGGTACAGCCTCTGTTCGCCCCGGCGCTGCGCGCAGGGCCCGCGGCTCGGCTCGGCTCGGCCAGGGCCAGGCCCCGTCCCTGCTGCCGGGCGCCGCTGCGTCCCCACATACCTCCCACTCGGTACATGTTGGCCGCCATGTCTGCGCTCTGCGTCGTCGCCGCCGCCCTCCTCCTCCCTCCTCCTCCTCCTCCCGCCTGTGCCGGGCCGGGCCGGGCAAGGAGGGAGCGGCTCCTGCTGCCCCCCGCCCCGCGCCACCCTTCCCCGCCCGGGCGCAGGACGCAGCGCCGCGCCTCCCGGGGCCGCCGCCTCGGCCGGTAGCGGAGCCGCCCGGCGGAGAACGGGTTAAACGGCCGCCCCCCGCCGCCTCCTTCCCTCGCCGCGCACCGGCCCCGGGGCGGGCCGCAGGCCGGGCGGCCCGCGGCGGGGTGTGTGGCGTGCGCGGCTCCCGCAGCCCGGCTCCCGGGGCGGGGCCGTCCGCCGCTTTGTCCCCCCGCTCGGAGCTCCGCGCTGCCCGGCAGGAGCGGCCCCGCCGCGGTTTGGGGTGATGCTCGCTGCTCCCCCGGCGCCGCTGTGTCCGCCGCAGCCGGGGATCTCCGGCCCTCGGAAAGCGAGTAACAGCGCGGAGAAAGTTTCCGAGGCCGGCGGTGAGCGGCACCTGTTGGCCGAGAGCCCTTTGCTGGGCCTCGGCCACCCTGCCCCGCCGCCGGCATGCGGGCACCGCGGCCTCGGCTGGCTCGCACCGGGCGGCCGAGAGCGGCTCCCACGGGACAGAGAGGAGCAGCAGCCGGCCTCGGGGCGGTGAAGGACTTGCGTAGAAACCCTCCGGGGAGAGGGATATGCTGCGAAAACATCGATACTGCTGTAAAGCGAAGCCGTTTCCCCGTGTCCATACCAAGTTCACACCTTCGCCGACGAATCATGCACTTCACAAGCAAATCCGTCCCTCTGGGGAATGCTTCCTTGCTCGCTAACAATTTTCTTGCCAAGAAGGCGATGATTTAATCTTGAGTGTCCTGGATTTTCGTGTATTACCAAGTGAACATTTCACTCCATCCCAAGCTGCAGGGAAACACATCTGTTATAAGGATGAGCTTCCCTGGTGTTTCAGATGAATGCATGCTCTCTTTCCTTTCCCTTTTTAAGTGAATCTGGCATTATTAGATTCTACTAAAGAGCCTACTTGCAGGGCAACTGAAAGTAGAATCTAGTTAATAAAGATACTACTTTCAGGGCGCTTTTCGTTTCCTGTGTGACTGCTTTGTGTCAAACAGGCAACTGGGTACCCAATTCCTGAAATACGCGAAGTGGGCGTATGATACAGTGATTCAGTCTTCTTTAATAGACAGCAACGCATTCCTGCACTGAAAGGAAAAAAGGGATATCTTCCTCTATTTTGTCTCCCAACAAGAACATCTGTGGGAGCTGAAAAACTCCCTGGGAAGCTGCAGCTCCCTCCGGCTGGTTACTTCTAGAGACACAGTAACACTACCTTAGCAGAGACCTAAAAACAGACACCTAGAAGTTAAAGTGTTGGTTTGACTCTTGTGGTTTACTGCTTGTTTAACGAAACAGGTTAAACTTTAAAGGCAAAAGTCAATTCTAATAGTCGGCTTGTCACAGTCATTAGCAATTAAACAAAATGCCTCCCAGCTGTTTTCCTGCACTGCCACATCGGAGGAGTTTCCCACCTTTTGAAACTTGCAATGGCCACCAGTTTTCTCACCTACACTGACCCAGCAAAGAGTGGATTTCAACAGACACAGACCCTCGCTGCCCTCAGCTAAAGGCAGGGCCCAGGGAAAAGGAAGGCAGCTCCTGAAGGTACAGAACTGGCCTCTCAAAACAGTGCCAGAGCAGCCAGAAAACCCATGGTCCCAGCCAGCCCGTTCACACTGACCACAGAAAATAGCAAGGAAAAAAACCCCTTTATTTACAATTGCGTGACTAAGGCATGCATCACAGACCAGATAAATAAAGAATAATCTTTATATACCTTAGTACTGAATCATTGGGCCTCATTACTCACACTAAGGAGTTGATAAACCCACAGGCAGCACAACCTGGTACTGTTTGGGGTTATGCTGCTGTATTTGCACAGTTTAAAGTCCCTGCTGGAAGCTGAGGGAGGCAGTGGGCACAGCTAGCTGGCTCAGGTACTGAGCTGCAGCACATTTTACTTTGGTGCAGTGCATAACAAAAGCCTGGAAGCAGTTTATTTTCTGTGCTATCGCAGTGCACAGCATGGGGAAAAGTGTTATGTAAATACCTTCATTTTTCTAGATTAAATACAACAGAAACCCCTTGTTTCAGCCACAACATTGTTGAGAAAAACATCAGGCAGGAGCTTTGTCTTAACCTGGTAGCTGAACTGTATCCAGCTACAGACTGAGATTACTTGTGCTGTTCTAAAGGAACCACATTCCTGGCACAACGTAAAGTTCCAAAATAGATTGTTCCTGTTAGAGACGCAGATTACTCGAGAACTTTTGTTGTTCTGCCATCCCGAGCAGCCCATCTTTCCTCCTCATATTCCTCAAAAAAAGGGCCAAAGACAAAAGAGTGTAAAGAATAATTCAAACACAGAGCAGTTCCCTGGTCCAAGCTCACCAACTGCAATGATGAAATAAGTATTTTTCACTGGGGATAATACAGAGTTTCACTTTTCCTCCATTCAAGGCTTCTCGTGTGTGGAATTTGTCACACAATGGGAATCTGCTGTCAGAGAGTCCGATTCCTGGGTTTTCATTTTTAATTCCCTATAGCTCTTCAGAGACTGAAAGCTGTGTTCAACCAGTGGCAAACTGTGGCTGTTCTCATTAGCTCAGAGGTTTTAGGACAAGTTCTCAAGGATTCCTGCATCAGACACAAAACCTTCTCACCACCAATGCTCTTTCCCCACTATTGCAGAGCCAAGATGAAAGCTTCTGAAAGCTCCAACAAACCTGTCACCCACAAAGCGGCAGCAGAAGAGAACTCCCCTTGTAGCTCTTGTGCAACATCCTGCTTTGTGTCCAGAGAACTTACCTTCAGAGGTTCTAGCCCACCATCGTCTCCAGCCAACAAAAGCCTGAATCTAACCCATACCCACTCCCCCCCCCCCAAGCCAAACAAATACAGATTTGCTCAAAAAAGACACCAGTATTGAAGACAAATTACTCCCTAAATTACTTGCTTAAGGATTAAACCAACGCTTCAGAGTTCTGAGGTAAAATACGTTGGTAGAGGTGTGTTTAAGAATGGAATACTTGGGAGCCTCGCAGGTAGAAACATCTTAACAAAATCGACAAAAGCATTGGGAAAAGAGACAAAACACTGGAAGAGAGATGCTTGAACCTTAACCAAAGGTGCTCAGAGCTTTCATGGAGACTCACCCTTATGCTGATGCAACAGAAAGGAAAAGGCATTTAGCCTTTGCCATCCGGGGGCCATACTTGTAAGACCTGCCTAATTCAAAGCAGCTGAGCCTAGAGGATCTTGTTGGCAAAGGTAATCTGGGAGCACAGGAAACATTCAGCACTTCAAGCTTATGTCTTCAAGCCAAGGGAACGTGGCTCTCTTGCTAGTAAAACTTTGTCACAGTAAATAAACAGGCTGCATGCATGTAACCCGTAACAACAATACAAAGGACTTTACAAATGATTATTTCTTGTCAGCCTAAACTCCTGCTTACACTGAGAGTAACTCACCACAGCGGAGGACTTGGGCAGTTTGCAGACGTGTCCTGGAATATGTAGTCTGTACCAAGGCACTTTCATCTCGTGTGAGCAAACATGCCTGCAAACACAGCTGCACAGGGATCAGACTGCCTTGCAGGCAGCTAGAAGTACACGTACTTGTGGTTTTTATTCATGCAAAGACACAGCGCAGCTTGCAGAAATTCATATTGCTGTCACCTAATTAGTCACCAGAGAAAAACCTTTTTCCATGTGAATACTCATGGTGACATTTATAAGAACCTTAGAAAACTTCCATTTTCTAACAGGCATTATATGAGATTGTACGGATTCAATTCACAGGAAGATGAAATTCAGTGTTTATTATTGTATGCAATAGGTAATTTTAGCTGCCTCTACTGAAACAGAAGCCAGGTGTGATCTGTAAGAGATGCTTCCATATCAACTTCTTTATGGAACAGGAAAAAACCTCAGCACTCTCACAAGAGAAAACCATCCCCTGGCATCAGAGATAACATCGGCTTTTTTATTTACTCTGTCAGTCAGATCTCTCAAATGACTCTTGGATAAATATGTCACTATTTTCATTAAAAATGATTTAAACAATAAAGTTAATTGCAAAATTATCAGTAGTCTGCAGATTTAGATGTTCAAGCCAAATCTTCAAATTCTAAGACTGCCACTAAATCAATGTGCAGAGAAAAATGGTGCTTATGGCTGGCAACAACTTACTTGAGTGGGTAGTGAAAAAGACATATCACCTAATGGACTTTCAGTAAGTATTATACTATTATATAGATAGATGCTGTATCCTACCATCCAGCACTGCTTTGACACCATGCAGAATTTCATCTCCCACAAATCAGACAACTGAATTAAGGACTTTTTGTGCAAAATAAGTCAGATTTGGTCCTGTTTATGTCTGTCTCCTTATTCTGACTGAGTTTGCTTGAATGAAATCCATACTATTGCAACGGAAATAATACTACAGGTTTGATGGAGAGACGGAAGGAGGGTAAAGTAAGGTTTGTTATTAATCTACTACTACAGACTAGGTATGCCAGAAATGCATTTCTTCCACTCCACAGGCATAACTCTCACAGTTTTTGCCAACAATCTCAGTAACAGAGCAAAGATCTTTTCTAATTAGATTGGCCGATTTCCTTTAATCTAGAGCTTTTGTTATAGCTACCAATTTACTTTGCAACACAGACAAAGCCTACAGCTCTAGGATCCTGTTTTGTACCCCATTATGTTTGCCAGTGTTAGAGAAGACTTAGGTTCACATCTTGTTTCTGTTCAAGCCATTGTGACTTTTGTGGTTGACTCCAGTAGGGTTAAGGTGAGGCCATTATATACCTTTATCTGCTTGGGAATCGGAGCAGTTGGAAAGGTCTTAGAGTATTGCACACACCTGCAGCACTCCTAAATGAAGCCTTTTTGGGCTTGAACACAATACTACTAGAGAGGCATTAAACACACCACAGTAGATGTACTCTTTATCTCTCCCTTTCTCTCAACTGATCTATTTTTCCTGCTAAACACCTGCTAAAAAGCTGTCGGAGGTGCTTAATGACACATATTTAAGTAGAGTACAGTACATTCATCTGAGCAGAATTAATTTAAGGCAAGGACTCAGCATCTGTTCAGTTCACTTTGGGGATAGAATGGTTACAGGCAAGCAACGTACTCATCAAATGTACCCTCAGTGCCTCACCATGTCTCTGAACACTGCTTTGTGTTTCCATTACAGATATGTTCGACCTGAATTTCCCAGGTACCGGGTTTACCTTTAGTTCTGGAAATCAGAGCAATGTCTTTATGCAGGTAGCAAGTCTCCAGGTCAGTGCAGCGAGAAGGCTCATTCTACTGGTAGGAGCAACTTCACTTCTGAAATGGCTGGGTGAATTTCAGGGCCACATTTATCAGCGGTATAATACACACACCTTCCTCTTAAATCGTGCCTGCCTGTGTTCAAGTGACCTTTATTTCTAAGGCAGTATCAGAGAGGAAGTCAGTTTGCCTGCCTGATTAACAGGCTTCTGACTAGCTGATGTGCTTCCAAAATCAGACTGGGTCCAAGCGAGGAAGAACTGCAGCACAATAGCGATACTGTTATTTTGGAAGTATTGGGAGTTGCTTTGAAGGGAGTCTTTTACCCAGCAACAATCACATGCCTGGCCAGTGAAGTGCATGAAGTATTAGGATGAGTGGAAAGAACAAGTAATGTAGCGTTAGGTAGCCAGATTACCGCAGGTAGTTAAGAGTCACCACACCAGGCAATAGGTGAGGACACAAGAAATACTGTAGGAACGACAGGCTCCCTAACTGCAAAGCTGGCATGGTTTGTCTGTTGCTGGTTGTATTCTGTTTATGTGTTATGCCTGCAAGAAGAAATGCAGAGTTTGAAAACACTCTTTTCCATAGTGTAAAACTGACTGTTGGAGATCACTCATGCACTCAAAATGCCCTTAGTATTCCCCCCCTGCACGCAAGCAAACAGGAGATGTTACATGGTTTCCTAAACAGGACTACAGCAACGAGCCTAACACCGGATGTCACACGAACTGATGTGTCCTGCAAGCTCTTTAATAATGGCTGTTTGAGCCAAAATAGACACAACAACAGGCAAATTTGTGCCAAAATTTGTACCAAATAGGCACAGACAAAAAAATCTGAACTGCATCCCCACTACTGCAGTACGTCTCTTTGTCATAGAGAAGGCAGATGCCAGTTCTGCTGTCTGAGGTCTGGCATGTCCAAGTTCAGTCTGCCAAGTTGTACTCTTCTCCTATGCAGGTTGAAGATTTTTGGCTCTACAGTCTCAGGCTCATTGATCAGATGGGCCTCTCACTATTCTTTCAGCTCTGCAACCAGATCCTTATGTAGTTTGGGTCTTGGTTACAGCTAGGGGTGGAAACGTGTAAAATCTGGACACCTGAGATTAACCGTCTGCAAGGATCTGAGCTTTAATACTCTACAGTATGGTCTGGAATAGCAGCGGGTATTTCATGTGCTTACAAACATGTCGTTCTTGTCATTTACATTTCAATATAAGCAAAAAAGCAGGGTGCATCAGCCCTCTTCTAATGCAGCTCCACTGGGAGGCAAGTGTACAACATACTGCTGAGACTAACAAACACACAGAGCCAAAGTGGAATGCTTCCATTCCCTTGCCTTCCTCAAAACTATCCAACAAACTGCTCTGAACTAGGGAATCAGCCATGAGGAATGCTGCTAGCGGGAAACACACATTCGTGCTCTGCAGGAAGAATAAGACCAGAGAAGTGTCTCTTAGGTTATGCTCTTTGAGAACACCAAGATTCCCTGGTCCACCGGTTCTGCCATACAACTCTGGAGGGTATTTCAGGGTTCATCCTGCAAGTTCTGCTGACAGAGCTGGAAAATTCAAGGCAAATAAAAGAGACACAAGATAGGAAGGAGCCTTGGGCTCACATGTGTGCAGTGTGCTTGTTTTCCTACTCTTTGAAACACAAGAATGAGCTCTACTGGAATAACCCCCTCTCATACTGTTGCAGCTACCTTCCCTTTAGGGATCTGTAAAAGTTGTTAACCTAATGCATGTCAACAGCCATAAAACTGCGAACCAACCAAGCCACAACCAACAAACCACAAAACAAAAAACCCCAAACAAACCACAACCAAACCCCCGCCAGAGGAGGGGTTTAGTGAGTTATCCAGGACTGCTCCGCTGAAGCCAGTTCCTGCATTTCACCAGAACAACAACCAGCAGCCAATCCAAGTGCAAACATCTGTGCATGTGAAATGCCCAGAAGACATCAGAGGGAAAACAAACACAGCTCCTGCTGCTAAATCACACAAACTGTGGGGTGGAAGAGGCCTGCTCATGTTTGTTTCTTATTTCTGCTTCCAGAAGTTCGGATCTACTTCCCAAATGAGACTCGTGTACCTTCGAGGACTGGCTGGGTCTGTGATTTAGCAGCGCTCAGCATCCAAACCTATCCCTGTAGTATTCATTTCTAGTAGGTGCTGAGTGATATCCGCATTCATGAACACCAGCTGGAAGGTAATGGTGTACAATAGAGGTAGAAAGCCTTCCAGCTTTGCAGTGCTGGAGAGCACCCTGTAAGTTCTTGTCATAATTATTTATAACATCAGTTCTCTACTGACTTCTCCATGAAAACTGTTAAGAAATAATACACTGTGATGGGCAGGGGGAAATTGCCACAAAACCCTCCTCGCACAGTGACTGTCAAGCCTTTCACAATATGACATTTTTAATGAATATCTCAAGAAGATTCCATGTTTTGACTGGGCTCCTCTTTGGTAGTCGCCTGACATTTTGGGATGAGGAAGGTTATTTACGATTGTTTGATGAATATTTTCCTCTGCATATGAGTCATTGTGTGTTTGGCTATCAACCTTTTCTGCTTAGGAAAGAAAATAACAAATCATTGAAGGCAGCAGAGTGAGCTGTTGTGATGGGAGAAGCAGAAGAAGGTGTTTGGGCAGGGCACAGCATTGCCTTCTATAGGACAACATCTGAACTCCATGGAGTTTACACTGCTTGGGATGCCGGAGAGGAGCTGTAGCGATAGGACAAGGGGTGATGGGTTCAAACTGAAACAGGGCAAGTTCAGGTTAGATCTAAGGCAGAAGCTCTTCCCTGTGAGGGTGCTGAGGCGCTGGCACAGGGTGCCCAGAGAAGCTGTGGCTGCCCCATCCCTGGCAGTGCTCAAGGCCAGGTTGGACACAGGGGCTTGGAGCAAGCTGCTCCAGGGGAAGGGGTCCCTGCCTGGGGCAGGGGTTGGAGCTGGGTGAGCTTTAAGGTCCTTTCCAACCCAAACCAATCTGGGATTCTACTTAATCTGACATCTTACCTCAGCCCTTTAGCAGGCTTAATAGAGCCTATAAAGCATAGGATATGTTAAGTTTATGTTAATTCGACCTCTAAAACTTGAACAGGGACAGTGCTTAATAGCACTCATGACTTAAAGGTAAGCTGTCATTTTTTAAAGGCCTTTTACAGATTTTCTCATACATCAAAATGTAAAAGTGAAGTGATCAACTTGTAGTTTAACGCCATCAAAGAGGACAAAAGTGACTACAGCCCTTCATGGTCTTTCTGGAATTGCTTATTACATCACAGTACTCACTCGCTGTTGGAGTCTGCTGCTCTGACCAGCCCAAGGTAATGCTGCTATTTCAGGCACACCTGCCTTGCAACTCCCTCCAAGCGCAAACCTTCGAAGCATAGAGAATCCGTCACGTCACCATTCAGAGCTCTACATTTCCTCCATCGCTATTTCCATTGCCAGCTTCTGTTCCAAGGTTTATAACTTGGCAGTAAAGGTTCAGCCTAGGCTGAAATTTGCCCTGTGTATTTTAAGGAACCCAAAAACTACTTTGTCTTTCACTGCAGAATTACTTCCCTGGTTGTAGGAGACAGAGAGGACTGCAACTTTATGTCAGCAACACAGGCAAAGAGTCCAATGCCCCCAAACAGCTCTACCAAGCAATTTGTCCATAAGAAATATCTTTGCTGTTACTCAGAATATCTGCCTATTGAACCAATTGACCACAATTCCTGCAATGCAAATTCCTTTAACGGATATACTGGAATTCTAGACAGACCATCACTGTTAGCAACGAAAACAAATTGCTTCATTTGCCTACAGAGATAAAGAAACACCGAGCCATAATTAACACTCAGTCACACCACTGTAAGTGCAGATTAACTCTCTTGATACACTGAAGCGTTAGGTAGAAGACACAGAAAGCCAGTGATAGAAATTGGTGAATTAGAGATCCTAGAGGAGGCAAGGAATCAAACGAACCAAGCACTGCAAACAGGAGATGCCTGTTCCCAGTTTGAAGTCTGTTTGGCAGCGCAAATGTTTAAACAGATGAAATTCCTAAGAAAAGAGAGAAGAAGTAAAGAGAGTTACATTTAAACCTGCCGAGGGGAAAAGGCGTTGATGATAACAACACTCCTCGGCAAATGAAGGAAGCAACGTGATCTTAAGGTCATGCTTTGCAGTCTGCAGCACCAGCCTAAACCACAGCATACAAATAAACATTAAAAAGTCCAAACCCCCAAACGAAATGAAGCTGCTCCAGCTGAATGCTGCAGTAGGAGCACTGCGAGACAAGCTTCTCTGTTATGATCACCGAGAGCCAGGGCGTTATCATTCACTGAGGCACAACACAATGGAGCGTGTCTCATTAAATGATGCTAAGCTTTTCTAAGAGACAAGTACAGATGTCAAGGTTCCCCATGTCTCCTGCCTTGTCTGGCCAATAGTTAAAAAAGAACAAACCACAAAACCTCCCATGGATCAAAGGAAAATATGACTTAGAATCCGAAACAAGGCATCTCTTTTATTCTGGCTCTTGCAATTGAAAGGCACAGCTGTAATCTTGGCTGGGCAGCTCAACCTGTGAAAACCCAGTCCTACTGAAAACTTACCAAAGGTATTAATGAGACTAAACCTGCAAGGCTCTGCAGACAGCAGTAGTAACTTGTTCCTTAGCCATCATTTCCAGGAAACGATCTCGTTTGACATCAATATTGTGATGATATTCTGGTTTTCTGCTCTACCCAGGCTAGAATCAGTCCTAACTTCATAGGAAAGTTACGCCAAAGTCACTCCAGCCTCAGCAGCTGGGTCCCACAGCTCATCGCAATGGGAAGCAGGGAAATGAGGGGATGTCTGAATTGCTAATGTCAGTTGATTAGCTTTACATCCTGCAGGTATAGCAGCAGCAGGGTCAGAGGCAGTGGCCATTATAGCAATGCAGGTGGCCACTTGCTGTTTGATTGCAGCATGATACAGCTGGGTTTGAGCACTGCAAAGTCCACCAGCAGCACTCCCTAGCACACCACACAAAGGGATGCATCATTTCCAACTGACTTTCATGATGGATTTGGCACACATTACAGAGGGATACCACTGGCAAACCACTCCTCCCTCCCCTTATTTGCTTTTCCCTCCTGTAATTAGCAGGAAAAGAACAATTAGTGAGCATACTGCAGCTTTCTGAGTGACTCAGGAGCTGTGACTTTAGTGACACTTGACTTAAAATGTGGGGGCAGGTCTGCATGTAGGTAGGAGCTGCAGTTGCCAGCATAGAGACAAAAGGGTGTTGAAACAGGCAAAAATAGGTGCTAAGAAGAAAAATCATTAAATCAGTGCTTGCACCAAATGCAGCTTTAGTGACTTATACCAGAGACCAACACAGCGTAAAAGCTGTACACAAGAGTGTATTTTTACAGCAATAAAGGCGCACTCTCATGCAGCTGTTTTATCTCAAGAACCAGATTCTGAGGCAGTTTCCTCACTCTCTTCTGTCCAAGAGCTGATCAGTCCGGGGGTGTTTGCTGCGTTTGTACCTGATCCAGGCCAGCAGTGGTTACATCTCGAAGCCATAGCTGAACATTAAGGCCATAACGAATATTAACACCTTCATAAAACGAAAGCAGAGAAAGGCAGACTCATTCTGGCGATGAGGCATCTCTGTCTGTGTAATGGAGATAATGGTGTGATCACTCTAGCTGCCAGTTCCAGGACATAACCCAGTCCCTTGTGGGGTTTCAGAAGGCATCACTCGATGTAAAGGGTGAGATGTTAGCACTCCTGGAAGCAGATACCGACTTGGCACCAGTGGTACAGCAGTGAACTTGGGAAACATCTATGGAGTTCGCTTAGATGTTGACAGCAGCACCTGTGGGGACCTATCTACAGCTGTTTACATGGAACCCAGTTGAACAGAACCTCTTTGCTATCCTGGAGACCTCTCCAATATATTACAGAAAGTCCTGAGGCATCTTCACCTTATCTCTGCCCAGCCATGAGAGGCAGCTGCCGTTTGACACCCTACCCTGTACACTCAGGCTGCAGTGGCTTTCCTGGCTTCCCTGGGACTGCCATGGAGCTACGCTCCAGTTGTTCCCCAAGCGCCGGTAATGCAGAGGCTTGCACACCTCATTGCACTGCAGCACGAGGGCTGCCTGTGCTGTGTGCTCACATCCTTCCTCTCAGACACTCCCCAGTGCTGCGAGAAGCTCGGGAGAAGGGGATTTCTACAGAGAGGCCTCATCTTGTTTTCACCAGGAATTGCAGGGATTCTGTGGGAACTGAGCACAAGTCACCGCTGGTTTATCAAGTTGACCTGGGTGGGTGTTTGACTTCCGAGTCAGTGTTTTAAAGCACCTGAGCATCATTTTGAGGTTTGAAATTGCCATGCAAGTGTTTCTCTTAAGTTGGCAAGCTCCATCATTGTTATAAACCAGTACAGTCACCAGGAAGAGCTGCTGAGATTGCGGGAAGAACGTGTAGGATTAGACTAAAAAAGTGAATAAATGCTTTTAGAAACAAAAAGCTGCGTGGAAGGGATCAGAGTGACTGCATTTTGCACGCACAAGTATTAGACAAGACCTGATTCTGCATCAGTGACTGTAGTTTAGTACAATCAGTAGTTAACAACACAGCGTTTGAGAAAGGCAGGATTTAAAAAGGAACTCGTTCCTCTGTACAGGATTCCCTCTATCAGGAAACAAGTGAAAGGGGTTTCAAAAATCCCTTATTTAACTTCATTTCCTCTGAAGTGTGAAGCTTAGAGCAGTGTAATACCAAGACAGAGCTTCTAACTCTCTTCTGCTTCCCCTGAGAGCTCAGATACCTGAAATGGACGAGTTTACTTCTTCTCACTAAGGATTAGAAGAAATTAACCAATACACCAGAACCTGCTCTTCCAAGTATACTTTCCCCAGGTCCAGTAAACCCCGGTGTGCAGGACACGAGCTCCCTGTGGTTAAGTCTCATCGAATTAAACCTCCAGGCTCATCAGCTGCTCTGCATGAGCAGGCAGGGCTGCGTGTGCTGCCTTCAATAGCTCCTCAATGCAGAAGCGCCCAGGAATGGGATTTCGGAGTCCCAGCGGTGCGAGCTCCCTTCCCAAAGAGCACGGGTGACTCCCCAGGGCATCTGCCCCAAGTCCCGACCAACACAGCTGCCGAGTTCGCAGTCCTGTTCTGCAGCAAGTCCCAACAGATGCCTGGGGCTCTCCCGCCAGTGCTCACTGCCTGGCCTACGAACCCATCAAGTCTCCAGTATCAAATCTTCATTGGTCACAGCCACGTTTTGCTAGCTGTTAGCAAGTTTCATGAAGCTAATGATAAATGTCAGGCACAGACTGCGTTCTGTGCACACGTGTACGTGTGTGAATACCCAGCTCCCTGCTAAATGTCATTTATCCCGTTTTAGAAACATTCATATTCAAAATTATTCAGCTCTTTCCAAGTGCCTCAGTGACAAGGGAACGTGTACTCTTATGTCAGGTGCCACTGACTGCATCTCTCATTAGACTCTTTGGTAATTATATGGGGTAATAGGCTCATCTCCTGAAAGGTTTTCTACATAACCCGCAGAGCACAGTGAGGTAGAGGGGCTTGGGTGAAGAGAAGTTTGCTTCAAGGAAAAACATCTATTTGAAATCAATTTTCCCCAGCCGAGACCTAAATTAAAGCTAAATACAAACCACAGTCCATCTGTGCATGCAGAACCTTTTGAAGCATTTGTTCTAGTCGTATGTGTTGCCTCTTCAAGTAATTAAGACAGATACGGCCAAATGCAGCGTGTTTAATACAAAAAAGCATCACATTTTTCCTGCCACAATTTCATGTTACACACCATCTACTCCCGATGAGGGAGATGGTTTTGTTCTGTGTGTACAAGTCTATCATCATGGCAACCTGCACCACAGCTCGAGTTCCAGTGTACTCTGGTCATAAAAAGAACTGAGGTTTGCGACAGAAGACACCCCACCAAAAGCCCATTTTGCTTGCGCTTGAGTCAACAACATTCAGTAGCTACAGAATCTCATCTCTGCCATCAAAATACACCACTCTGTTCACATACAAAATGCAAGTAAGGAATCCCTTTACTAAAGCAAGCATAGAGCTGCACTCAAAACACAGAGCAAGGGGCTCAGCGCAAAGCCAGAAAGAGTCGGAAACTGTAGAAAATACTTCACGCTCATTAAATGCCCCTCGGATGGAACAGCACAGAGCAAGCCATGGAAATCAGTGTTGACACAAAGAAAGCAATTTTTACATAATGACTATTGATTGTACAGTTTCTCCTGGGCAGCAAATGATAACAACTGCAACACCAGGAAAAGAGTAATTGCTTTGATTCAGCATCCCAGCATGTCTCTCCAGATCAAAAAACCCAAACCAACGCCCCAGCCACCTGAATGAACTAAACTACTTGAAGGATTTATTATATTTTAGATTATACAATCCCAGACTGGTTTGGGTTGGAAAGGACCCTAAAGTTCATCCAGCTCCAACCCCTGCCACGGGCAGGGACCCCTTCCCCTGGAGCAGCTTGCTCCAAGCCCCTGCGTCCAACCTGGCCTTGAGCACTGCCAGGGATGGGGCAGCCACAGCTTCTCTGGGCACCCTGTGCCAGCGCCTCAGCACCCTCACAGGGAAGAGCTTTGCCTTAGATCTGACCTGAACTTGCCCTGTTTCAGTCTGAACCCATCACCCCTTGTCCTGTGGCTGCAGCCCCTGATGATTATTAGCCAGCTCAGTTCTTCTGAAGATTCACTTCATGCCTCATTCTTTGCCATTTAACATATAGGTAAGAACTCTTCACTGATTTCTATCTTAACCTATTTAAATGGATTTACTGGCTCACTTGTTTTCTACTAATTAGGTACCATCTTTCTAATCAGGACAGCTGGAACTTTCAAACACACTTCTTCCACAATAGCCTTTGAAAAGGTCTTTTTCTTAATGCACCACTAAGTGTTTTGCTTACAGTCACACAAAGCCTGAAGTGTTTTGTCCCTTTCAGGCTCTCCATCCTGTCTTCTTTCAACTTACTTAAGGCTTTTGGTCACAAAATTCAACCCCAACAAGAGGCTACACTCACTGAATCTTCCTGGAACATAAGGCAGATATCTCACGACAACCACTGAACCGACACGGGGAAATTCTGAGTAAGTGCCTTGAACCAACGTGAGTTACCACAGATTTACCACAAAGCAGCCGACTCACAGCTGCAGTGGGGTGCCCCATCTTAAAATGCCCCAAATCCAAACCTTCACTGGAAAATTGCAAATCCTGTCTGAAATCCAAAGTGCTGCTGCTGGTAAAGTGCTGCTCCTCGGGCGAGGAGGTGTATTTACAGCTATTGCCACCAGCCCGCTAGAACCGATCTCCTCCATTGAAAGTCAGTGATTGTAACTAAAATAAATACACTTGAACACGGCAGACTACAGAGGCAATGAAAACAGGCTGGCTTTGCTTACACTGAGTGTTTGACAGGGTGATTCTGAAGGAGGAAATCATTTTACTCTAGATCTAAAAAAGTGAAGACCAGCAATAGGCATCAGGCAACCTGCAATGCTTCATCAAGCGATGCCTTTGTCAGCCCAGCACTTTACCCGTTGTGCCATACAGCTTCACAACACACGAAGCTTTAGTTTATCTTGAAATGATTCCTAGAACAGACACCCCAGCCTGTGTTTCTATACAGCAAAGGCATGTCCTCAGGCCATGTCATTTGCACTCTCTTCCTCTGCACCCTCCCTGGGAGGAATGAAGAGGGTGAAACCGCATGGAGCAGGAAGCATGACAGACTGCAAAGCCAGGGTAACTCAGCATCACTGCCAGTTCTGGTCAGCTTTTGCTGTCTTTTAACAGGTATTGTAGAGATTCTTTCTTCCTGGGAGAGGGAAACGCAGGAGCACACACCTCAAACAAGAGGCTTAAAATCGTGTTTGTTGCTTATTAAATCAAAAGGCAGCCAAGCAACATGAACGGAATGCAGCTGCTGGAAGGAAAATCCTTTCCAGCTATATGGAAACAGACACCGGCGTGAGCAAAGAGAGCTCAAACCCTTCGCCACGTAGTGTAAAGGGAGTTTTTGGGTGGCTTCTTGTCGCCCCGGTAAATGAGTAGAGAAGAACGTGTAACCGTGACCTCTAGTGGCTGCACCTCGAGTACCACAGCAAAGCCTGCTGAGTCCCCTGCTAACGGACTCGGATCCCTCTCCAAGTGTTGTTTAGGAGACGACAAACAGGGTTAAACCCAGCAGCGCTCACTCGCATTCTGCTTTAAGCCAACCATTTTCACTAAACAACTCGGTGGCTGTCCCTTGATTCTGCCACGGCTAAACGCGCGTTACAGATCTCAGCCGAGAGAGTAACGTGGCAGCAACAAGAACAAAACCACCCCAAACCCAACCCAGAAACACGAGGAGACGTACCCGGAGCAAGAACGGGGCTGGTAAAACACCGGTTTAACCGGGACGTCCCTTTACAGCCACAGCGCTGGAGCGACAGCTCTTTGGCGCTGGTTTTGAAGGGAGGTACTCACCGGCGCTGCCTCTCGCCGGGCGGAGGCACATTCTCGGTTGGGAACACCTCACCGAAAGGCAGGGCTGTAGCTCGGCTGCTTTCACCCCGTGATGCTCCTGATGTCAATAACCCTCGAAAACGCCTCAAATAAAAAGGATTTTAACCCCCCTGTACATACTGCAACCAGCCGGAATCAAAGCTACAGACAGCAGGCAGGGTCGTACCAGCTGCTGATGGTGTAACAATGGTATGTAGGACATACCAATGTAGGTATGTAGGTATGGATGTAGGACACGAGGTGTCTCGGACCCTGAGCTGGGCGGCAGTAGGGAAGAAGGCTCTTCCCGAGGCACCTCACTCTTCCTGATGTCCATATGCTGTGTGTGCGGGAAGACGCGTTTCCGCGCTCGCATGTGCAGGGGGTGGGGGACGGGCTCTGTAGAGCCCCCCGCTCTTGCAGGAACGGCCCCGTGCAGTGGGGGTCCGCGACAGCGGCATCAACGCTTCGCTTCCAGCTCTGCTTTCTGGGGCTGTGTAGTGAACGCCCCCCGCGGCGGGCGCTCGATGAACACCTTCACCCTTGCGCCGCTCGGGCGGCCCAGGCCAGACCCCCCTGCCCGGGGGGTGTCCCCGAGGGGTGGCGGAGCCCCGCGCTCCGCTCCGCTCCATGTGCGCGGGCGCCGGAGGAGGCGTGTCCGTCCCCTCCTACCCCCCCGCCGCGCCGCCTCCCGCTCGCCTCTGAGCCGGCACCGGAGCGGAGCGGCGGGTGCGGAGCTCCCCGGCCCGGCCATGCCCCTGCGGGGCCCGGCGGAGGCTCCCGCCCGCCGGCGCTGAGGCCGCAGCCGCACCTGCGGGCGCCCCCGTGTCGTGCCGGGGCGGCTCCTCCGCCTCCTCCCATCCTCTGCCGCTCACCTCCCTCCGCGCCCGCCCCGTCGCCGAGCGGAGCCGCCAGCGGTGCGAGCGGAGCCGGAGCTGCCCGAGCCGAGCCGAGCCGAGCCGCGCCGCCCTGCCCTGCCCTGCCCTGCCCTGCCCTGCCCGCCCTTCCCCTCCTCCGTCCCGCCCAAGCCATGAACTTTGGCCGCGGCCCCGCGGTGGTGTTGAACGTCGGGGGCACCCGGTACTCCTTCTCCCGGGAGGTGCTCAAGGATTTCCCGCTGCGGAGGGTGAGCCGCTTGCACGGCTGCCTCTCGGAGCAGGACGTGCTGGAGGTGTGCGACGACTACGACCGGGAGCGGAACGAGTACTTCTTCGACCGGCACTCGGAGGCCTTCGGCTTCATCATGCTCTACGTGCGGCACGGCCACCTGCGCTTCGTGCCGCACATGTGCGAGCTCTCCTTCTACAACGAGATGATCTACTGGGGGCTGGAGGGCTCCCACCTCGACTACTGCTGCCAGCGCCGCCTCGACGACCGCATGTCCGAGACCTGCTACTACGCGGCGGAGGAGCCGCCGGGGGAGCCGACCCGCGGCTCCGAGGGCAAGGGCCGGCGGCCGCCGGGCGCTGAGGGCAGGAAGTGGCTGGAAAGGATGCGGAGGACTTTCGAGGAGCCCACGTCCTCCGTGGCCGCCCAGGTCCTGGCCACCGTCTCCATCCTCTTCGTCATCGTGTCCATGGTGGTGCTGTGCGCCAGCACCCTGCCCGAGTGGCGGGCGCCGGAGAACCGCAGCGTGGAGGAGCAGAGCAGGTACACAGCAGAGTCAGTGAGGGAGCCCTCAGGGTAGGAGGATCCTTTATTTTCCCGCTGTCCGGTCCCCGTGTGTCCCGTCCAGTGTGTCCTGCCCCTCGTCCTGACGGTCCATAGCTGTAAACCGCCGCCGGCGGACATCGCCTTAAACCCGCTGCCCCGAACGGGGGCTCCGGGGGGTGTGTTTGGGGGTCTCCCGGGGCAGCGGGTTCTGCCGGGGGCTCCGCGCTGCGGGCGGCGGGGCTCGGGCAGGCAGCGCGCAAGCAGGCAGCGCATCAGGTGCCAGCGGAATACGGCGCTCTGTGAGGGTGGCTCCGACTGTGCGCGGTCTTGGAGCTCTGATTTCCCCCGTGTGAGGAGCCGCGGGACTCCTGGCCCATACAGAGGAGTTAAAACACTCGGAAAATCGCGAGGTCTTGCGACTGTGGAGGGAAAAACAAGGGAAAGAAAGCCCTAAAAGAAAGCAACTCCTTTCTGTTTTCCTCTGGGGAAAGCACGATACTGTGTGTACGCTGCCTGTATTCGTTCCGCTGGAGAAGATCCAGTGCCTGCCGGGGTTCTGCCCGTGTAAACTCGTGTACGTGGGGACAGCCTTAATCCTGTTCCTCCTTCCATCTGAGATTCTCTATGTGGGGAACACAGGAGATGATCAGGCTGCGCATTAAGCTCCTGCAAATGCATCATACAAGTGCCCCAGCATATGAATGTAACATGTGTTTACATTTCCTTTAGATAAAACATAGGTAAGCACACTAAACATTGCAGAACAGCGTCAGAAACCGGGGCATGGGGTATAAGGCTCAATCCTCAGCCTTTCCAGCAAGGACAAACCCTTTTCTGTCGTCTTTGTGACCTCAGTTTAGGGTTACATCAATGCAACTCTGCTGACTTCAGTAGCATTGTGCTTTCTCTCTCTCTGTTCTGTTCTCTAGAGAACAGAATCACAACCAATCCGGTAGGATTTCTCCCATAAATAAGACACAGAAAGCAAGAGGGACAGGGGGGTTGTTTGTTTATTAACTTCTCATTTCCTTTAAAATAGACAGGATATTCAACAGAAAGTTTTCAGCTTCTGCTCTGCTGGAGGGGCCCTACAGTGAAATTGCAGCCTTGTCATTATGAAATCATCACCTTTTACCCTAGCGTTAATTGGAACGTGATATATTATAGCCTAGCAGCCAAATTAATTCCTTGGAAAGTATGTTCAGAGTTTCCATTAGCTTAATGGAAAAGTGCACCTGTATTTCTCATTCTAGTTGAGCCAAAGTATTAATTGTATGAATAAAAAGCAAGATGCCGATTTGAAGCTGTTGATTCCTGCTTAGATTCAGGTATGGCAGAAGTTGCTCCTACAGGTTCTTCCAGTTCCAAAGCCTTCCTTGAGCTTTGCAGGGTTATTGAAAAGGGTGGATGTTCCGGGTGATCTTTTTGTAAGGCAAGAAATTGCGTAGATACCCCCAGCAGACAGGGGAAAATAAACGCAGCACTACCATAGCATTAGCATCGGGCATTCCTTTGTTCACGTCTTCATGGGGTGGGAGTTAACAGCAGTTCTTTTCCTGAGAGAGTTCAATTTGCAGAGGAACAAGGCATGTGACGTGTAATCTTTCTCTCACAGTGCCTTTGGCTTCAAGAACCACTGTGTATTATACACACACATCCTTCTGCTCTTCTCAGTGATTGCCTATTGAAGGACCAGGTCCTACATACTGAGGTAGAGCTTGGGTGAGCACTTCTCAGCGCAGTGAAGGCTGCTTTTAAACCCCAAAGGACCACTGTCAGTGGCAGGGGGAGTTTCTTCAGTACCAACAACAGACAAGAGAGGGATTACCCGAACGGTTGTGGCTGAGCAGTTCCTAACATCTTCTTGCAGGAGTCTGTCACATACACATACTGATACAGCTGATCGTATGGAGCTCATCACAGTTCGATAGCGAGCACATGGAAGACAGATAACAGATGTGTTCTCTCTGCCCGCAGCTGCCGAAGTGCCTTGTTCTATTATAGGAGCCACTTTTCTCTTGGTTGCATATGCTGCACCATGACTAAAAAGCCTCTTATATATGGAAAAAAAAAAGGTGTGAGCTACAGTTGCTTTTATGTGAGTGACCCAGTTCAGTTCAACTACTTACACACACCACAGGATTTGACCTGACGTCCTCAGTTGTCATCTGACTGTATTTCACCTTTAGTTGTTGGTATCTTCTTTTCTTCTGTCTGTAGTTACTTCATTTAGAATGAGTTGGGTTTTGAAAGCCTCAGAAGCCAAGTGGCTGGTTCGGAAGCACACAGGAATGCCTGGGACTTCCTACTCTGGCAATACTGTCCAGAGGCACTTAAACTAGTTTCTGATACATTTAAAAGTTTGAAGCCAAATTCTGCCCTTTGTTCATTAACCATTTAATCCATAGGAGGCTCCTCATAGAAATGAAGAAATTCTGTCTAACGTGGTAACGATGTTTTTTTGTCAAGAGGAATTGTGACATGAACACTGCATGCGGGTGAGTTCTGACTCGCGTGGCACTGCAGTGACTCGGGTGAAGACTTTACCTTCTTCTAAAAGCATCTTTTGTGCTCACCATCAGTAAG
This sequence comes from Lathamus discolor, assembly GCF_037157495.1. NCBI lineage: Eukaryota > Metazoa > Chordata > Aves > Psittaciformes > Psittacidae > Lathamus > Lathamus discolor. Next base: position 226,730 of record NC_088888.1, read on the forward strand.
CCCTGATACTAACCCCCCCCCCCCCCCCACTTTGTTATGTTACAGTTCAGAAAGGTGCCACATGGATAATGTCCGTGGCTGAACGGTGGTAACCATCCCCAGGCCCCCTTAGGGCAGCTGCAGTGAAATCAGCTCGAGCAGCGTGTCTCCAGCTGACCTGGGTATCATCCCTAAAGCCCTGGGCTCACTGACTTTGGAATTCACGGAATCAGCCTCTTCAGTGAGGTTTGCATGGGGGCTCCTGTGGCTCCCAGCTAATATCAGTCCACTGATTCCTTCCACAAGAGGAACCGAGTCCACCAAACAGAAATCATTACATTGCTCTGACTTCTCATGGTGACCACGCTTTCAAAGGGTGAACATGGCTATCTCCTGTCCTTTGGAGTAACACCCTGTGGAAGGCAACAGAGAACCCCACGAGTAAGCCTTTTGAAGGAGAGAGGGATGGGGAATCCGACCTCTGTATTTCAGAGGCCTTACAGACACTGCCAGTGTAATCCCTTGGTTTGCAGGTCCGTTCCCCAGGTCCTTCTCGGGATGAGTTATTGAATTTCTTGTGGTTTCAGATTCTTGCTCTCTTCCCTGCCTTGGCATGTTTCACTTAGAGCTAGAGATCTGCATCGGATTTGCACAGCTTAGGAGCAGACAGCAGGGATGCCTGTCTCCCCTTCTGTTGCTTCTGGCAATTTCAAGTCATCTTTGCTCTCCTCCGAACACTGCCAGGAGATGCACACTGCGGGTCTGTGCAGGAACCTGTCCATACACCGATTTAGGATCATAATCCTTTGGGAACAGCTTCTCAAGCCAGTAACACAAAGTCATTTGAAGCTGGTTTACTGCCAGCATAGTTCTATCTACCTGCCTTTAAGCTACTTTTCCAACGCTAAATACAAGTAGCTTGTTAGCACAGGGGAAGGACTGGTGCCCCTTGCATAGAATGCTTTGGGTTGGAAAGGACCTTAAAGTTCATCCAGCTCCAACCCCTGCCATGGGCAGGGACCCCTTCCACTGGAGCAGCTTGCTCCAAGCCCCTGTGTCCAACCTGGCCTTGAGCACTGCCAGGGATGGGGCAGCCACAGCTTCTCTGGGCACCCTGTGCCAGCGCCTCAGCACCCTCACAGGGAACAGCTTCTGCCTTAGATCTAACCTGAACTTGCCCTGTGTCAGTTTGAACCCATCACCCCTTGTCCTGTGGCTGCAGCCCCTGATGAAGAGCCCCTCTCCAGCATCCTTGCAGCCCCCTTCAGACACTGGAAGCTGCTCTGAGGTCTCCACGCAGCTTCTCTTCTCCAAGCATTCCACTTACTAATCGTGCTTAATTTTATATTGAGAGAATCACTCAGTTATCAAGCCTATGAGACTGCTGTGTTCTTAAGCAAAAGCAAATCAATGCAGTAACTTCTCCATACAGCGTCCCTCACCTGGTGCTGGTAGCTTGGGTTTTGTTTTTTTTTATCTCTGTAAAATATCAGCTTAAAAAGCTGCATTTGAATTAAGACACACAAAAATCATCATTCCTTCATGGTGTTTTAGAACACCTGAAGGCTCACATCCAACATTGTTCAAAAAACCCCAAAATAACTTCTTTCCTGGGTAGCACCTAACCTGAACGCCGCATTATTGCTAGATTAAAGCAGGAGGGTGAAGGTAAAGGAGGGAACTACAGGCCTAGGTTAAAAGCAGATGTGGATTCTTCCAATGACTTCATGAAAACTAGAGGTAACATGAAGAACAGAAGCATACCAGTGCCTGGCCACAGGAGAACCTTAACTGACCCACTACTGCTAGGTGCCACTCATGTTCAAAAGACATGGAATAGGCACTGAGGACACCAGGGCTTGAGATGTTCATGTCCAGGTATCCCCACGAGGGCTGTGAAAGGCATTTGCCCCTTCCCTGGGGAGTGCTGGGTTGCTACAGCCTTCCACATCAGGCACTGGAGTTTAATGCATCAAGACATGTTATTGCTACCAAAGCAGGGACAGAATGGGAAAAAAGCCAGTGAGGTTTTTCATGCAGGGAAACTGGCTGCTCTGTGGCCTTCCTGTGCTGCTCATAATGAGACAGAAGCCCTGCTCATTTCCAAAGGATTAAAATCATCCCCCAAACATTTGCTGGAATGACCAGTCCTCTTCCTGAGCAGGAATTTGACCACTCTTGGATAATTTTCAGCTTTAATGTGCTTGACATGGAAATAGGCTTTAGCAACAGTTTAACAAATCAGTGCCGACAGACTTTAATCCTGTCATAGACTGTCTTTAATCATATCTGTTTTCCTCATGTGTCCCGTTGATGTGTATGTTTTATTTAAAGCTTTATAGATAATAGTGCCACTAAGAAATATTTTGGCTAGGTTTCAACTGCCTCAGAGGGGAATATTGAGCGTATTCAAACTGGCACGCTGGGGCAAAGAATAATGCTAAGAGGAAATGTTCTAAGACGTTCACAATATGATTTTTTTTTTTTAAGTAATAAATATTTGCTGAATATTTCAACAATGTTTTCAGGAACTCATCTTTTCTGAAGTGGTTTAACTCATCGTACATCAACCACCAGCTTATTCTGAAAGGGAGTTATCAGATGGCACAGAAAATGGAGCAGTGATGGGACTGCAGTAGAAGCGAGGCTTGCAAAGGCCTCCTTTTCTGTTTATGGACAAAGGACTCATTAGAGCAATCTTGAAAGGCTGTCAAGTACCAAGAGGCTGAAAATTTTAGGAGGAAAAACCCTCTTTTATGTGCTGAGGTCTGGGGCAATGAACAGCAAGTTTGAGCAGAAATAACCTGTAACTGAATAAAAATGAGGACTTAGGATTTTCTCTTATTTATACATTTTGGGAGGAATCTTTAAGGAAACACTTATTCCTAATTCCCCCTCTCCTTTTGAATAGCAGCTATGTTAAAACTGAACTGATTGGAGGGGGGGAACCAACCAAAAACTGTGATGGACGTTGATAAAATAGGTACTACATTTTACCATAGAAAGCTCCTGATTTAATTACACAGCTACAGATTGTAATGCAGCATTATTCCAGGAATGGGCAATAAAAGGCAGTTTGTCCTGTGACTATGCAGCAAATACTTTAAGACTTGTTTACAGAAGATGCAGTAACTTTAGCCTTCTGAGCTCATGCAGTTTATTTGTCTTTATACTCAGTTAAGTTCCCTTGAGGACTAACTGTTATATTTGCTTTCCTTCTTAGATGTTTATCCATTGAAAAGGTTAGCTATAAAGATAAGTCACTACAAGGAGAGGAGAGGGAAACTTGAGCTGAAAGTGAGAATGTGGCTTGTAGCCCTCTAGATTTCCCAACAGGCCAGCTCTCACCAAAGTGCTTATTCAACGCCGTTCACCAGGACTGCCGAAATCCATCTACACAGGCAAAAAGGAGTGACAGAGAGAGGGATAATGGAAAAGATGTTCCACTGGTGGCTAAGAAGTAAGGAGGGGAAAGAAAAGAATTAAGGGACACCCTGCTTCTGTCTTCTCCCTAGCCAGGATGCATACAAGTGCTGAGAAAGAAGGATAAATGTGAAATGGAGAACTGGAAGCGCAATAGGTAACGGAGTGGTGGTAATGCATCTCCCACTGCCTTGATCTTGCTTTGTCATTTCTGCATCAGTGTGATGTTCCTTAGCTCTCTTCCAATCCGTTCTACAAGAAAAGGCTTCTTCAGCCCTTCCTTCTGAAGTACAACTGATTTACAGTATTACTTGTGCTAGGAAGTGCCAGAGTGAAACAATGGATTGATCACATTTTCACTCGCACAACTATGTCCTAGTTAATAGCAGGCCCCTGAATCAATGTTGGATCATAAAGAAGACTTCTACTTCTTTCCTTGGCTTATCTTTTTTCACCAGCAGTTTGAGCGACACAGAAGCCAGTCACCGTTGACTTCTCATCCCAACAGGTCTGAAACCAAACTGATGTGAAACTGGGGAGCTGAACCCTACGTACAATCACAGCTTTGTTTGCTACTGCAATGGTCAGGGCCAAACTTCCTTAAAGCTCGACTCAGAGATAACCTGCCTCATTTGTGCCAGAATGAAGGAATCACGTTTCCAACGTGATCAAGACATCAGGAGGCAATACCAAGTGAAAAAGCTTTAAATAGTTACAGATTGCTTTCTCATGTAAATGCTCCATGTCATAAGATACAGGCAGCACTACTGAGAAATCTCATACCATGTAGTGAAATCCTCTGGTGGAATTGTTGACTATTTCTGACTGCAGTATTCCTTCCAGATCCATTTTTTCTTTTAATCATGATATGAGATCTGAACTAGCCAATATATTAGTACATTAAGACTTTCTAGGTGTGTCCATTACCATGATCTTCCTGTCTGACTGATTTTACTAAGGGAAGTCTTAGGTGTTTCCTCATCATGTGGAACAAGGCTGTAAGAGAACCTACCCTGAGTTCTTTAATCCAAAAGGAACGATCATCCACATCCATACAGTATTCATTCTATATATTCTGTATGTGACTCCTGTTTAGAGGACATTCAGATCTGAGCATTTTTTACAGTAAATGAAATGTGCATCCGAGGTAATGCTCACTCACTTTCATTACTAAGAGAAACAGGAGTATTTTCCAAAGCTTAACCTTTAAGAGAACACATCATTCTTCAGAGCAAGCTGGTTTTGAAATTCACAGGTCCTTCCATCGAAAGGTGCTGACAAGAACAAGTGTTTTATAAGCCCTTTATGAAGAAAGGCCACTTGCTCCAGAACTTTCATTGTTATTCATGAAACGAGAAAAACAAGGTCTGGTTTCAGAGAATAACTACTTTGTTAAGTAATTAATTGATGTTCATTTAAATCTGCTGTGGCTGGAATGACAGTGTCCCTTAGGACTTTACATCAACTGACCGCTACTGTTTCCTCTGTTTTTTTAGCATTAAACTCAATAAATAAACAGAAATTAATAATAAATAAAGAAAACTTTAGTGTATGAAGCTTTGATGCAAGTTAGTTTATAGAATCTATCTGCATAATTACAGCAGTTACAGAAGGTTGTTTTTCTAGCAGGCCACTGTATTAATAATGATAGATTTCAGACCTGGTAAAAGATAATACAGATGTGCTGGGGAAGCAAACTGTTAAGTATGAAATGACAGTTGGATTATTACTTGAAAATCATTAAGTTGCTCCAGGCATTACCTTGTTAGGATGCCTGCAGCAGCAAAAAAAGGCTGCGATTGTATGCAGCATTTTCAGCTCCCCCTTTCATATCAGGTTGGTTGCAGACCTGTTGGGATAAGAAGTCAACGGTGACTGGCTTCTGCTTCACTCAAACTGTTGGGGGAAAAAAGATAAGCAAAGGAAAGAGGAAAGAGCCGCTTCCATCCCCTCCTGTATTAAACAAGTGCGCTCAGTCTGCATGTTTAAGACTAGGGCTCTTTTCAGGTGGGAGGTTTGAGACTACAGCCCCAACAGTTATAAAATAATCTCAGAGGAACATGGTTTTCTGTCCCTACCTTCCACTGGGTTCAGGTTGGGATATCCTCAGGGCTCATTCCCTGCACTGGGGCCTGAAAATACTTAAGAACTTACTGAAACCACCTTCCAGGATTTCTCTTCTTCAGGTCATTATCTGTATTTGGCAAGAAGATGATCTTGCTCTGGTTACTTTGACCTTTTTGCTGCAACACAGTTTAGGTGGAGTTAAGACAAATTCAATAATGCAGAGCATAGTGATAAATGGGAGGACATGAGCTTGTTACTTTGTGAACCCCATGGTGAAAAATAAAATACCATCTGTATTTACTGGCAATACCTATAAAGTTCTGAATACAGCTCTAGGTAAGCCCCTGTTTGGGATGCAGATCAAGCAGACTGGTTTAGGTTGGTTCCTGAAGAACCAGTTTGCATGACTTAGCCAAGGCAAAGGTTGATTTCTGTCTACTCTATCTTCATTGCCATTTTAGCATAGCAGTCTGATTCTACACATTGCTGTTCATAACCAGCCACCTCACTGAGCCACAGACCTTGGCATTCTAAACTGAGTCGGGCCTCACAGATTTAAAACAAAAAAGGAAGAAAATCCACCAAGTCCCATTTCCTGTAGGCTTCCAGTGTCTGTAGGTGTACTTGCCCAGTATTAAGAGCAGTAACAACCTATGATACAAAGCAAATGATCAGTGAGTTCTCAGCAATGATGAGTTTAAACTCCTTAACAGACCCTCAAGTTAATTGCTGAAACCTGGTGTTCCATGTGTTGGATGAGAACAGCATGGCTTTCTGTTCCTCATTTGTGAAGGTCTCGGTGTCAATGTGGTGCTGTCTGTGCCCAAACCAAACAGCCCATACTGTTTCTGCACAGAACGTAAATACTGCACTTTGTTTCCTTTGACAGGATAATCGAAGCTATCTGCATAGGCTGGTTCACTGCAGAATGCATCGTGAGGTTCATCGTCTCAAAAAACAAGTGTGAGTTTGTCAGAAGACCTCTCAACATCATCGATTTACTGGCGATTACTCCTTACTACATCTCTGTCCTAATGACAGTTTTCACAGGGGAAAACTCGCAGCTCCAGAGGGCTGGAGTCACCTTGAGGGTCTTAAGAATGATGAGGATTTTTTGGGTGATTAAACTGGCTCGTCATTTCATTGGCCTTCAAACGCTTGGTCTGACTCTAAAGCGTTGTTACAGAGAGATGGTGATGCTCCTTGTCTTTATCTGTGTTGCTATGGCAATTTTCAGTGCACTCTCCCAGCTTCTTGAAAATGGGCTGGACTTGGGAACAAAGAATAAGGATTATGCCAGCATTCCTGCTGCTTGTTGGTGGGTGATCATCTCGATGACCACGGTGGGTTATGGTGACATGTGTCCCATCACTGTCCCAGGAAGGATTCTTGGAGGAATTTGTGTGGTCAGTGGCATCGTGTTATTAGCCTTGCCAATCACTTTCATTTATCACAGCTTTGTGCAGTGTTACCATGAGCTCAAGTTCCGATCTGCTAGGTACGGTAGAAGTCTCTCTGCTGAATTCTTAAACTGACCCAACTTGCATTCTGTTGTAGTTACTTGCTAAGCTTTGTCTTAGAAGAGAATGGTGGAAGGTCCCTTCGCGTGTCCTCCTTGACTGGATGGCCCTATGGAACAACATTCTCGCCAGCCTGGAGAAAGCCCGTCACCATTCAGACAGGAAGGATGGCCATCTGCCTTGGGCATCTCGCAGGGACAGGGAGCGATGCTTCAGATTTGAGAGAACAAAATTAACACAAGAGGATTCAGAAGTCCTCAACCAGACCAGCTTGGTTTTCAGTTTGCCTTTCCACGTAAAAGCAGAACAAAAAACGGGCTTAACACTGAGCTCTGTCATTCCCATAATTACATCCATTCCAAGCAACGTGTAGCAGAAGTTTTTCAAAGATTTCAGTATTTAAATGCTCTGCAGAGGCACTGATAACTTCTTGCCTGAAGTGTCTCCACTTTTAACTCAGATAACCAAGCTAGATACTGAAGGAGAATCACTGCTACTTTTGAGCTTCATTGCAGATTAGAGCTAGTTCTGTAACTCAGGAAAGATGAATAATACCTGACTGTAGGGCAACAAATCTTGAGGCCTGATTCTGATCTTTGGTGAAGCACACAAATCTTCTGTAAAACCAGTGAAGTCAGTGGCATTTGCCTGAATTTGATAATTCAAAGTGCAAAAAGTGCACCTCTGAATCACAGAAAGGTTTGGGTTGGAAGTGACCTTAAAGTTCCAATCCCACTAGATCAGGTTGCTCAATTAGCCACAATTAATTCCTTCTCCAGAACCAAATCGTTAGTGGAAGCAAGTGTTGTACTTTACAAAGATCAGCATAGAAAATCAGGCATTGATAAATACATTTTCTGGTAGCTTATTTGGGGAGCTATCCATATCTTAGGTACATTCAGTTCAGCTCCATCCATCTGAAGTCACATACTCATAAACATAGATTCCTCCCATTTAATTAAACATATACATCTTAGCGAAGGTTCTCTAAGACCAATTGTAAGATTCCATCACTTGCAACAGTCTGGAGAAAGCACTGGTAAACAAGAGGAGCTGCTCCCTTTCAGATGAGGCTTTTCATCATCTTTAAATCCTGCAATCCTTACTGAAGGATACACTTTAATGGTAGTTTAAAAATAACTGTAAAGAGCCTGGAGCATACCAAAGAAAGTAAAATACAGAAGTGTGAGTTGCACTTGGCAAAATGGTATATTCGCCAATTTAACTAGGAAATGAATCAAATTAGGTTCTGAAATACTGTTCACTACATTTCTTGTGTAGTACTGACCTAATAGCATCACTCAGTACAATTCTGAAAGGCTGCTACATAGAAATGTGCAGGTAGATACTAAAACACATTAAGGTACAGCTTTACACATTTGGGTACTGATAAACATCAAAAAGAAGCTTTCTTATTAACACAGAAGTTGAGAGTCATCAGCATAGTTGAATTTGGTGTGCTTGCCTGAAAATACTGCATTTACTATTACTGTGATGTAGAGCCATCTTTTGTATATGTATTTGTCAAAAGCTTTAGAAGCAAAATGAGTACCACCTAGAAAACACATCTCTGAATTGCTCATTCAGAGAAAAGTACCCCGTTGGTCAATAGCCAGTACATTGAAGGCTCTACCTTGAGGCCTGCAAAATCCACTCTCATTTTAGGTGGTCTTAGTCTAAAGTAGTCTTAAAGAATGACACTGCAAACACAATTTGTCTGAAGACCTGAAAAGAATTTTAGTCGCCTTCTTACAGACGAGCTTGACTTTTCCTTCAGCAGCATCTCAAGACTATATTATGAAATAACATTACAGCCATCCCTGGGTTTCTTGTCATGTTCTGGTGTTCAGGTTAGCTCTGTAGTTCCGTCTACTACTATATTTATGCCTGTTGTATCAGAATCACGTCATTCAGAAACCGGCTCCAGCATTCCACAGAGAGGTTAATATGAGATCAGCAAAAATGTCTTTCTTAGGTGAGATTCACAGCTGATGTCGGTTAGGCAAGGTGTGACTTCAGAGACACGGAGATGTTTTACACCAGTGGAGATGCTTGCTCTGTATTCCTGCATGTGTACTTATATATATCCTGCATATATTATATATTATAGTCAGTGGAAATGCTGGCTTGTGTTTTTTTCTCCTTACAAAAAATGTCGTCCTTGACAAAATTGAGATTTCAGACTTTAATCTGAGCACAGCTGGTGAAGAAAATGACATTTTCATCTTCTAATGAAAAGTTTGACAGTATCAAAACCGTTTTCAAGGAGAAAAGTGCTATTTTGGGGGGGGTTCTGCTCCAGTTTCTTTTTTTTTTCCCATTAAAAAACCAACCACATAAGAACTCAATGCTACAGATCTGTAATGCTTGGGAAAAAATACTGGGTTTCATAAAAACTTACTTTGTCTTTTGTCCATATATTGTATTTAACCAAACCAGTACTCTGAGATACAACCCTCCTCCCACAGAACGCCCAAACCATCGTCACAATGACAATAGTTTGAAATCCATACAGAATGTGAATATAAAGTATGTTGCAGTCTTGATTTCAAGACAAAATAAAACGCATTTCAGCACTGCCTATAAATCTAATCTTTTGATGCCTGTACAAAGGAAAAAATAGAAATTACTGCGCATAGTAACTTGAGAATACCAAGTTACACCATGAATCATTTTGTATAAGCAATTAAGGACAGGATGTTTTCAAAGATCCAGGCTATATGTGGGATACAAACAAAATGTCTGATCCTTTATAAAGTGTTTTCCAGCTAAACAATCTTTTCCTAGTGTAAAAAGATTATCTAATGAAAATAATTGCGCAAAGGAAGAAGCCTGTGGACATTAAGTCTTACTTTAACCGCTTATGTTCACTTTTTATATGGCAAACTGTGAACAGAATGAGCTGATGTATCCTTTATTTTGAGTTTAAATTATTTTGCTCTATAGAAGCCCATTAAGAAGAGGTACTGGGGTGGGGGTTTTCTTTATTCGTTTTTTATTGTTGTATGGTTATCAGTGTGTAGACTTTAGTTTCCTTAGAAACCAAGTTGAAGGAATGTGATCTCAATGGTAGCCTTAAACCAGAACTTGATAGGGTAAATAGGGTTCCTTCCTGACTTCTAGTAATATAGATCATCTTATTTCCAATAGACCAGTAGTTTTTTAGTGAGACTAAGAAGAAATGAATGACATGTAGTCAAAACAAAGCGTACTTTTAAGCAGATGGGACTGTTCTACTAGAACTTGAGCCCATGTTTTACGCAGACACAGGGTGTAATGCTCAAATTCAAAATACAGCATTTCAAAGCCACCCAAAGACAAGCTGGCTCATTCCTAGTAACTGCCAATTTGAACCCTATACAGTAGACTACTCCATGGCCAGTACCTCTTTCAATATCTGAAAGATTCAGAGTTGGACCAATATAGATGAAATACAAACGTAATAAAACTGGGGATACACGAAGACAGCTTCTGTGACCCAGACTTTCTGTTCATCTAAAACTAAACCCAATGCTAACAGTTTTTTGAACTGCCATTGTATGTTTTGATGACCACAAAGGTTAATCCTACATTATATACTAGGTTCAGTCCTTAGGGCTGACCTGTTGAGGGCTATATATATGGCTGCAATCCCTCAAGGTACCGTGTGCCATTTAAAAGCATTGGATCGCTAATGAAATCACTGGAATGGAAAAGCTGTCCGAGTGCATTTTCTTTCTACAGTGCTGCATGAAGCAGCATCCCACAAATCACAAAGAATGGAAGAATATAATTTCCCTTGATGTAAGACTTGGAAACAATATTGTCTTGATTAATACTCATCAAAAGGAAAAAAGATCAATTTGAGTAATTTTAAACAGTTTTATCAGCATGGGGATCAGCCATTTACATGTGATACTTATTCTTACTGTACAATGGCTCACCCTGTTGTATATAGCAGCAAGTTTGATGAAGATAAAAGCCCTGTTAATGTAAGATTCATATATTGCTACCCATGTATTTAAAGGAAAAGGGACTGGCTTTTCATACCCTGTATGCGGTTTGTCCCCATGAAGGAATCATTCTTTAGCTTTTGTAGCATTCAACCCTCGTGTTTTCAAAATAAACCTGAAGTCCTTATGGGTCCCAAGCACTTGTCTCTTCCCCTCTGGGTAGCAGCTACAGAAATGTTCCCAGCTCTGACTGCCTGCCAGAAGCGGTCATATGCACAGACCAGCCAGCTAAATTCAGCAGCCAAACCAGGCAGTTTCCTGGGAACCTGCACGACGAACACGCTCTGCTGTGATCTGAATTTTCTTCCACCTAAGAGCTTCAAGGTAAAACCACTGATTAAAGTTTGATCACTTGAAGCACCTTGAACAGTTTAGAATTAGCCTTTCAAATGAGCTTCTAAGGAAGGAGATGTTTGCTGGAGAATGAAAGAAGCCGTGCATAGCAAACAGGATTAGAGCACCTTATACCAAAAAAAAATCATTCTGATTCTAAATAAAAGGAAACAGACTCTCATTTTCTGATATTTTTTGTAAAAGCAAACATGTAGGTCAGGTTTAACTAGCATCACGTAGCCTGCTACATAAAACAGATCCCCATTTAAATAAGTAGGCTTAGCAAGAAAGGTCTTCCAGCTTTGCTAAGCTCCAACAGTTTACACTAGCTGAAGAGCTGCCCCAGCCCATATGGAAGGAACAACAGAACGCTGGTGTATAATCAAAAGCTATTATGATGTATGGCCTGTGAAATGCAACACAGCGTAGGGGGTATCTTTTGCAGATGACAGGAGAGGTTAAGCATCAAGAAGGCTCACAGTGAGCAGCCAAGACTGACAATCTGCTTGACAAGAAATTGTCAGAGCCACAGAAGAATTTAAACCTTCGGTCAAATTAACAAAATCTGAATGTTTGCAACTCTACATTTTAGACTCCTTTATTCTTTACAAATGCAAAGGTTTATAATTTTATAGAACATTAATTTTATACCTTGTTTGCTTATTTGTAAAGAAAAATGTATACTATAATTTGGAAAGATAATAAGTGTGGGGTCTTTTTTGATGTGAATACAGAATTAGATGCATAAAATCACATAATAAAATTTGCTGGTCTTGTTGCTGTATTTCATGGATTAGTAGTGGTCAAAACATAAATGTTCATAAAATGTGTTCTTTGTAACAAATGACTTCTGTGGCTATTCCTATTGGTATCGTACTGCAGCAGAAACTCTTCTTCTTGAACAATTTTTGGCTCCTGAGAAGTCTGCCATTCGGAACTTAGGAGTTTTACTCCATAGAAAATGTGAGTATTTGATCCAGAAGTTAGTTAGAAGAGCCAAAAAAATAAAGTTAAACCTACACAGGGTTATTATTCAGCAACTGAACATCTATTATAATGATGGACCACAGAACAGCCAAAACACAATGAAAAAGCAGCCGTGTAACATGTCCATTATTCTTCAGGGATCATTTACAAGAAAAAAAAAAATGGAAAAATGGATTGAATTTGGCTTCGAGTTCACTGAAATGCATTTCTGTTTAAAACAAAACACATTGACATGGGCTTCACTATGGAATTTCAAAGCAACAGAAGGCTCACCAGTGCAGTGCCTGCATTACTGGGTGCAGATCTGAGGCATTCGGGCGATTCTTTAAATGCAGCCATCTCAAAAGGACTTCCAAAAATAAGCAAACTAATGTTCCTGAAAGAAATAAAGTTTGCATATTTTAAGAGCTCACTGAATTACAAACTATTCTGGCACCAGCCCACTGCATTATTAGGAAAATGATCAGGCTTTGCATTTCGAAACCGGGAGCGGTTTTACTTCTCATATTTTATGTATGAGTTTTGAAGGGCTTACTTCAATTCAGTCTGTGCAGAAATGAAGCAGTGTCCACAGAGCTGTATCAGTGTAGTTTAGAAGTGTGTTTTCTAAAAGGACTTCTAAAATAGTTTGGCAGCAGAAGGGGTTTTTTAGCATTTGAGCATGATCACTTTACAGCTGTGCGCAGCACTTGCACTTCCCAGCCGCCTGAGATGCAACTGTGAATAGACGGAACCCCCCAAAATAAGACTGATTCTTTATATACGTGTTTGCCGTAAGAGTTTCAAAAAGGAACCAATGAAGAGGTTCATTGAAATCTCACCAGTCTGCAAGTTCAAAATGAGAATCCTTTCCCCTGGACTCCAGAAATGCTCCTCTTCAGGTTTTAGATTTCTTTTCACTGCTCTTTCACCAATACTGAAGTAGCAACTAGGAAATGCAGTGAGGACCAGGCTGCTGCTGTACTAACTACTCTGCAGCCATGGGTCAAAATGACAGTGCTGCTCCCAAACCCTATGTAACCCAAGCCTGAAACACAAATCGGAAGCTATCTGCAGACAGCAGTGCAAGCAAACAGCATGGTATTTCTCTGTAACATGACTGTCGCTTATCTATTGAGTCTGATACGCTTTAAGTACTAAGCGTTCGAATACATTTTATTTTAACCCTCAGTTTGAAGAGGCTCCCAGAGAATGCAGTGTTTAGAAAGCAGTCTGTTACGTTGCTAAAGGCCCTGTCAGCTCTACTGGTTGTGCCAAGACAGCACAACCTTTAACCAGGACTTTTTGTTGTTAGGTTTTCGCATTCAGACTTGATGTCACTTGATGGGATGCTGTGAATGAGTAAAATTGGAGCTGTTTATTGTAATAGCATCTTGAATCCTTGATGCTATATAAGGATACTATTACATGATGCCATATAAAAGAGACAAACAATCCCAACAGTGTATTCATTAAGTATAGCCATGCAGAGACCCACAGAACAGCAAAGCATCACTAATATATCACTTCAATAAAAAATAAATAAATACAAATCTAAAAGCGTGGATTCCTGCCAGAGATTCTTGCTTAAAGCCCTCACATTTATATGGATTCCTTGAGTATCCTTGCCTTTGGGTGCAAAATCTTTAGGCTGTACCTGTTGGGTCCTTTGATACAAACTAAGCCTATAGGTCACACCAACATTTTGGTCTCTATTGACTCAAGAGGTTTAAAAACCAGGTATGTCTGAAGAGAAGAGTTTTCCTCAAGGGAGTCAGGAAACCGGCAGAGAATAAAAGCTGAAGATGAATTCTGCTTCGTTTTAGAAAATCTATTTGTCATCTGGGTCATGGAAAACAAAGACTTGGATGTAAATGCCAGGTTACCCAGACCAGGGACCATGAAGCTCATCTGCTCCCCTCTTTACAGCAGACTTCATCTTCAGCATCTCTGTCTTGTTTTCTTAGACCTTTCTCCTTTCACCTGATCCTCATTCAAGGAGCATTAAACATTAACATCCAGGGACTGAAGCTGTTGTTACCTTTGCATTCTCTTCATACAGACTGGCCCATCCACATTTGAAATGCAGTTCAACTCCAGATTAGATAGCTGAGAATAAATATCCATACATTTCTCTGTCTCAGTGTAGGATAAGAAGCTCTCTCCTCCCCCACAATAAATGCCATATATAATGGGAAGAAACAGTGATGCAAAGCAAAGCTTTTACAAGGCAATACAAAATAGCCTAAATCATCCGCATCCCACCCTTCATCTACAGCCTTATCCTGGCACCTCACATCCCTCAGCCCATTCAAATCCACTCACAGTGCTGCAGTGAAGATCACTGATCTGCCTTTGGCCACCTACTCCTGCCAGTGTGAGCGGCCCTGACAGCTGAATTGCCAGTGGGATGCTGGAGTTACAGATTTGTATTGCTTTACTTTTAGGCTGATTATTCCAAATTTCAGTTTCTACCAAGAAACTGTAAAGCAAACTGCCCAAGCTTGGACAATGCATTTCCACTGGCTGGTCCACTCCCACCAGTATATGACAGTCATGCTAGAAGCAGGTAACAGCCTCAGCAACTGGTAGGCTTTCACTCTAGTATTAAACATCCCAGCTTAAGATCCACAAGAGGAATTACTACTTTTATGTTCCCTGCTTTGGGGATTTATCCCTACTTAGAGTCCATAATTATCATGCAAACTGTAAGAACATTGCAAAGAGCAGCAGGAAGATTAATAAATGAAAGAAGGAAACTGAGTAGAGGGACAGGGAGAAGTGAAAACCACTAAATCCAATAATGCAAAGGCTCTCAGGGAGTAACAAAGTCCTTTCTAAGTGACTCACCAGAAACTAAGAGCACGCAACGCAGATCACTCTCAGACACTTACACATAATAGGACCTGGCTGTGCTTTTCAGCCCCCTCCCTATCACTGCTACTGTCCTGCTGAAAACCCATCTCTGCTTTCTTCCTTTGCCAGACTTCCTCCATCCAACTCCGTTCCTCTTTGGTCTTTACCCTTTTCCTGGCTCCCCCTGTGGCTGCTGCACTGGCACCAAATATTTCTGAACTGGCAGTGCCAGCCCACTGTCTGCCATCCCGTCCTGCCCCTTCCTTCCTTGAGTGTCCTGCCCCTCAAAGAACTGTGACAAAAGCAGTTCCCCCTTTCCACTCATCCCTGGTAAGTGTTACCCAACCAGTACCTGCCTGCTTTGCTGAAACAGAAAGCTTTCATCCATTTCTTTGTGTTACACACTGCGACGATAACTTGTATTGCCAACACCTGTGATTTAGTACTTCCCCTAAATGTTTTCTGAATGTGTCTGCTTGCAGACAGTCTCTCAGATCAGAGAATCACAGAATGGCTTGGGTTGGAAAGGACCTTGAGATCATCCAGTTCCAACCTTTGGATTCTGCAGGCTGCAGCTCCAAACACACACAAAAGCAAACAGAGGGCTTTCACCTGAAATATTCCCAAAAGTCACATCCTTTCCTTTCTGAGGTGACCAACGGAAACTTCCATGAAAGCATGCCATTCTGGCACGGAGGGGCCCTACCCTGGCCTTTCATCACGCTAGCTGGGACACTAAACACAACCATTTTGCCGCTTACACAGCCTAAAATTGTGCCCAGCACCATGTCAGCCAACTCCTTGTGCTCTAAGGCTACCAGTAACACAGGCAGCAAATGCTGCTGTGTCCAGCTCTATAACTTGCCCTCCCAAATGACATCTTTATCCATCTATTTTAAACCAGAATATAGTACAAACAACACTCACTACTTAGCTTTTAAAAAAAGTATGAACAAAAGCTCGGCTAAAACACCATAAATTGGCTTGGAGACTTGAGCAAGAAGATAAGCACTATAAGCACTTCATTAGGCATTTTCACTGCTCAGAGGAGAGATACAGATCTGAATCAAGATGTTCAGCTTGAGCATTACACTTCAGAGGGAAAATTGGATAAGCCATTGTAGAAACTTGCAGTTATTTACCAGTAGTCACAAATTATCCATAAACTCTCTAGTACATCTTTTCATTTCCTCCTCATCAAATGTGCAAATCATACTTTATTGCTTTTTCCTTTGAAACCAGCTGTAAGAAAGTTTTTAAGCTTTAAGGCTGCAATCACCCAAAAAGGAACACAGAGAGGTATCTTTAATGTTCAAATTGGTTTATGTGTGAATCAAAGATTACATGGAAAATATATGGGACCTTAAATAAAATCTTTTTAATAGCATTTGGAGAACATTTCCCTCCTCTCCACCCATAAAACTGTCCAGTAAGGCAAGTATGGAGATGTGACTCCTAATTAATTTTTCCCTGCAGCACTATAAACATGATGCTATAATATAATAACCCAGTGGAAGCAAAGAAAGAACTTGGAGTAATTTGGTTCCCATTATTTTAGTGTAATCTTGAGACTATAAGGCAAGTGTTTAGCCAGTGCTAAGAAGCTCAAGTTTGGAGGTTCAAATTGTATTTGGTATATTATAATCTGATACTGTCTATTTGATGGCAACTGCACCTGGGACAAGCAATTTCATGGGGTCAAAGTGGTGCCTCCAGCAATTCTGAAGACGCATAGAAGCCAGTGAGATGGTTTAGTGTGAGGTGTCCCTGCCCATGGCAGGGGGCTGGAGCTAGATGATCTTAAGGTCCTTTCCAACCCTAACCATTCTACGATTCTAAGTTTCTGCCTTTGAACAGTACTGTTCAAACAAATACTGTCGTCTAAAGGAGAGGGGGAATCCTTCAGGAAACCATAGTCACATCAGCTCCACACTGCAAAATCTAAAAAGAGAACTGTATCAGGGAGGGGGAACAATCAAGAGTACATAAAGCAAAAAGCAAGTAAAATCATGGTGGCAAATCTTCATTCCCACACCTCCTCACCACCCCCTTTCAGTTCCCTCAGCCTGCAGAATAGGATATAGCACTCTTAAATGAGCATGCCTGCACCACCAATGGTACTGCGAGTTCTGGTATTCCCTGGGAAAACAGAGCACAGATTTTGCCATTAAAAATCCCAGGCTCCTATATACTGAGCCAAGTGAAGCTCTCGGTTAGCAACCGGCATCCCAGAACCTCCACAAGACAAAGGAGCCACAGGCGATTCGGCAAGATTCACTGCAAAAAGGCTTTAGGAGGGAAGATGTTTTCAACAGAACTTTTTACGCCCATGTGAAGTGTGGTCAGCAAGAGAATCCCACTGCTTCCATTCCACACCTGCACTCACACAGGTCATCTGTTTCCTGGGACAAAACTATAAACAGAGGTGCAAAGAGCAGTACGAAGAACACTCATCTAACTACAGGCTCTGTTAGGCTGTGTATGCTCTGCCAAAGACAAGTTCCTGCACAATGCAGAGGCAGATGTTGCAGGCAGCATTTACTCGGAGGGCTCCCTATTTCTGCAACTATCCAGCCCTTTCATGTGTGCATGGACTTGGCTCAGGAACAGTTCCTTTCAGCTTTCCCTGCTGTTACTCTACTCGCTCCAGCACGTCAGTCCTCTTTTCTGAAGAGCTGCTACTGAGCTTCCCTCTTCCCCTCGCTCCGGACTTCATCTGTGTTCTCCCACACTGCTACCTGATCTTCTGAACCTCCTCCTGTGCTGGGAAATGCTGGGATAAGGAAGTAGATAGCTCCTTCATCTGCTTGTGCTCCCAGTTTGACAGTGCTCCTATTCTGCTGGCAGTAAGAAGGCACAGACAGGTATACAACAGCTGACAGAGTATTTTAAAAGGGAAAAAAACCCCAACCCAAATCATCATTTATAATGTGGCAAGACAAAGGGAAGATGCATCACAAAACCTGCAAGGCACTACCAAATGAAGAGACCATAATAGTTACATGCTTATAGAATGTCAGTGAGACTATAGGATGCTGCCGGAAAGATAATTGAGATACTGTCAGTTGTAAAGGCATCACAAGGAAATGATTCTTGCTGCTGGCAGAACAGAAGCCTGAAAAATAAATGTAGTCAAAACTGTGCATTATTTTCAATGCAAGGAGACACTGCTCTCGTGGCAGCAATATATTTTGATTATGTTACCTCTGATGTGCTAAATGATTCATAAAGGAAGAGTATTTTCTATGAGAAAGATTTCTCTAGGAACCAGGCAGTTGACACTTGTATCACTGAATTTAAGTATGCCCTTTTTTTGGTCTTTTGAAAGTCAGTCAAACAGAAACCCCCTTGAGTAGAGCCTTTCAGCCTGGCCACATTGTGGGCAAAGCTGGACCTTCGGCCTGAGTATGGTGATAGTTCAACCAACTCCGGATGGCTTTATCCCAGGCCTGTAAGGCAGTAGCTGTGAATGGGATTCTAGGCAGGCATCAGGATCTAGAAAATCCATCCTCACATTTCACCTTCCACAATTTACAAGGCTGTGCCTATTGTGGGCATCATGCTACAGTCCAATACGATGCCCCTATTGTCAAAATCGCTATTAAGTAACTATTGTTATCAAGTATTTCACATACAGAAGCCTTATGTGAAGACAAAGAAGTGTCCATGAAATGAAGTGAAATACGGAATTCTTTGTAAATCCATCGAGAAGATATAAATCGCTGCCTCTTTAATCCCATCTCAGAAAAAAAGCAAGGATTTTGTTATGAGAAAGCTACATAGTAAAAACTTAAACATAGTAAAACAAAAAACATAAACATAGTAAAAACATAGTAAAAACTATTTCTCTTATTATTCTAAGTGTATGAACAGCCTAATATTAAAAATTACTTTATTGATTTTCAGCACTGAGTTTATCAAAGAGAAATCTCTTAGTTGACAATACCAGTCCAAGAGTGATCCGTGTTGTATTCAGTACGTATGGGTCATAAAGCACCAGTGAATTCAGGCACAGGTTTTAGAAGCAACTCCCACCTTACTCTGTGCATAGACTTACCTTTCCGTTGAAAACATGATTCAAATGGAATGTGTTTACAACGTCACAGTCTCTTGCATTAACAGAGCTTAGGCTTGGTGATCATCTAGTTTGGGGGCTTGTATATATTATGTATACACGCACAGAGGGACACACAGAGCAAATATTAAGCAAATCCAATCTCGTACTCTTAAAAACAAGTGCTGCATAAACAAAACACGAGCACACACGGCACTTTCATGGTTTAAATCCACCCCCACGGTTGTTCTGAGCAATTCAAGAACAGAGCTGCATGGGCAGATTGACAGAGTTTGAGTTACAGGCATCTGTGCTGAAATAATGATCAGCAGATGAAGGTTTTGTTCATTAAGCAACAGAATAAGGTCTTGTATTTTTGTTTGGTCCTCAAAAGGAAAATAAATACCCCAAAATCGCCAACGACAACAAAAAAGCAGAGTAAGCTCAAGGTACTCCGCTCCTTTCATTCACTTCCAGAAACCTACTCATCTGGGAGCACAATCTTAGTGCTATTCCAGGAACAAGCCATGATAAACAAACTCGCATGTATGAAATCAGTTACCTTACAAATCTGGAAAGAATGGAATAAACTACGGGGTAGCCTGTTAGGATAGCATCTGGCTGCTGCCAGTACCTCACTGCAGATGAAGCTAGGGAATCCCTAACAGACCAGATGTAGAACTGCCAGTCCCTATGTCTCAGTGTCTGAACAGTCAGAGTTAAGCTTCAAGTCCAACGCAGGCAGTCCTCTCCTTCTGGGCCACTTTGTTTATATTAAGTGCATGTAGTTTTATGGTCCGCAAATACACCCAGTCTTTCTTTCCAACCTGCTAGAGTGAGTGGGCTCATTTTGCCTCAGTTACTTCCTATGGCAGGAAGTTTCACAGCCTCATTACCCATGATGCCAGAAAACTGGATAAACAAAGCAGTCTTAGCAAAAGTCTAGAGACTAAAGCAAAAGGTGGGCCAAAAGCCTATGGCAAAACCATGCCTCTTCCTTTAAAGAAAAGAAAGGACTTTATGCTATTCTGATTTTACTTTCTTCTTCATGGAACGTCCCCATGCTCCTGTGTTACAAGAACAACAGCAGAAGCTTCACTTGTAACTGTAGTTTGATTCATGTCATCCTCCCATGCATCTCTCTTGCAAGGTAAACAATTCCCATCTTCAATTTTGCAAGCTAAAATGAGAGAGAGATAGCACCTAGGTTTTGTTTCAACAGCTTGCAGCAGCAAACTTTCACAGCTTACTTTAAAGCATCTTGACTGAAATTAACCGAAGAAGAGGATAAACGTGCGTGTTTTTCACAGCTGCCATGGAGCTCCAGGGCACAAATCTTTCCTTTCAGCCAATACTGAATGACTTTTCAAGAATGTCATTTAAGAGTATCAATAGAGCAAGCACCAGTTGTACAACAGTGTTATCTCCATGCATGACCTGCCACAAGCTATGCTCCTCTGGGATTATAGCATGTACTAATACTGGAAAACAAAGGTAGAAGAGCAAGATACTAAGCTTGGTTTGTAAGTGAGCTTGCCAGGCATACCCGTTTCTTCCTGAAAATGCTGAAATAGCTGGGCAGGAGGAACTGTGCTGCACCTGCAGACAGATATACTCAGGGAACATTCCCAAGTGGTGATAATACATACCAGACCCCATGGATTTCAATAGGACAAGACTGTTACCATTCAAACCTAGCCATGATTCACAGCATTCCACTCTAAAAGAACATGCATACCCCATCTTCAAGGCCTTTGGCTCTATTACAGGCATATTTGTACTCAAACATAACTTCTAGTTTACTCAGAAATAAATAGAATCCCAATCAGCAAGTTTTTTCTACCATAAATTATGCAGCACGTGTTCCAGTTCATTAATGCTGCCTCATCTTGAAAGCTGAAGGGATTTCACCATTCTCCCCGTAACATTTACCAAATATTTCCATAAATTCCCTACTTACTGAGCAAATAACACATCCTCTCCAGTCAATGCTCCTACAGAGGCAGCACGTCAGCTCGGGCTATCACGTACGGAGCACCCAGCTGGCTCTCTCACCCAGAGGAGAGCAGGGACAGCTTGTGGAACTGAAGTCCCACCAAGAAGAAAGCCTGCCTCCAGAACAACAGGCTTGGATAAGAACTGGTGCAGCGAGGACCTGCGCTTCTGGTTCATAGCCCTGCTCTCACAAGAGAACACAGGGGTTTCCTCATGTAGGACACATCTGTCCAGAAGGGGATGAATCCAAGGAGATTCAAGGCTCGATTTTGTTGCCATCAAACTCAAAATTCTAATAAGTAGAAGGCGTTACACGGGGGGGTAAAGAAACCATATCATACATATTTTTAAATGGGTATTTCACTTTCTAAACCACCTCCTATGAATAGCTCTTCCCCCAGTTTATAAGCAAAGTGTATTTTAATAGTTTGCACTCAGTGCATGACCACAGATATTTTTACAGCAAGTACATCTGCAGAACTCTATGTAGGTCTCCTAATAGGCAACACTCTAACGGGTGCAGGTCACTAATAATTAAACATTAACAACAAATGATCCTTTGTTAATCAGGTCTCAGTATGGTTAATTTTAACCAACAACAGGGTGAACCCAAACCATGAACTTGCACTGCCAGACTGGCAATAGCAGGATGCTCTGAACTTTCAACAACATCTCAGGTGGCAACTGCCTATGACCCACAATCCAAAGCACCACTCAGCACCCCTAGGCCCTCGAGCTGAGGGCATGGCACAACTCTGCAGGGGTACCTCAGCCCTGCAGCTGCTGGTCTGCTTTGGGAGGTGTAGTTCTGGTGTCCCCAGCATAAACACATGGAGCAAGTGCAGAGGAGGCCACGAGGATGCTCAGGGGCTGCAGCACCTCCCATATGGAGCCAGGCTGAGAACACTGGGGCTGTTCAGCCTGGAGAAGAGAAGCTGCGTGGAGACCTCAGCAGCTTCCAGTGCCTGAAGGGGGCTACAAGGATGCTGGAGAGGGGCTCTTCATCAGGGACTGCAGCGACAGGACAAGGGGTGATGGGTTCAGACTGAAACAGGGCAAGTTCAGGTTAGATCTAAGGCAGAAGCTCTTCCCTGTGAGGGTGCTGAGGTGCTGGCACAGGGTGCCCAGAGAAGCTGTGGCTGCCCCATCCCTGGCAGTGCTCAAGGCCAGGTTGGACACAGGGGCTTGGAGCAAGCTGCTCCAGTGGAAGGGGCCCCTGCCCGAGGCAGGGGTTGGAGCTGGATGAGCTTTAAGGTCCTTTCCAACCCAAACCAGTCTGGGGCTCTATGATGACCCGTACAACAGCAGCAGCACCGCACCACGTTGCCCTGGTACAGCACGCTGGTTTCACGTAACGAACGCCTTATTTTACGAATCAAGGGGTCAGTTTCGGATGGTTCCAGTTACGGTGGGGCAGAAGGGATCCTCGTGGTAAAGACGCAGAGATCACGCTCCACACTCACACCCGCCGCTGCCCCCCGCCGGAACGCACTCAGACACCAGCGGCCAGCGCTGCCTCCAGCTCTCAACACCCCGGGGGACGCAACGGAGGCGGCCGTGACTGAGGGAGGCGCAGGGAGCCCCAGGGCTCCCCGTGCGCGCTCCTCTCGGGCTCCGCCCGCACCGATAACGCCGCAGCCACGACCCCGGCCACAGTACGCCCCGCCCAGTGGGCGGAGCCTCCCATCCCGCTGCGCTGATTGGCTGGTACCAACCCCGCCCCTCTACAGCATCTGCGGTCAGCTCGCGTCCCTCTGCCCTTCGGCCGGAGCTGTGGTGCGCAAGCGCACGGTAGCTCGGGTCGTTAGCTGTCCTTACTGCTGCCTGACTGAAAAATGCCTCATCTTCCTTCGAACCCAGGCACTCGGTGGAGAGAGACGCGCTCCCTCTGCTTTAACAGCGATTTATGCGCTTCTCCGCATTTCTGTTTCACCCCCTCCATTGGCAGCTTCCTGCGCTCACCCCTTACAGGCGTTCGCGGCCAGGAGCCGCTCGCCGGAGGGGCCTCTCACGTTAAGGGGTCCTTCCTCGCGAGGCGTCGCAGCCGGTGTGCCGCCGGGGCGCTCGCCGGTGCTGCCCGCTATGTACTACAGGTTCCACGGCGTCACGCAGCGGCTGGTCGGGGCGGCGGCGGCCGACGCATACAGCCCGCAGGTAACGGGGCCGCCCGCCCGCCCGCGCCGCCGTGACCTTCCCCGTCCTCTGCCCCGCACGGCGCCGCTCGCTGCGCAGAGCCGGGCCTGCCGGTGCAGGGGCAGCGGGCGGCTGCGTGCCGCCGGCCGGGGCGTCCCCTCCGCACCGGAGCCGGTGCCGTTTGCACGGCTGGGGAGGGATCGCCCGCGCCCCGCTGGGCGCGTCCTCGGTGCATCGCCACCGGTCGGGTGACCTTGGGCAAGGCGAGGCGCTCGGTCCTGCGGGGCACCTCTTGGCACGTGTTGGGTGCTACAGCAAGAGGCGGACACGCGCTCCTGCCATGCAGGAGCCCCCCAGGCTGGAGCAGTGGCTGCTGGCATTTTAAACTGGCTGGGAAGTCCCCGTCCCTTGTCCCTGCATGCACAAAAACTAACTCCTGAAAGCATTGACACCCTTAGTAGAGAGGGCACGCATCTAGGCAGGTTTGTTTGAAGCAAAATGAAAACCAGCCTTTCCTCCTTACGGCACTGACCTGTGTACTATGCGTATAAAGGTTAAAAGTGGCATTATACAGGGTTATACTTTAAATGCTTCGAGTCCATGGTTAATTCTGCGAGAGCGAGGGGAGCTGAGGGAAGAGAGGGTAGATCCTGATTACATCAAGCATTAAGGCATTAAATACATAAATATTTAAGCATTAAATACATAAATAATTTCCTATTGGTGAAAAGAAATCACAGACCATGTTTGCTTTATATGTGCATCAACGATGAATCCTAAGTAATCCTAGGAAGACTGTAATGTGATTATGTCATGGGCTAAACGCAGCGTGGTTGCTAAGCAGCATTCAGGTTTTTGACTAAACTTCGAAAAACTTAAGTTCTTACAGTTTAGTAATAAAAAAAAAAAACCAAATCCCTCAAAACAAAACAACACAAACCCTGGAGGTTTAGGATTGGAAGGGTGATTTTTAAGAAGTCAGACTTCCCAAAGAACTGCCTCCAAACAACAGACATACAGAATCCCAGACGGGTTTGAGTTGGAGATGACCTTAAGATCATCCCTTTGCAACCCCCTGCTGTGGGCAGAGACACCTCACACTAGAGCAGGTTGCTCCAAGTCCCTGTGTCCAACCTGGCCTTGAGCACTGCCAGAGATGGGGCAACCACAGCTTCTCTGGGCACCCTGTGCCAGCGCCTCAGCACCCTCACCTCAGTTTGGACTAATGAGCTCCAGAGGACCCTTCTATCCTGAATTACCACAAGATCTTAAGTAAAGAGTGGGGCAGCAGTGACTCTCTGATGTGGCAGGTTCTTCCCCAAGAAGAATTTTTATCTTACTCTCTTCCCATCACTCTTTGGAAGGCTTCTCACTAGTAATAGAGGTGCAGGGCACAGGGAAGACAGTAGGATAAAGTGTTCTAGTCTAAAAGTACATCTCTTCATTAAGTGTATGTCCAACAGGTTCCTGTGCTAGAAAACATTTGCCACTGTTGCGTTATTACCTCTTCTACACAAAGTCATAGCCAAAGAATAAACATTGACGCATCATTTATGTAGAAGAAAGCAAAGGCTAGGGTTACCGTCACACGTGTGGGCAAAAGGGCTTCAAGCCCAAGCAGTAAAGTGGCTCCTTTCTGGAAGAGTATAGCTTAGAACACTATGAATACATAGTGTTTATACATAGGCTTTAGGTCACTGTGACTATTTTTCTACAAATAATGCATCACTTGTAGGATCCTAAGAGAAAAATCCCAACATAAAAATACAGAAAGCTCTGATAAACCACCTGGAGTAAAGCTGTCCTAAAACATTTGGCTTCTGGAGACCAGGTTGTGGAGTATTACTTAACTTTCTTTTCAGCAGGCTCCATTACATTATAACAATCATCCTCTTTCAAGTATATCTTTAGCTTTGGGGGGATTAAAAAGGCAGAAGCAAGATAAGGGGGGAATAGAGAATTCTCTGTTATCCCACATTCTATTCTATTAATGAATATTAGATATGAATATCATTACACTAGATACAGAAGACATGATAAATTACGAATTCTTGACATCTTGTAGATGAAAATGCTGTAGTGTCATATATCATAACTGAATTGTAAAAGGTCCGTGCAAAACTAGGTTCACAGATACATATCACTGCAGATACAAACAAAGTCTAGGTAGATCTCACTTGTGTGCTCTGCAAGCAGGAAGGAGAATGTCCAAGGCACAGAAATACTTCTCTTCCAGAACACCGTGATTCCTTTATAGGTCATCATCAGGCATTGTATTTCATTTCAGTGCCACCACTGAAATGTGAAAACCTAGTTTTTGAGAGAATATAATAGAGAAGATGAGACTCTCCAAGCAGGAGCATTTCACGCAAGTCTCGCTTCATAGGTGTGGGTTTTTCAGACTGATGAAAGAAACGCTGTCTTTTGTGTCTGGCTCATCATTCACACAGCTTAGTCCTCAACTGTAGCAAGCAAACAAGCTATGCAATAGAACAGAGAATAGCTGCATTTTCAAAAGTCACCTTCGGTCCCTTTTTACAGTGTTCTGAGGACAGCTTTTTGGTAGAATTTGCCTTTTTGTGACACATTCAGGTGCATCGCTCTGATTAAACTGATAAATAGAGACTAAAATAGGAAAGAAATCACTTGAGCGAACAGACGCTAAGTCCAAAATGAAGTAAATTCTTTTTCCTACACATTTCATTGCTGTATTTAATAAAACCATAGCTCAGTGTGTAAAACAGTTTGCTGTTTATACTTCTATTTGTCTTGATGTTTCTGCAGAAATGAAGACATCCTGCAATTCAAATCCTGCTTGGTCAAACACACAGTATAACAATTCACTCAATTCTGTGCTGTTCCATTCCGATGTTTCCCAATGGAGTATTGTTCTAATGCAGGTTTAAGCTTAGTGGGGGCTTGCAAAGTATCAGTCAAAATGTATTTCAGATATGCTTTTGCTGACAGGAACGTAACAGCTTATCCTAACCAAAAAAGTCTCAGTCTGAAACCTGTGGTGTTCTTTCCATCTCAGTGCTGGCATTCTTAGAAGACTTAAATTTTCCATTTAGCAAAGTTATGTACAGTACTATGAACAAGTTAGCCTGTTTGAGTAAACAGGAGGTTAAAAACTACTACTCACATTTACGAGGATAATGACTGCCATCACTGTTACAAATTCAATAAAAACTATTAATTCAAACAGTTGGCTGGTGTTTAAGGTACAAAAAGTGGGATCAGTTTCAGGTGAGGATGACTATGTGAGCTTCTCCCTAGTTCAAGGCTGACTGTGATCCTAGTAGAAATTTAGTAGTGCTACCATATCTTGAATTCATGCAACTTCTTTTGCCTGTGGCTATTTAAAAACCCCACAAAACACAGAGCTGGTGACTTTAGCTGTTATGAATTGCTTGGAGTTACTTGAGAAATTATAATGATTAACCTATGCTGTAGATGGTACTTAAAATGTACACAAAATCGTTTTTACTTACTTGTGTCATCCTAATACAAACAAAGCCTTAAGTGATCCTAGCTAAAAAATTCCTTGTGTTAGTGGCAACAAATATATTTAACCTCTTACAGTGAGGTATGTTCTGCTATGAAGGACATACTATTTAGATGTGTCTGGGTTCAGCAAGCCTATAAAAGCTACTTCAGTGCATGCTCTGAAATAAGAATTCTCAGCTTTACTTTCTTACCTGTTTCCCCTTTGCCATTTTGGTCCTTACCTCAGTTTTCTCTACTTTCTCATTCTCTAATGTGTTTGAGCAATTCCCCTAACATGCAATAGCTTAAGTGTGGTGGTATTGCCATGAAACTGCTCCAAATCCTGAACTGGTTTGGGCTGTCACAGAAATGCAAATCTAACTTGGGAATTCACACCAGCAAGGCAACAAATTCCTTTTAACTTTGTGCATGTTGTCAACCTTCAGGCCTCTGACAGGAAAACAAACACTCTTTACAGCGGGGTAGGCAGGTAATTCTGTTTGTTGTTTTGGATTTCACTGAGGACTTCAGCAGTGCTAATGAAATCAGCTGATGGTGACTCTTCTGCACGAGCACACATCTGCTGTACTTTGTCCAAGGATTGGAATAAATTCAGAGAATTATAGAATGGTTTGGATTGGAAAGGACCTGAAGATCATCATCCAGTTCCAACCCCCTGCCATGGGCAGGGACACCTCACACTAGACCATGTCATCCAAGGCTCCATCCAACCTGGCCTTGAACACTGCCAGGGATGGAGCATTCACAGCTTCCTGGTAACATGATTAGAAAGAAAAGATTAACACCTTAGTATCAGAAGAAAAATTACCAATGTGAAACATTTTCTTATAAAGCATAGGTCAGATGCGTAGGGGCATTCATTCCTCAGTACTATCTTCAGTGTAGTGAGACTGATGTTAATGACATCTGCAGTTCTAGTCCTGTTAAATATAAGTGACAATTAAGGGTCATTTAATGACGTGCTTAAAAAATTATCTACATTGAAATTACAGAATCATAGGATAGTTAGGGTTGGAAAGGACCTTAAGGTCATCTAGCTCCAACCCCCCCTGCCAGGGGCAGGGACACCTCACACTGAACCATGCCGCCCAAGACTCCATCCAGCCTGGCCTCAAACAATGTCAGGGATGGAGCATTCACAACTTTCTTGGGCACCCTGGACCAGCACGTCAGCACCCTCACAGGGAAGAGCTTCTGCCTTAGATCTAACCTGAACTTGCCCTGTTTCAGTTTGAGCCCATTACCTCTTGTCCTATCTCTACAGTCCCTGATGAAGAGTCGCTCCTCAGCCCCCTCCTTTGCAACAGTTCTTACACTGAGGATTTCTCTTCAGCCATGCGAAGCTGCTCATGGGGAATACATTGAGAAATCAGAAAGAATGCTTCCATGTTCCTGCTAAGCCCTGACCCAAAGATCTAGCTCAGAAACCAGTGTGCCAACCACGTCTTTAGCTCATTGTCACAGGTCTTCATACCAGATATATATTCTATATATATATATATATATTCCATATATATATATATTATTATATATTATTTCTAATGTATCCTTGTAATGCCTGGCAGTGCCTGCCTAATGTGACAATTGGTGCATTTGCAAGTGTTATATTCCTTGATATTTTAATCTTTATTTATGCAGGGACTCAAACCAATAGTTTCCACTGAATCCCCAGCTCTGACAACATCTAAACTTGCTTCAGATATACCAGCAACTGATTCTTTCTTGGGTAAAAACAAGGTGCCAGACCTACAGAAACTTTTTCAGGTAATGAAAAATTAGAGTAACTTAAAGAAAACAAGAGTGAGACATATCTTTCCCCATTTTAATGTAGCTAACTACCTCTGTCCTTCTACTAGACCAGCATTTTGTAAAGTCTAGTTAAGAAAGTGTCAAGTATGGTATAACCTGTATACTTGTACTGTACTGCAAGGTAGCATATGCCTTACAGAGGAGATAAATACAGAAAGTGGAAAGTCCAGTAACATTGTCTGCCTTTTCCCTGGCTTCGGAAGATTCTTATTATGTTATTTGACAACTGGAAACGCTTTCTGCCTGGGAATCCAAGTGTCTGCCTTAAAGCAGATCTGAAGGAGCAGAGCAGATCATTACTGTTGCGTGTATACTTTGGAGCTGTTTATAAGGCAGTAGAAAAGCACAGTGAAGTTCTCAAAGCCGGTTTGTTAGTTGTGCAGTTTCTAAGTGTACTAGGACTTTTCTTAGAACAAACCAGTTAACTCTTAAGGGAGTTCAAGCATGTGCTTTATATAACCTTCCCTCTTCTCTCTTACCCGCTCCTTGCATTTGGAATGTGCTGGGCTGACTTGGTGAATCACTTTTTATATGTGTCTTTTCACATTCATTTCTTAGTGACACTTTTTCCATCCAGATCCTCTTGAGAAATATTGCAAGATACATTCTCTCTGCCTGCACTTAACAGCTTTGGCTAATAAATTAACTTGCCTTTGCATTTGTCTTGCTAAATGAAAACTACATAATACCCTTTATTGCAGATAGCCTATTTGTCAGGAGGTTTCCCATGTGGAATTCTTTTAGTTCACCCGAATTAAGCTTGATCCTTATGATCTTGATATGGGTGTTCACTTCCTTTTTTGTTTTCTGTTTCACTCCTTCCCACAGAAACCAGATGGGCTGCCAGTACACCTGAAACGAGGAGTTCCGGACCGGCTGCTTTATCGGACCACTATGGCTCTAACAATAGGCGGGACAATCTACTGTCTAGTAGCACTGTACATGGCCTCACAACCAAGAAACCAAAAATAAATGAACCACAACTCATGGGACTCATGACACTTCCCTGAAGAACCTCCTGCATGTATCTGCACTTGCTTTCATTCGGTGACCATGTGGGGTTCGTTATTCAGGTCACATTTCTCAGAGAAAAGGGTATTAAATCAGTTGCCTTACGTGTTCTAAAAATCAATGTAAACCAACATAAAGACATATTTTAACATGGTTTCAGCTTTGTACTTGTTGTCTTGCAGGAGCGTGTGGATAGTTGGAGAAAGTGAAGCTTTTTCTTCATTCCAGCTTAAACAATTAGAGGGAGGACAGGAGAAATGCTTTGTGGGCTGTGGTCCACATTCCTTAGCAGGGGGCTACTGCTGGTTTTCAGAATAATAACAGCAAATCATTACTAACAACATGTTGGGAACCTGTTTCTGTCATACACAGCTCATTTTACCTAAGCAGGTGGCAGTGGAACTTCTACAAATGCTGGCATATCATAAATAATGTTAGCGTCACTGTATGCAGCAGAGAGCAGCAGTGTTGTAACATCAGTTATACCAGTTATTGGACTTTCATTTGTCAAACTATCTTACTGTGCAATAAAGGTAACTACACGAGTAATAAAACAGGCAACTCTTGAAAAGTTCCAGACTACTTCAGCTGGCTCGATAGTGCAATAAACCTATTGGTACACTTTTGGGTTAAGTTCAACTCATAGATCTCAAACCAGACAACTGGTTCAGTTACCTTGCTGCAGTCTTTTTGAGGTGGTAATCCTCTTAAAACCCTCTCTCAGAACTCACTGGGTGTTTAACTGTGATTTTTGATTACAAGTCACTGTCATAACTCAGCTGCCTATTATTTTCAGTGCATACACATAGCTCTTTATGTACACAAATACAAGCGCACTTCCTTTGCTGTGTGAGTGGAAGAGAGAAGCCAGTAAACCTCTTTATTCATTCTCTTTCCTTTGTAATATAGCCTTGAACAGCAAGTTTCACACAAGTCTTAAAAAAACCATCCTCTAATTTGATAGATCCTCCTCGGACTACGGACATCAAGTGTTCACTCGTGGTCACCCAGGCTGTGGATAAGCATGGCTTCACTGGCGTCTGTAAAGGCTCATCTCTTTCAGAACTGTGCAGAAACCACTTTCCATATAAATAGTAAAACCATTAATAAAGGAACCTGAAATTCTCTTTTTCTTCAATCTTTTGCTAAAAACATTTTGTCTTTTTTCCAGTCCAGTTGTATCAAAGCCTTATTACTGTTATTTCCATAGGGAAAAAAAAAAAGGAGGGCTGGAGCACCTCCATATACAGACAGGCTGAGAACATTGGGGCTGTTCAGCCTGGAGCAGAGAAGCTGTGTGGAGACCTCAGAGCAGCTTCCAGTGTCTGAAGGGGGCTACAAGGATGCTGGAGAGGGACTCTTCATCAGGGACTGCAGCGACAGGACAAGGGGTGATGGGTTCAAACTGAAACAGGGCAAGTTCAGGTTAGTTCTAAGGCAGAAGCTCTTCCCTGTGAGGGTGCTGAGGCACTGGCACAGGGTGCCCAGAGAAGCTGTGGCTGCCCCATCCCTGGCAGTGCTCAAGGCCAGGTTGGACACAGGGGCTTGGAGCAAGCTGCTCCAGTGGAAGGGGTCCCTGCCCATGGCAGGGGTTGGGACTGAATTATCTTAATGTCCTTTCAACCCAAAGCATTCTATGATTCAAAAATAGCTGCTTGTACTGTGATCTCAGCTTTCAGTCGATGTTGGGATTTCAGGAGGGGATAGATCAAGTCAGTGAAGAAGAAATCTCTAAGGAAGCAAGACTGAAAGAACAGGAGAAAACAATGAAGTTCAAGAACTGATGGCTGCATTGCCTCTGGTGATAAAATTTGTGACCCTCATTCACCTGTGCTCCCATGGCACCAAGAACCTGGTGCTGTAGGCTGGTTAGTCCTATTAAGAAAAAAGAGGAGGCAAGCACCATGGAGGTTACTGTCTGCTTTGCTTGTGTATCATCTGTTAAGCACTACCGACAAGGGTTGTAGTAAAGGATGCTTTGCACACTAACTTCACAGGGTGAGCTTTGCTTAGAAAATGTCTATTTGCAGTGAGTCTTAGAAATTCCAGTGCTTTTAGAGTTCACACACTGGATAACAACTCTCTGCTTGTTGGTAAGGTAGGTGTGGAGAAAGCAACTCGGCTGTTATCCCGGAGTCCATTAACCAGTGGAAATACTCTGCCAAGTGCTTGTGGAATGAACAACCACTGGCACTTATCACTCAGGTCCAGCTGTCATAAAGGGAACTCATCTGGGAGATTGGGCTCATGTATTGCTATAGAGGTCAGGGTTGGAACTATTCATATCAGAATTGTTTTCCTGTTGCCCTGGTTCAGGCTGTTTCCAGCCCTGTGTCAGCAGCTAAAAACAAGTACTACAGGAAAAAGAAAACACCATCGAGTTTTGCAAATAACCAGACACTGAATCATCCTTTTGGGGGGTTTGGTGATTTTTCTGTGTTTGGATTCAGAAAAACTCTTCACTTTGCCCTTCTGCAAAAAGCTGACCAGAGTGCTGCTTCAGCTTGTCCGATTCCCATCCCCGCTTTAGCTGGAACAAAGCCATTGCTTGCCTGCAGCCATTGGGCAGGGCTCCAGTCCCAAGAGAAAGAGGAGGCTGCATTTCTATATTCCCCCAGCAACATACTGTGAAGAACAGGAGATCTTGCAAGCTCTAACCAGAAGGTCAGGTTGTGACAGCAAAATGTTGCCTTTTCACGCAGTTAGATTTGAGATCAAGAAATGATGACATTATAAATCCTTTTCTTCCTGGTTAATAAAAGCTCTGTTAAGTATCTACTTAAAAATATTTCTGATGCCAGATTTGTGTGAGGATTCAAGAGGGTTTAAGTGGTTTGAATTACCGTTTGTGACAGAGACACCAAAGCTTATTCAAGAACACCCTTACCTTCAAAAGGAGTGGTTGGTCCCCGGCCAAATGTTAAATAAGGTTTTAAGTCAGGAGACCCAGGAGTGAATTGCAGCATCAAGAAGGCTGCTTCAGTATTTGGAGTTGTCATCCCCAGAGCTAAGACTCTGACTTGGATGCTACAGGTTCATTCTGTGTGTTGTGTTTTGGTCATTTGTTTCTTTTTACCTTTAAAGACACTCTCAGTTTTGTACTAAAAATGATGCAACCTCCCGGCACTGAGAAATGAACAAACAAGAAGCATTTTTAAGTGATAGCTTATACTCCAGTGTTCTGGCTTGAATGCACAGTAGAGACTCAATTGCAATAAGCTCTCATACCCCAAGGCAGTGGCTTTGGAAGGGAAAGCAGCCGAGATTTACAGTACTTGGGAATAATATTATCTCATGGATAATCATCCGTCCCCCATGACATTATCTTATTGCCGAGAGACAGTGGTTTTCCTTCTTAAATGATCTTTCTCCCAACGTGAATTCAATAGTTACATCTTTGTAATGGTTTTTAAATAAGATCTCCTTCCCGACATTTTATGTGGGAGGAGTAGAATAAACGCACTTGAGATGATGCTGGGAGTCCCCACCTATCTTTCAGCTGCTTTAAAAAGCAAAGCATGTTAAGGAGAAGATTCCTCCGCAGTATTTCAGTATGACCATTTCATCTCAACAGGCTTTTGCCTTGAGATTTTAAATTGTCAATAGACTGATTATATTGATACTAAGATTTTAATTACTTGATCTTGCCTTGAAATAAAGCTTGTCAAACTAAAAGGCATTGTAAGGAATAAAACCAAGACAAACTAGGAATCTACTCTTACAGACATCAAAAAGCTGAAGAGTGTTTAAGAGGTGTTTTCTCTCTCTCTCTCTCTCTCTCTCTCACACACACACACACATATATATATATAATTTATTCTATCTTTATCCTCCTTCCTCCAAATCCAAGCCTCCCAAGAGGCTTCGGAAGAGTCACAGATCAGTTTTTTCCGCCCCCATCACAAGCCATTACCCCTGCAGATCTTACGGTGTAAAAACATCCAAATGCTTTCACACAAAGAGGAAGAAGTGTGTGTACAGGCAAGTTACACATACAATCATGCTCAGCTGCTCTAAAACAAAGTTAGAAGCCATTTACTTTTCATGCCGTGCTATACCCATCTTTCCCCCCACTCTCCAGCTCTTAACCTTAGGGAAAAGTTTCACAGGAAACCAGTCTGATCTCTGCTTTCAAATGGGAAGGAGGAAGAACCTGCCTGTACTCTAAGCCTGAATTTAATCTACAGGCACAAAACCCCCACCTTTGAAGTATTTTGCATATGCAGGACTAATTGCATCTTATGCTATTAAAGATGATGAATTTGAATCAAATCTAGTTAGCTGAAGTGCAAGTGATGCACAAATTGCTAAGTAGAAGCGTATTTGCTTTGAGAGGGAGCACAAGCATGCCTGTGGATCAGGAAACAGTGTATACGCTGTCAAGTATGGTATCTCACTGGTATCAGATCTTACCTCCTGGTGCTTCTTGTATGATACCAGACTGCTTTTGGGTCTGGCACTAGACAGAAAGAACCATTTTGTTTGTACATGATCTTAAAATAGAAGAAAGTTAAACTCGAGGGTATGTTTCCCACCCAGGCTATTGCAAGCAGCCCGTGTCTGGCCCACAGGAAGACATTCATCACCCTCTGGCTCCAAAGTGAGATGATACTCCACGCGCAAACATATTGCTAAATGACTTTGCCCAGTGCATCCAGTGCTGCAAAACCAGGGAGGTGGGAAGGAGGGGGAGGTACTTTGCTTCACTTCACATCAGCTGCATACCACTGTCACTTCTTCCCTCACTCCCCCAGTTGTATTCTGTAAGACCATGAACCATTTTCTACTTCACTTCTCTTTTCTTCCCCACAGCATTTTTAAACATTCAGTGCCATGAAAGGAACAGAATCATTCCCAAGTGCTTCGGGAGAGCTTCCGGAACGCTCCTATTGGAAGGGACACATTTGTCACACAGCGTTTCTTCTCTGCAAGTTGGAACAAGCCCTGGAAAACTCCTTTGTGAGGGATGTGATCCTGTCACCTCCGCAGCTTGCACCCACTCCAGGTACACAGGAGAACCCCTCACTGCAGCGGCAAGTCTATAGCATGCAAATGTAGGGGCCTCAAATGACTTGATGCTCCCAAGCACCTGACTATGTCAAAGACACAGAGGAAATACTTCTTCCCTGCAGTATTCTTCCACTTGTTACCTCAAATGTATATTGTACCCACTCTATATCTTCCTTGCAATTCAGGCACACACTTGCTATCAATTGCTTTATCTATCTGTGGTGTGGGGCTGCCTCAAACACCTTGGATTCCCTTTCCGATTTCATCCCTGCCCTAAATTTGAGCATTCAAAATTAGGAATTTAGGCATTAATTATAATGAGCATCTGTTACAAAACATTCCCTTGAGGCATGGGGCAGACAGCTCACAGCATCCATGGCAGAGTTCAGTGCGACCTGCCCCCACAAACCGGGTGTTCTTCCCCACCACACAAAGCCATTCTTAGCCTTTCACATAATAATATGTAAGGAAGATCATTTGTGTAATCCTCAGTCTCTTACCTACCTGCAAGAGATTGAGCTCTGTCTAATTCACAATACTGCCTGCGTGCAAACCGCGCCTTAAACCAAAATGATAACAGCACTTCTTTGAAAAGAGGCAAGAACATGTCTGGGGGAGTGGAGAGGTCATAACTATCAATTCCACCAACTCGACCCGGACTTGCAGCCTGGAGATCAAAACTAATGAAATGCAGCTTTTCTGCCATAGAGAAGTGCTGCTTGTTAAAGCTTATTCTTGCATAAGCTTAAGGAAAACATATCAGTCTTCTGAAATGGGACTGACGAAGCAACTCTGCTCCTATGCTGAAGAAAAACCATGCTTCAGCACACTCGCTGTGAGCAGCACAGCCCCGCAGGATGAGCACAAGCCAGGACTCCAGGCTCACAAAACACCACCAGCAGTGCCCTAGGTTGTGATAAAGCTGGAGCCCACATGGGTGCACCGAGATGTGGGGAAACCAAACAGCTCATAGCCCTGTGCCACCAATGCACTCTCCTTTTGGGAAAGCTTCAAAAGCAATCTGAAAGGATCGTTTCTGCCAACCCCAGAGACTTCTGGTTTCCCAGTTCACCCAGATGCCTTTCTAAAGCTCTGCAACAGCCTCCCATGGCCACTGAAGAGCAGCTTGCTGGACAAGGGGCTGAAACGGCATCCATACGTGTTCCCAGCCTGACAAATAGCGCCTCTCAAGTGGAGAAGCTGTGTATTCGATCCCTCTATAAAAATAAAGTCATAATGCAATATCCAAGTGTGACCATATTAGAATGAATAATCCAGAGGCACATGCCCTTCAAGGAATTCCTCATCTGTGTGTAGCACAGTTTTTACTTTCACTGACCCAATGGGCTGCAACAAAGTCCAATGCAATACGGATTTCCTGGATTACAAGCTCAAATCCCATGTTCTTTATTTAAGTTGTATGGGATAAAGCAAGCTGAGTAAAAATAGAAAGTCCCTGGTGTGCTGCCCGCCCTTCCCAGGAGCAGATGTCAGTGTCTGTGCTTTTGCTGATGCTTCTCCTGGGAGTGGGAAGCCACAGGCAATCACACACCTATTCACAGTATGGTTGTTCTTGCTTCTAGGACAAGGGAGGTCGGGTGGTTATAGAGTAATGAACTTGTTTCCATGACACCCATTCCTTTCTTTGTGGATGCAACCACACAGCTGGACTCCACAGTTCTCTCCAAGCAGTAGCACCTTACATGTCTGAGTAGCCTCAGGAAGGGGAGGTCTTAGAGTCATAGAATGCTTTGGGTTGAAAGAACATTAAGATAATTCAGTCCCAACCCCTGCCACGGGCAGGGACCCCTTCCACTGGAGCAGCTTGCTCCAAGCCCCTGTGTCCAGCCTGGCCTTGAGCACTGCCAGGGATGGGGCAGCCACAGCTTCTCTGGGCACCCTGTGCCAGCGCCTCAGCACCCTCACAGGGAACAGCTTCTGCCTTAGATCTAACCTGAACTTGCCCTGTTTCAGTTTGAACCCGTCACCCCTTGTCCTATCGCTGCAGTCCCTGATGAAGAGCCCCTCTCCAGCATCCTTGCAGCCCCCTTCAGACACTGGAAGCTGCTCTGAGGTCTCCACGCAGCTTCTCTGCTGCAGGCTGAACAGCCCCAATGTTCTCAGCCTGTCAACTTCCATTGCTTTTATTAGGTATTTCTACTAAGCATTTGCTGAACAGAACTCTCTAGTATATATGTTGTATGAACAGTTCTGCTCCTAATAACTGAGCTGGAAAGTTGCAGAACTAGGTGCATGAATGAGCAATTTTGTGCATTATTTCTTGGGAGCAGCAGGCAGGTCTGCACACAGGAAGCCTGCAGGTTTCATTCTGGCTTTCTGCTACGCTTCAGGAAACATAGATTTCCAGCAGCGTCAATAAGCAAGCAAACTGAATGCTAGTACCAGTAAGAAACCATTGTGCCAGGTTTGCACCACTGGCTTGAAGAGATTAAACTATGCAAGACCCAGCAAAGCCTGTCTTCACATGGCAAAGGAGAAGTTTGAAAGAAGAATACGTTGAAATCCACTCTGGACAACTTAGAGTTTAACAACTGCAGCACGGTCTTCCTCTGGATTTTAACATACATTGGGCAAAAAGGCACCACTCGCCCTTTTCCTCCTGACTTATTTCAGTTTTACACTGTGAGGAGGTGCAGTGACTGCTCTCCTAGAGCTGTGAACACTGGAGATGTGATGGTCTCCAACTCCACAGCTTGTGAAAGGTTTCAAACAAGTGTTTTACTCTTCATGCCTTTTTTGTGTGTGTGAAAAATTGCAAGGATCCTCTATGCTATCATTTTTAGAGTCAGCTTTGCTAGTACACAGAGTGTGGGGCCAGAACTAGAGGAGCCCTGCCAAGTTGCCATGTATCGGATGGTTATTCTCCCCTGGGGCTGAATCAGAACAAGTTTTGTTTCTGGCAAGGCATAAACTCATTTTTAGGCTGTATTTCCATACTCTTCACTTTATCAGCAGAACTTCTGTTGGTTCAGGTTTGCACAGCAACTTCGCCAAGTTTAATTCCTACTGGCAAAATCCAGGCCAGAGTGGAAGGGGTACTTGTGAAAGAACAAAGTCCTTTATGTTTCTGTTATAATGACCGGCTCCACAAACGCGCAAGGATAGCGTGAGGAGCATTACAGGAAAAAACCAAACCAAACCAGAAGGCCTGGCAGAGTTTCTGCCCATCTGCACAGATTACGGCAGGAAATCCCTAAGGATCTTTCCCCTCTCAAGATTCTTTTCATATTTCATCAGAAAGATCCAACGGCCCAGAGCAATTTCTTTCTTATTAAGCAGTCTGTAATAGGCCACATCTCTGCAGCTCCAGACACAGGACTCGTGTCTGCAGAGCTTGCACAACGTCAATGGAAATGCTACCTGTGAATTTGTGACAGTGCATGTGGCCCAGTTTGATGCCTTTTGGGGACTGCAAAGTTAACAGGACACAGAGTATGGAACAAACTATAAAGCAACTGTACCAAAACGGCCCTTTTGCCATCTGAGGTCTGTGATGAGAGCAGAGCATTCAATAAAAGCACTGTGGGCCTGTGGCACTCTCAGTCTTACTTATTTACAGGATTTTCACCGAGTACCAAATAGTTCCAGTACTCAGGATGCTGATTTTACTCTCCCAACAAGGACAAACATGCTTTGGCTGACCCTGGTGCTACCACCATGTTCGGTTTTCCAGACTTGATTTCCCCTGTTGTAGTAAAAACAGGGTGCAAGGGTGGTATGAAAAACCCATCATTGCTTAAATGTGCAGAAAGAGCAAGAACTAGTGCCATGCAATTAACATAGAAACTGCCTCACAGTTATTCTACCATGTACTTCTATAAAGAAAAAGCTTCTTGAACCTTTGCACTGTATTTGGTATATAACACCATCTACAATTCTGGATTTTCAGGCTTTGGTTTACTGATAGCACCCATTACAGTACGCTCCACTGGGCTATGTGGATTTGGGCTGGAGTTTCACCTAGTGCAGAATCTGATACGGAAGTAACTGCATATTTGCTGTAGTTTTTGCACCAACAAACAACTCATGATCAGACACACTAGAATGTATCTGAAGTGTATTCACTTCCTTAGGTTTATCCTGAAACCACCTTTATCTCATCCGAAGTTATCAATTATGAGAGGCAGCAGCAGTGATGGCACTAACAACTATAAGCAACTTCCCAGCCAGTTTTGTGGCGAGCGGTTGGGTTCTGTG
The DNA here is from genome assembly GCF_037157495.1 of Lathamus discolor. Lineage (NCBI taxonomy): Eukaryota > Metazoa > Chordata > Aves > Psittaciformes > Psittacidae > Lathamus > Lathamus discolor. Next base: position 265,603 of record NC_088888.1, read on the forward strand.
AGTGAGAAGAGACCAATGGATCTGCCAGCCTGAATGGCCACGGAGCATCATCTTGTCACTATGACATTCATGTTTGTAGTATTTTTGATACCCTGCAAATCAGGAGTTGTGAGCTGTTCAGTAAAAAGAGAGTACATAGCATTTCTGAAGCTTTAAATGACAATAAAAACCCCAGCAAAACACAAGATTTTCTGGAATGAAGCTGGTACACACAAACACATACACTGTTCCTTACTGGTTTTTCCTCCTTATGCAGGTGAAACTACTCACTGAATTCAGCCCAAGCTCGAGTTTCATTTAGCTTCCACAGAAAGTGACTCCCTTAACAGAAGAAAATTCATCTGCTTCTTGTGTGAATGGCTCAGTGGTGTTCCAGCAAGCGCATTTACCCTTCCCAGGGCTAAATTACTGAAGCAGGAGCACTAGAATAGAACAAGCAAAGCAGAAGAAAATAGGGATCTAGGACAGAGGCTCATTTCAAGGCTAATTTAGCATAATACCAACTGAAAGAAAAAGTATGGAGGGTAAAAAACACCTGTGAGGCTTTAGAGTGAACTGTAATAGATTTTAGTAAAACCAGACCAGTATACATAAGCTGAAACCCAGCTTCTGCTTCCTAAAGGCAAAACTGGAAGTGGCATCATCAACAGAAATCACATAAATCAGGACACTGAATTTTCCTGCCGTGCCTCCATACAACATCCAAACTGTTCTGCAAAGTCATCATCCACATAGTTTAACTTCTTGCTGTTCTATTAGGGCTAATACAAATAATTACATTTACAGAGACACTGGTCTAGGAGTGGATGGCAGAAGGCAGACTTTCCATTACGGACCATTAAGAGCTGTGTATGAGCAGAAGGCCAGGAGGGTATCCAGACATCTCAGTGAAGAGGGGTATTTGTTTCCAAGTGTTTCAAGATGAACATCTGCTGAGACCAGAGCTCCAGAGGTCTGGATGAACATTTGAACTGATGAAGAGGTCTGTGGATGAACATTTTAAAGTGATTTGATTTCTACTGTATGAGGCAGGACACTCAAGAGTTTAATAATACAACCTGAAGCAGTGTTTTCTGTCTGGTGCTTAAGACTATTAATAAAGCGATTATATTGCTTCTTCTAGAGAGAATGATTTGAAAATGATTTCCGATTCATTGACTTCTAGGTTTTACCCCAGCTATTGAATTTTGATGATCGCATGTTTCATGTAAAGCTGTTTTGCTTTTCCTTACCAATGACCTGTCCTTCTCCATTCCAGAAATATGGAAAACTTCATATAATCACATCTTCAGAATATTTTCATTTTAATTTGATAAATACATGATAATAATGCAACATAAAATTATGCCAAGACTGACCACTGCTTTGAAACAACACATTTCTGAGCACACAAAGGGAATGAACGAAAATGAAAGCCTGTTTTATATGGGGCTATATGAAAGGGAAACATGAAAGGCTGGAACGTCATCCTTAGCTTTCTTCCATTCAAACATTGCCATTGTTATAATAGGAGCTTTGCTGAAAACCTGCAATATGTTATTTTATTAACCAGCTCTTAGTCATTTGTCCCAGTAAAGGGCTATAGCCCCTGTTAGACTACTGACCATTTGCAGTTCAGCTTCACAAAGCCAACAGCAAGCACCTGACAGGATTAAAGCGTGGTGGCCATTGGGATGACTTTGCCCAAGACCGACCTCAGGAATTTATCTTGCTTGTAAGACATGAGGGGAGGGAGGAAGCAACCTCAGTGCCTGTTCTGAGTAGGCAGAACACAAGATTAGGGGCCATCTGTGGAAGACAAGCTTGTGAACAAGGATTTGATCCTCAGACTCTAGGAACTGGTTTGTTTCAACACGTGGTTGTACGAACAGTGCCTATCTGCCGTATGACCTCACCGTGCCCAGCATTTTGTTTTCTCAGGGTTCTTCTTGTATCAAAACCAAATCCATGTGATGTATTTGAATAAACCTCTGTTAACCAACCACTTAGGAGAGGGTATTTTCAGCCAAAGCTGAAATGGCCACACCTGCAGGGCAGCGTGGAAGGGTGCAGGTAAGACTGAAGACAAACATCTCTGTGCGCCTGCTCTCCTGTGGGAGTCACACTCTGCCTCTCAAACTTGCTCCTACAAGGAGCCTAGGTCTCCTTTAATGTTTTAATCAGCTAATAGACAACATGCAAATAATCTGCAGCTACGGACAGTCTGACAGACAGAATTACAGCTGGCAAAGTAGCCCCAACAAATAACTGCAAAGCGGCTGAATTCTGCTGCTTTTCCCAACACCGGGAGCACAAATCTCAGCTTTCCGCTCTGTCAGGGCAGTGATTTTCAGAAGTTTCCAGGAATTTCAGTGTCTATCATTTGAAGGAGATCAACAAACAGGTTTCGAATCATTATCAGTGGGAGACTGACAGAGAGACTATGAATATCACATATTGCATAACTACCTCAGTGTGTTACAATAAACCTTATTCTGTTATAGAGCATGACAGAGCTGCAAAGGAGCCCTTTGGACAAAGCAAAGAGGAGAAGTGGCAGTGCATCGAGACACTAATACCCTGTAGGAGGCAAAGAGCTAGCTAATGTAACTTGTGATGGCCCATAGGATTCCAACAACGCAGCCAAGTTGGTTTATGGGCATCACTGTCCTCCTTGAGGTGCCCAGGCTGCATTACGTCAGAGGTACATCGCTACCCTCATCTGTCAGAGTGCTGGAATTCAGCTGTACCTTCTACCAGGCACAGTAGTACCACAAGGTCTACATTATTTATTAGTTAAATGAGGCATTGTAGTCAATCTGCAGTTCTATACTGCAGTGTAATGTGCAGTATAACATATGCGGTATCTGATAACAATATCAATTAAATATCCAGAAGGGAAAAAAAAACAAACCCAAACCTGAAAATTAGTGTTTGCCCCAGGTCAAGATGCGAATCCTGAACACTAAGCAGAGTAAGAGGGGAGCAAGAAATACAGGCTTTGCCCTAAAATACTTGCTGGTGAGCCTCATCTTTGTAGACAAAGGTACAATTCACAGAAGCATGTAGCAATTCAGTGGCAGACAACAGCCAGAGTACTGAAGAGCCCCACTAACTGCACGCTGCTACATTTAGGGTACCATCAGCAGCAACCAGTATTGAAAATAGCCATGCTGCAGTACAACGCTGCGTAAGTTATGAGTTAACGAGGACAAATTACATTAACCAACACTAAATGGCATCCAACTTTGTGGGTCAGACAGTATTTGTGTTCAATAAAAGAATAAAGAGGTTCAGCAAGTTTCCATCACGCCGCAGGCATATCCTCTCCACACAGCACCATTCCCTAGCAACACGCAGCATTATTATTAGCAACTTAAGTCCCAAGGTTATTAGTGAGCTATGAACTCAACACTCTGAAGATACAAACCTCTAATGCTTTTATTGCTCTCATTCACCAGCTGGTGTTTTAATCATAATATGTTTCCTCATTAAAAAGCATTACATTAATTCTGTATATGATTAGAATCCGCAAAGCCCGTTGCTCGCTGTGTGCTTAGACTGAGACACTGTGTTTCCCATAGCGTTTCAAAGCACGCTCAGGTTCGTGTTAGAGCCTTTCCCGAGGAAAGGGTAAAAAGGAATTGCTGTACACACCAGGGTTTGCCCTAAGGTAGAAGCAAAACCTGGGAAAACCAAAGTCTAAGCAGTTCAAGAGGGCCGTGTGCTGGAACTGGCTCTGCCCAGGGGCAGGTTGCACACAGCTCAGCTTTAACCTCCAGGCTCTGAGCTCCCAGCACAAGGAAGGGTTCTCCTCCCATTTCCCCCAGCATTCCCAGAGATGCTGGCTGTCGGGCTGGTGTTTGCGCATGGGACCCACACACATGCTGGGAAGCTTTAGAAGCTCATGAATTGTGTTAAAAAAGGTAAAAGTATTGCTGTAGAATCGAGTCCTCTGGTCCCTGGAAACACAGCTGAGGATTGCACCCGTTGCTCACTGATCCTCATCACTGCTGCGCTCTATGTTTTGCTAGCTCAATTACAAGCCAGGCCCCCCCTCTGACATGAAACTTCTGCTTCATCCTTTGCGCTTCACTCTCCTCATTTGCCTGTTTCTGCTCTTATGCAGATAACTCGGACTCAATTTAGAGGGCTCAGGTTTAGGAAGAACTCATTCTGCTGAGAAATCTCCTTTCCTGCCCTTCAGGACTTCCTCTCGGAGCACGGTTTTTGACAGACGTGTCTGCTGCAACACAGCGCAGGACGAAGCGAGGAAGCCTCATTTGTTCAAGTTGCAGATTCAGACACAGGACGTCCGAAATGTCTCCTTTCAAGCTGTTGAGCTCCATCGCTCCACTTTTCAGTGCCACCAACCGCAGTGCCCACCAGATGTTCTTTCCCCCAGCACAGGGCTGCTAACGCCCATCTCAACAGGGAGCACTGAATCACTTCCCAAACAAAAAGTAATGAAACAAGTCAGGAGAGGGGAGGTTTCCTGTCAGTGAGGGTGCCCATGTGCAGATGCCATACAGTTGGCACTTCTCTTCAATACGCTTCTAAACAGAGCTGGACTTTCAAGGGGACATTCCCCACGAAGGGTAAAGCAAGCCTGCAATGCAGCCTTCTCCTAATTCCAGCTGTAGACAATATACACAGTTCCCAGTTTATTCCATCTAATGGCAGGAGCGTGGGTCCTATTGAATACCTCTTCTTCAGAGGAAAGGGAATTGAGACTGGGAAGGCTTTGTGTCAATCCCCTTCCTGTCATCCAGCTGTCATCAGGAAGCACCACAGCTTCCTCTTGAAGCTCTGAACAGTACCATGAGCAAATCAGTGTCTCCAAGTCTCAGGCCTGAGAAACTGACCCCATTTGGGAACCATTTTGCCTTGAGAGATCAGTGGGTGCATGATGAGTCTCAGTCCCACCACCCCACCCCCTGTTCCAGTGACAGGGTGGGACAGTAGCTGGCAGACTGGTTTATGGCCAGGCTGGTAAATTCACACAAACTCCCACTTGTTGGCACAGATCAGACGGCTCAAATACCACATCATAGTGCTGCCAGATCCCTCCCTGCCCATGCAACCTCACCAAACGGTACCGATGGTACCACAGGCTGTGGTTCACTGCCAATCCTCAGCACAAATTACACGAGTACTGCAAATGCAGTTCCTGGGGCCAGGACAAGGAGGTGGTCTTGGTGCAATTCAGGCTAACCCTGTGCTTGCAGGGTGTCTGAAAAAGAAGGTTCTGTCTCAACCCTCAACACCAGCCTCATCCTCATGTCCCTTCCCTTCTGTCATTGAGCCCTAAGCAGAAATGTGGGTATGTTCCCAAATGAGCTTGCCATTCATCCTCCTGTTCAGCAGCAACTCCCCAGTCAGCAGCCATTCTCTCACTGTAGTCTATACTCTAAGACTCATTATTCTAAATATATCTACCAATGGAACAGCCCTCTTTCCATCTGCAATCAGGTATGAGCACGATCCAAGTCCTTCCTCATCTGACTTCGTTACTGCTCATTAAGTTTCTTCCTTAGTGTTGTTATTCCAGCTTCACAGTACTGGGTCGTTGCTGACTACTGACACGACCAGCTTCAGCTGAACAACTCAACCCCTGTACACCTAGTCTTTCCTATCAGTCAAATAAGCACATTTATGTTCTCATCTGTTAGCAAAGCTGAGTCCTGTTCATAAGAGTATTGTGGACCAATATGTAACATCATCTGCAAGAAGAAATGTACAAACATTTCCAGTCTAATTTTGGGGTTTAATTATATTTGCATCCTTCTATTTCCAGCTGGAACATGACTAATTTCTATCTGAGGCTGCATTTAAGAAACATGGGTGCTAGGTGGTTAAGACAAAAACTAAAAGACAAAGGGAGAAATTACACCTTCTAAGAGGAGAATATTGAAACAACAACAGAACTCCCCCAAAGTCAAGATATATGTCAATACGAGGTATGATCTATGGTTTAAAATCTGAAGAGGGGCAAAGACATCCAGTGCAGTAAAACCTCTTCACTGTGCTGAAGATGAGTTCCAATTGTGAAATGTAAAGAGCTAAAGAAACTGTACTCCCAAACATAACAAACACATTCACACCCAAGATGGACAGAATCCAGACCTGCAATTGACCTGCCCTCCTCTTAGTCCACTTCTCTTTCCCCTTGACACACCTTGCATGGCCCCTTAGCGAGCAGTTTGCAGCTCCGCGCCCTGGCCCCTCTACTTCTCGTGTCCTTGCACCTATGTAGGCAGAGGCTCATGGGCATAGCCAGACATTTCAAACCTTGGTTTCAGACACATCTTTCCCTCACGGCAGCTCCATATTACCCTTGCTGTGTGAACAAGGGTGTGTGAACAGCAAGGGTGTACAGGATCCAAATGCAGTGATGAACTGCACCTCGAGCTGCACAGCTGCTCCAGCGATCCTCCCAGTTAACACCAGATTGTGGCTTCAGTGCTCGCCAAGCATTTTTCTCACCATCCTACCCAGCTTAGGATCCAAATTCTGTATCCAGATCCAGTGTTCAGCAGAGCCCCATCATCTCCCGTTGTCTCAGAAAGCCACTCCTTGGAGCAGAGGAGCTCCTTGCCCACTTACCCCCTAACTGGGGCACCCAGCCATCTGCAAAAGGAAATCAAACCCAGCCCCTTTTAGGCTGTGATAATTCAATCTCTCCTTCCCAGCTGATGTTAAGATCAAGCAGGAGAATGCTCCTTGTCCATGTACCATTCTCAAAGGCACCAAAACCCCTTTATAAAGGTGTAATTTTTTTTTTCTGAAAGCTAAATAACACTGAGAACAGACACTGCAACACTCTGGGGTTTCTTCAGGCTGATGATTTTAAATACTGCTTCCTTAACCTTCAGACTGAACAGTTGTTTCTGCTTCCAGTGAAATAGCATCATTTGAACTGACTTAAAATGCTTCTTCAAGTTCCCATACTAAAATTTTCCAGCTCTTTTACCCGGAACCATATCATCTATTATGGCTTTAATCTTCACACTAACCACTTGAGGAGCGATCTGTGGATATCCTAATCCTTCCTTTTCTAACACTATAATCTCCCAGCCTTTAATCAAAAGAAAGAAAAGAGGAAAAGACTTGCAAAGCTGTTCTGTGCCTCTGCTCCATGTGAGCAGTTGCTAAATCACTTTGCAAAGTTCTTAAGCAGTCAAGCTTTTCGGCTCTATTTGATGTTTGCTTTTAGTTGAGCTCCCTCTGTTAACCCTCCTTGCTGCTTCATTGTGCCTAATCTTATTTCTTCTAGTCCTAGATTAATTTCATTGTTCTTTATTACTCCTTGGCAGAGCTCACAACACCTTCCTTCAGCACCTTTCCCAAACCACAAAGCTCTTTAACTCACTGCCCCCCTTTTTTACTCCCCTTTGGAAATGGATGATGCTCCCTAGGTAAAGCTAAAAGGGGGGGAGTGAGTGAACAAGCTGTGTGGTTTGGTTTAAACCACGACATACACGCACAACTGGCACATGCTGCTTTATTGAACCAGACCAATGTGATGCGAATGCAGATGGTACCTCTTCCCAACACTGTGAAGACCTTGTTTTGTGAATGACAGTAGATCAGAGGGAGTCCGATCTGTACCAGATGCAATGCTTACAGGAAACAACCTTACTCAGCATTGAACTGAGCCCTGTTCAGAGAACGAAGCTAGGCTACACCATCTCCAGATGTCCCTTCCAACATGCAATTTTTTATGACTAATTCCAGTCTTCCCCTTGCTCAGTTCTGTCCGGCTTAATTTTTCCTTGGATCCTTCTTCTGCCTTGCCACCAAGTCTTTATTTCACCAGAGGCAGTATCAAGACCTTCTCAGGATGAGAATGTGCCCACGTATTCATGAAGGGCTCCACTCACAACACAGCCCTTCAGGTTCACATCCTCCCTGCCTATAAACTCACCCTGTTCTCTCATGTTGCAGAGGAATGCTTTAGATACCTGCATAGGCCCTCGGTGACTTGCTTCCAATTCCTTGATGTGCTTTCCCTTTGCACAGCAGGAGCAAAGTCCGAGGTCTGCCTTCTCTCACCTAAGTGCTCTCACTGCCAAATTGTGCATCATATTCTCACCCTCCGGTTCACTTTTCAGCCCCTTTTAGGTGAATACTCAACTATTTCTCTGTGGCATAGGATAGGAGAGGAAAAGTTGTGTTGTCACCTCTCGTTTGTTCTAAAGATGAGCCATAGTTACTGGCTTTGAATGGTGCACACAAACACACACTGCAGTCTGTTTAAAGGAAACAAAGAATAACTCCCTCCCTCCCTTGTCTTCCTCCTGGTTGTCCAGGAGCTAAATGAAGCTAAAACTTGTTTGCACAGCCCCAGCAGAGTATATAGTGATCATTTCTCTTAAGTGGTTCCAAGCCAGTGAAACAACACTGGTAGCTACTTTTAAACTTCATTAATGGCACAGAGAATAACCCTTTGATTATTCATTACTTACAAACTAGTTACAAGTAATATCTGACTTACGTGTCTGGTCAAACAGGAAAAGCTATGACTAACGCAGAGGCCACCATTTTTACATCTAGGAGAAAATGCCACATAGGAATAGCAGTTGCTTGTACCTAAATGCTTCCTCAGGGCCACATCTAAGGAGAGGCAGAAGGTCACAAACTTACATGCCCCAACAGCAGTCGTGTGGGGGGCAGTGAAGGAGACCCTGCAAGCTTGTAGCTTCTGCGGCATCACGCAGTGCAAAGCTTTCACCTGTCCAAGAGGTGCTCATAAGGCAGGAGTCACCTCCCTCAGCCTCTGCAGGTTACTCCACGTAAGGTTACTTAACGCTTACTCCGCATTCCGCAGAAGGGCTGTCTCACCCAACAGGAAGGTATAAGGGTGCAGGACAACATCTCTGTTACAGCATTAGGACACTATACCTGAGGACTGAGGTCATGGTGCAAAACACAGATACTGCCTGAAGGCTTCATAGAAATAGCTGAAATAAGTATTAAAGATTTCCTTTTTCTTTGTAGATTAATTTCTTCAGTACAAACAACCAGAAGGAGTATGTGAGAACATAAGTGGGAAGCTAATGAGTGAGCAGGGTGGTATTACCATGCCCCCAAGTGAATGTTATCTCTGCACTGTGCAAGAAGCTAAAAATGACACCTGCCAACTGTGGAACTTTTGCTGTTGTAAAGAATGAGAGATTAAATAGCTTCATGAAATGTCAGAATAGATGAGTAATTATTCAGTGAGGTACCTAGACCAGATTAATTACAGCTTGGAAAGAGAAGTCTTGATAGGGATGTTTCTGCAACTTGGAAGCACTGAAGGAAAAGCCTTCATGTTCTAGGTAACCAACATCATAATCACAATAGAAACAAGAAAACCAATCACTACTACAACAACAAACCAATGAAGAACAAGGAAGCAACCACCCCCCCCCCCAAAAAAAAACCCAAAACCCCACACTGCAGGAACCATAGAGAAGATCAAGGAACTATTTAGCAGTGTCCACTCTTTCTCTTCTAAGCTAGAAAATCCAGCTCATATATTTGGTGTGTGTATATACATACATATATATATATCACTTGGAGACAATTACACTAACCTTCATTGCAGTGACAATGACAATAACAGAAGCCTTACATCACCATGTATTTAATCAAAGAACATACCAAACACTTAAAGAGCACACGATTACAGACTCCTGCCTTACCGATATTAAACATCTGGAGTTTTCCCAAGCTTTCTGGTCTTACACAAGCAATAGCAGAACACACCACGATGATGCTTTCTTTTCAAATGAGCTCAATAGCTTTCAGCTTCCAACAAAAAGAAATACAAAATTCAAGCATCATCCCAATTTACTGTCATTTTAACTAACTCACACACTCTGAACAACTCTCAGCAATTAACTTCATTCCAGCAGCACTACGTCACACAGCATGAATACCTTTAAGCTAATGCAAGTTTAATAACTTTACTTTTAAGGATGCATATTTCCCTTTGGTTTATCCAAAAACCTCTCCCTATGCTCAGTCTCCAGACAAAATGCTGCCTTTCAGGTCCAAGTCTAGTTTCAGCGGACTAACAAAGAGCGTCTCTTCTGCTGTGATGCTTTCAGAATAGTTTGCATCTGATCCTACAGACACATCTTGCCCTACTTCAGCAGGATTATATTCAGTTTTAAACTCTCCTTTACAAGTGAGCACTGACAGGTCCTGGGATCCCATACTGCAGTCATGTTCACGTGAGGGCTTTCTTTTACGCTTTCAGTACCCGGTCACCATCATCACCCCACGGAACCCACCAGACTCAGCTCAAAAGCTCTTCACTTACCTCCAAGAACAGTCAAGCTCCTCCAGCACTGCTGCTCCTGGGCTGAGGAAGGACTTTCAGCAGGGAAGGTTTCTTGCAGGAGCAAGAAGAGCAACAGCAGCCGAAACAGGCCCCAGAGAACTAGTGAGGGCAACACCCAGCTGAGGCTCTCTCCTATCTGCTAATGGGGCATTTATTGCCTCGTTATCTGGCTCCTTCTGGTGTAATTCCCCCATCCCAGCACTACTCCACCTGCCCTTCCACTTTTCTTCCTCTCTGCTAGAAAAGCCTCAAAGCCTTTCCCTGAGAATTAGGAAATAAACTCTGACAGGCCATTGAAATCCTCCTTTTTCAAGGGAACATAAAGGATAAGTGGTCATCAGAACAAGCAGCTTACCACTGCTGCAGTCCCACTGATGGCTGTGCCTGCACCTCAGGTGTGATTTTCTATCCTTCCCCTTTCAAGTCTTCACTCCTTGAAAGAATAAAGATTTCAAGCTGCTCTGCACTTGCAGATTTGTAGCATGTATGGGCTTTACTCCTATATGGTCCTTAACTCCATCATTATACTAATTAAAGCTGAACTTTCAGAAACAACAATTAGACAGAAGCCTGAATATTAGGGAACAGAAATAGTTGGCTGTGAAGGTAAAAGCTGTTTTAGAGACTGGTTTTCTTCTCCAGCACACAAGGTGTGAAAATCTAGACTTCACAGTTCAGTTTGGGGTATGAGAGTTGCCAGTGCTGTGGAGAGCAGTCTGGAAGATAACTTGGGATGCCACACACCCGTGTTTGCAAGGACAAGTTCAGTAAGCCTGGTTTTCCTTTTGAGGATGGAGGCAATCAGTTGTGCTCACTCAGTGCTATTCCCTTATAAAACTATTAAACTGTTTTGTTATGAAAAAAGAGAGGAGCACACGTCAAAGGGCAAGCTGTCATGTCTGATTAACAGAGCAAAGTGAATCCAGAGATCTTCACCTTCTCAAGTGAGAAAACAAAACCAAAAGAAAGACCACAAAGTTACTTTTCATTTAAACTTGAAGCCAAATGAGCAGCCAGGTGTGCAGCTGACCCCCAGTTTTAGGGCTATTCCTAACATGTTTTCCTTCCTTCCCTCTCAAAGAAGATTTGGTATTTCTAGGAAGTTTCAGCCCAGGTGAGGCTTTTCAGTGATACAAGTTTTATATTAAGGCATCTTCTTGATCAGTTTTATTCCAGGTATCAAGGACAGTTCGGACATCCAGCAGCCTGAGAAGTGTTTGCTTCCTTCAGTCCTGTTTTTGTGTGAAGAAAACTGCTTCATAACACAGGCCCCATCCAAAAGCTCTTGCAAGTACAAGCACAGCCTGGGTGTGATCACATACTCTGAAGCCATGCTTGAATTACTAGAGCTAAGCTGAGGCTGCGCTGCTCCTGCTGCCAGCATCTCTAGAGAAATCTCTCACTGTGATCAGCACTGCTTTAAGCCACTTTAAGATTGCTCTGTTGAAAAGGCAAAACTTCAAATCCCCCTTTGAAAGACTGTGGCAAAAATCATCTCCTTTGTCAGGTTTTTCAGCACTTCACGAGGCAGAAAAGAATCCTTCTTTAAAAACTCTTGTTAGGTGTTTCGTTTTCCTGATACAGTTTTCTGAAGGGTAAAACGTTATCGTCCCCTTGAAGGAGCCTCATCCGCATGCTCTTTGCGATACTGTTCTGGTCCTTTTTGGTAATTTTATTTCCTTTTCTTACAACTGAAATTGATTTGCAGGGACAGGGCTCTTCAGAGATATTCCCATAAGATCGATGGTTAGATTAAACCAGCGCTTCAAATGATAATGAATCCGTTTCTGAAAAACCAATGTTTGTCTCTTCCAAATAGTGCCCTGCGTTCCCTTGAGCTTCACAATTCAGTGAGCATTAATGTTACACAGCACAAATAATGGGACTGCTCTGAGAAGACAGGATGCAGCTGCTTATGCTTAATTAAAACTTATAAGATCTGGTGTGCTGCTTTGATCTCTTGCTTTCTTGTTTCTCCACCTTTTGAGCAAAGCATCTATCAAAGTCTAAACATGTGCTGCGTGTTTGTCACAGTGAAAGTCATGCATAGGACCTGTCTGAAGCTGAAGGGCACTTCCTGTCAAGGTGAAAACATTGACACATTTAACTGTGTTTGCATTACATTTTTAGATCCGTGTTAGCAATATACGAGGTTTATGTATTCAGCTGGTTGCAAGCAGATGACAGTGACATAGTTTGCACACACCGACAAGATACACAGGCCAAAATCCATAGAACAGGTTTATATACCCCATTGTAGGGAACATCATTTATGCAAGAAGCCTATACCACAAAATATACACTATGCATCACCCTACGGAACACCAATGCAGACACTGGGGCAGGACAAGAATTAGCCAGAGGCAGCATAACATGCTGCTGGAACAGATGAGCATCAATAGTGCTGCATGAGCTGGAGCAACAAGGCTTTCATTGCTGCCACATCTGCCCATGGAGTAGCACAGCTCCTGCCTGGAGGGGGACGTTGCTAACCATCACTTCAGAAAGAAGCTGTGCTGTAGCACCTCATATCGGACCAGCAGCACAGACACCTGCAGCTCTCCTCTTCCTTTTGCCTTTGCAAAAGGCTGTGCACTGGAGCGTGGGGCAGAGCATCTGAGCGAGCAAAGACTAGTGGGAGGCACAGGCAGACACTTTAAACCCTGAAGTACCTCGCTATCCAATGGTGCACTGTATCGCACATTTGGAAATAGCTTGGGAATCACTGCAGTCTCCATTGTGTACACTGGAAAAGCCCTCCCTTTACCCCCTGCAAGTGCTGGGGCTGGTCTATAGGCTAGGAGGTGAAGAAACCTCAGTCTCTGCATAACACATAGGGCTCACTACATTTGCATTTGCCTGAGGGTGACTCTCATCAACCACCAGGATGAATTTTCTACATCTTCTCAATTGGGTGCTCAGAACCTCTCCATAAAAGCAAACCCAACATCATACTACTTCACTCTTTCAACTCAGTCATTAGACTGTTGTGTTGCTGTTTCAGGCAATTACAGTCCAAAAATAGCTGTGTTTTGAACATGATGTTGTGCAGAATGAGGAGCTCAGTGGGTTGCCTTGATCAAGCCACCTGTGAGAAAGAAAAAGAAAGAATTCCTCATAACTCTAGCAGGATTTGTCTAACAACACTCTTTAAAATCTCAAACGTCCATTTACCACCATCTTCAGCTGCTGCTGCTGCCAGGAAATACTTAGTGAAAAGAATACCCAGCTCAGTAACTTCTTTAAGAGCTTCTAAATGAGCAATTAATGCACAGAAGCAGCCTTCACTTTCTGTTCATTTGGATCATTAGTGATTTCCCAGGTCATTGCAAGCCTAACACAGCCACAGTAAAATTATCTGAAGAAGGGGGGAAATCACCTCTGGGAGAATAACTGAGACAGGTGAGAATTAGGAGGATCTTGATTTAGTGATAGAAACATTGAGACACAAAATACTCTGTGATTCATTGTGAAGGGGAAGCAAGGCTGAGTGTGTCTCACACTGCTCGATGTGTCTCTCCTACAACCTCGTGATGAAGCTCGCAAGCCAGGCAACTGTTCTTACAGATTTCAAGTCAAAAACTATTGCCAAGAGAAAAGCTTTCAAAGCACCATGGGATTTAACTTCCTTAGTCATGTGGGCTCTTTTGCACATGTAACCTTAAAGATCTCTTTGTGTATAGTGAAGTCCAGCCACAATTTTAGAGTCAGGATGCATTTTTCCATTGGCTTTGAAGAGTTATGAATCACAGAACCACAGAATGATTTGGGTTGGAAAGGACCTTAAAGCTCATCCAGTTCCAACCCCTGCCACAGGCAGGGACCCCTTCCACTAAACCATGTCACCCAAGACTCCATCCAACCTGGCCTTGAGCACTGCCAGGGATGGGGCAGCCACAGCTTCTCTGGGCACCCTGTGCCAGCGCCTGAGCACCCTCACAGGGAAGAGCATCAGGCATAAAGAGATGCACAGCCCTGCTAGTGAATAAAATCATCAGCCCCTCAGCACAGCACTTCAGAAAAGTGGGCTAGGAGAAAATTCACTGAGGGAAACACAAGGGAAAAACCACGGAGTCTACAGGAATTGGCTCCGGCATTCCAGGATTTCATCCTCACTGTTCTTTTTAGAGAATAAAACCCATCTTGCAACTACTCCTGCGGATTTGTATTGATAATCTTTACAACACAACCTCACTGTGCCCCGTCTGTTTCTGTACCACATGGAGCTGTGACTGGTCCATACCATGGGCATCCAGAAGTAGCTTCAAGCAGCCTTTGTACCTTACTGAAGACTGTTACATAAGAGTTTATCTTCCAAGATTTATATGGCTTTTGGCACTTAATTTAAATACCCAACAGATTACTTTTCTCTCCAGAATATCAAAAATGTTTAGGGTCACAACCTCAGAAGAGGATTGAAAAGTAATAGAGAAAGCTTAACCATACATACTGTGATATTAGAGACATGGACTGCTTGAAGCTCTTAGGATAAAAGACAAAGTCACTCGTCATCCACAGTCATGCCATTGAAGGTAGGTAGCATCCAGGTACTGGATGAGTGCCTCTTGTATTTCTCTGTCAGTGGATAACAAGACTTTGGCACTAAGGGTCTCAGCTCACTGCTATGAGGTTTTAAGGGCCGAAAGCAGAATACAACCTATACAGACAGAACCTGTGCTGCTTTTGTTGCCATCCATATACAACACAACACATGCCCTAGGGAGCAGCATGGCCAAGCTGCCTATGCCCTGGAAAGCCAGGCTGGCTGCTGCTGCTGGCAAAGAGGTGTTTGCTCATGCAAGGTGGTGGCTGTCACTAGAGCAGCAAGTGGCACGAACATAAACGAGTCCCAGGATTCAGCTGTCCCTGACCTGCTCTCAGCCATCTCCTCCCTGGGATGGTAAAATCCAGCATTACCTGTAGCGCTGGCAAAGCTGGAGCCAACAGCTACGAGATCAGGAGAGAAACGAGTCATACCCTGTGCTGCATCTAAGCGGTGACAAGCTTGTAAAGGTTGGAAGGTCATTGCATGTCTTAGCAATAAATAATACAGGAGACGGAGTTCTTAAAGAGGGTATAATTTGCCAGCAGGCTCATTACTGATTTCTACCCAAATTAAGGGTGAGTCTTCATGGACAGATGCAGACAAACCCCAAATCTTGAGCTCTTGCTTTGAGCTGGCATTGTCTTAGTTGGTGTTTCCAGCCTGAAAATGGCACAGCTGCATCACAACTGGGTGCTTATGACTGGTGGGATGCAACAGGAGCAGAGGAGATCATCTGCTCATCACTCCATTTGGATTTAGCTTATCCTCTATGGAATCTGACTTTCCTTTTCTGGATCACTTGCTATACACCACTAGAGCTGATTTAAGCTTCAGTTTGGATAATCCTCAGAAAGGTCTGAGAAACATAAATTTACCAAACCTTTCTGTAAGCAGAATGGTGTCCTCTGCCCTCAAATCCTGCTCAGAAATCAACTTTTTTGACTTAAAATGCACATTCTCTTCTACTGTGTAACATATGCCATAGTACAAGAGCTGCTTGCTTTATATCAAACCATTTTGAATTATGAACTGCAAACACTGTGTTAAAGAGCACATCCTCAGCTTGCCACACTTACCTCTTTGGTTTAGATTCTCTTCTTCCCTAACACACAAATCCTCAGGAGATTCCTAACACAGTGTTTGGAAATGAAGGTTTCTGGGTTTAAAATTAGTTCTGTGTTTTGGCACAAGCTTGCCCAGGGGGAAGGTGGCTGCGCAGAGAAGGCAACCGATGAGTTATGAAAGATATTAACAGGTATGTAAAAAGATGAACCACTTTGTAGGTCAAGCCTAGAGTTAGGATGCTCATCTGCTAAGTGAGGTAATGGCATCTTAGTAAATCAAATAAAGACAATGTTCCTCTGGCACAGAAGACTGAACATCCACTTGCAAGCTGGGTGTATCACGATAGAATAAGATGGGCTTTGGACTGTGGGAGGTTTACAGGAGTTGAGCACCATTTCATGTTTCCCTTGTAGTCTGAGCTGCTATGTTATTTATCCAAGTTACAGATCATAAAGAAAGGAAAGCCATTGGACATGCTGATTTCATTGAAACACAGCATGGAGAATGTATAAAAACCCATTCAAGGGGTTGTGTCATTCAAGCTCCTGAAGCAAACCATTGAAACGGGTTGGTTATGGGTATTTCATGTGCTACATGAAAGCTGTTCTGCTTTCTGCCAAAACTATTTCATTTGATACTTGCACAGCCTTGGTACTTGTTTAAATGCATTTCATGGTACAAAGCTCCTCCAAGACAAGGTCATTACCATTCAGATACCTGCAGAGACCCCCTTCCCATGTTGAGTTTCACTTTATTCACTGTGAACTGGTGGAAAACACATTAATGCAAGCGAGCATAACTGGGTTGGTTTGATTGGTTGCTTGGTTGGCTTCCTCTATTTAAAAGAACAGAAAAAGATAAGCTCCTTTATGAAAAAACTCCATCTTTCACACCGGAACTCAGCTGCACGTAAACAGTTCAATATAAAAGCAGAGCACTCAGGAATTCCCATGGCATTGTGAATTACTTGTGTAGGTGTAACTGTGGATAGGCGTTGGCATTCTCTTTTTATTTGTCCAGATTTCAGAAGGAAGGCAGGACCTCCCAGAAGCAAAGCAGACAAGCACTCTGAAAGATTCAAGGCGAGCTCACAGAGAGCGTGTGGACTGAGCACACAATGTGACAGGCTGCAAGCTGTGGTCAAAGAAACAGATCTGTGCTGCTTTACGCGACTGCATGCAGAGAAAGAAAACCTTGGATGTTCCTTGCAAAGAGCTATGATTTTATCAAAGAAACCGCGGGTTTAGTCAGGTTTTCTTTCTAAAAAGAACAAAAGCAATGTTTGCTTCATCCTTCCTGTTTAATGATGGAGAAGTGTGACACTATTCAACTCTTTACTAACTCCATTCCTGGTTTAGCCCTATTTGGTCAGCTGTTTTTCAGATTGAGTATCAGTCATTGCACAAAAGAGCATAAAAGACAAATGGTAGGTAGAAAAATACTCAATACTATTGATAAAAAGTTCAATATTATACTTCGTGTATTTCAATTTATGGGATTCACTTACAAGCATCCTTAAAGCTCTATGATTTGAACCTTATTTCGTAAGGGAGGAAGGAGATGTTCTGCTTGTCTCATGACTCTTGGACATGGAATTTATGGAGGATGCTGACATCACAAGATTTGCAATAAAAGCATAAGAGCTAGCGTCAGTAAATCACATCACCCCAGTTCACAAGCAGCTGAGACAGAACTCTTGCATACCACGTTCTGAAGGTTGTTATTCAGATGGGCAGCACTGCAATCAGGGTTAAGCTTTCCTGACCTACTAGATGAGACCCAGGTTTCTAAAAGCACTCATCTGCTCATACTATCTGATCATTCTTTCAGATGATATTAACAATGAGTTCATTTGAAAAGGTACCCTCTCCATGGGCGCTGAGCGGGAGCTGACAGCAGCTGCGTGTGCATTAATACTTGGGTCAGAGCAGGATTGTGCTTCTGCTCTAAATCTCCAATCCACACCCATTTCTTGTGCTGGGGCTCACCTTGTGAAGCTGTCTCAGGGCGCGCAAACCTCGCTCCTTCCAGACCCACGCTCAGCTGAAAGACATGCCCAGGGATTCAACCTCTCAGAGGTAACCAGCCCACAGGACCAGGCAAGAGATGGTCTGACCTACCCTTCCTTCTCCCCTGCCTCCACAAATACAGGCAGTGTGGGTGCTGCATCTGCAGCACCAACTGTTTTGTTCTGGTGATCCATTCCTATTGCACTGCATTGCTTGCTGATACAGACTTAGCCATCTTGAGAAGAACTGGCATTGTACCCTAGAAAACATGATTTTAGCAGCACATCTACAGTGCACAATGGGGAACAGGGCAGAAGCACGGCTCAGAGTTGTTTGTCACTGAGGACAAACTGGGGATCATGTGGATAAGGGAAGGAAGGGGTAGAACACTGTGATTGTTCAGCCCTAATGCTTTCAGCACAACCTCAGTTTCAATGCATCCTGCTGCACTGTGCTATGAGACGGGACCAAGCTGAGGCTAGGAGGACATCTCTGCATACTGGTGCTTCTTTGTATGCTTCACTGTCCGTTCTTACTGTAGATCATGGAAGGCACAATAATTTCCGAGGACTCAGCTCCGAGGTAGCCCGAGAAACAACCTTTCTGTCTGCGGTGCCTCCTGGAGTTAACAAGGTAACAGTCATCACAGAAGGGTTTACTCTAGCTAGAAGAATGCTGGGGAATACAGAATTCAAAGGGAAAGGCAGCAGTTTCCAGTGGAGGAGGGAGGGGGGAAATCAATCAGTATAAACCACAAAGAGATTAATTCAGATTTTCGCATGCAATAGCCATTGATAGGAGTTGCTCGCTGCACATCAGGCTGAGGGCAGTATATCACAAAGTAAATGAATTTCTCTGCCCTTGTGCGCATTTCTTTCTCAGGGACTAGATCTTTATGTTTTGTTCTTGCTTTCAAAAAGCACAAGGGAAGTGTAGAATATTCAATCAGCCTATCATAGAAAAGCAACATGTAGGGCAGACTTCCCCTGGCTGTGAGAGTTTTCCTTGCTATAAGATGCTAAAACACTTGCACAAAGATGAACAATTAGTTCTGTGCAGAACAGTGCTCTAATAGTTTGAGGAGAGATGTAAGAAAATCTAACAAGGTTTCTTATTCTGTGGTTATCCCCATGGTGTTTGGGCACATTCCATAGCTAACAGGACAGTTGGGGGCTGGCAGTGGTTCTGAAACTTATTCATATGGAATTGATGAAGTGCATAAAGAATGCATCTGTATGTGTACAGGGGAATTAGGAATCCTGCACATAAGGGGAAAACCTCGAGCAGATCTGGTGGTTTACCCTGAGCATTAACATAATCTTAATATCTTCCTTCCTTCCTTCCTGGAGGAACAATTACAGCACAAATCCAGTTCAAAACCCAAGGAAATCAGTGCTGTTTGCTCAAATACATTCCCTTTTGGCTAGATTGGGTGGCTGCAACCCCTCTTTTTGTGTGTGGAATGAAAACATTTGAGAGATAGGACAAGTCTGCCTTAACGTACTACCAGCTCAGGACAAACTAGGACAAATTCTAACAGACCCTGTCCTATAGAGGGTAAGTCCCTATCCACTGCAACCCCTCTCTATTTTGCTTTTTAAATTTGATTTATTTCTGCATTGCCAGAGCAATAGTGTGCATAACTGACCATATAGGTACCTGCTGAGTACCTGTTGAGTGGCTGCATGTAGACTTACGGTCAAGGGGGTGGGGGTAAAATCTTTACCCACAGCTGTCTCTCTTTAGTCCTTCACTTTATTCATCTTTAATCTAATTTGGAAAACCTATTCAAACTTGAAATGCGTAGAACTTGTAAAAGAAGAAAGCCACAGAGTAGTCAGGTGAGACTCAAAATGAGTCTCAGCATTTTAGGGCACAACAAATTAAAGATTTCCAGATAGGTATCAAGTGTCTTTTCACCATCAGAGACACCTAAACCATTAAAATACTCATTCAAGTAGCTATTGCTGCTTTCCAAGCATTCTTTATTAATACATATGAAACAAACGCACAGCAGAAGATCCAAAATCCCCCAACAACAAACCGCCAAACCACACACCGAAGGGAGAAGGCTACAGCAAATCTACTCGAGTCAGAGGGCTTGTCCTTTGAAATCCCTTTGCTACTTTTGGACATTAAGAAGTGCGTTAAAGAATTTCTCTCCCTGTATTTATCGCAACAGATATTTAGAAAGGATGGGAAGTAGAATTGCCAGTAGAATTGTGTGTATGGAGTTCTTGTTTCAAATGCGTTTCAAGCACTTTGAATAGAATAGGGTAAGACAAGCAGGCAATCCACACGCTCAGTTTGTGCCCTACTCAAAAGGAGGTTTCCTTTGCTTCCTGTGCATCACTAGTTTCAGTTAAGGCACACTGTTTGGCACAACAGTGCTGATTTTTGTTGTTTTAAACCTAAACCAAAGTCGCGGGTACCAGTACGTGTTTTAAGCCCTACATGTGTCTTGAACAAAGATTAACCAGTAAATTCCAGTCAAAGCTATACGTATGTTTTCTCTAAGCGCATGACTGAGTTTTACTTAAGTTTATTTCACTTTTGGTTTTCATTTATTTATTCTCTTTGGAAGCAATGCTCCTTGAGAAGCTTCATGTCTTTGCACCATACTTTTCTATCAGCTACATGGATAGAAATCCAAAGTAAACCCACTAGACCAGCTCCTGAATTTCACTGTTGTAATTTACAGACAACTTTTCACTTACTCTACACCTCTTGGTAATGATTCATAGATCTGAACAGTATTAGGAACACACTGACACCTCATCTTTACCTTCTCTCCTCCAACTTGTCTTAGATTTGTCACAGAACATAACGATGTTCCAAGCGAAGGACATTTTGTGCTTTAGCAGATTTCATTCCTTGGATTTGAGTACAACAATGGAGAAAGCACGCTGGCCTGTCTTCCTTTTGAAGGCTATTGCATTGACATATTAAAGTCATCTTCCCCCTTACTGATGCTAAAGAGCAAAGTTCTTCCTTCATTAGCCAGCTAATGCAGACAGAGCAGACTTTACTGCTCCCATCTCTAATGGTTGTGCTGACATTTCCACAGCCTAATTGTGTTATTTCTTGAAATCTTTTGAATTGTGATTTTACAAGTGACATGCACTCTGCTCCTTATGCTGGTGGTACATAACACAAAGCTCCTTTCATTCCTGGTGTGTTAGCCCCTTCCAGGGAGGTGTGGGCTTCACCCGTCAGGCACAGAAGTAACAATTTTTGTTAAAGAATAAAGCAAATAACTCACTGTTTGAATTCAGTTGCCCCAAGCTCATTCTAAACTCAAAACAGTGAGTCACCCAGGTTTCTGCTTTAGGGTAAGAGTCAGAGCCAGTAATGAGCTACATGCATCAACTGTATTTTCATTCTCATACCAGGGCAGCTGGTGCTTTACATGTGAATCCAGAGTCTCCAAATGAGAAATCTCAGTGACACTGTTTATTTATGAATAGGAAAATGTGACAATTCCCTGATCATTTACCCATGGACAAGAGACCACAACTGTCTTGCTGCAAGCATATGGGTGTTTTCAGAAGGTGGAAGGCAGAGGAGCAAAACTGCTTCCAGAGAAGTTAAAGATCAATAACCTCCGAGAAAAAGAACGGACGCTGAATGGAACTCTAGGCGAGGGGTTTAAGGTAAAAGATTGCGTTTCGACAGCATATTTGCTGAGTGTGCCAGCTGTGCAAGAAAGCTGAGAACCCAGCAACCTGGCTTAGGGACCCACTGCCAGGGGCACAGTGTGGCAGCTGGGATTTGATCTCTGCAAAAGTGGACTGAACACAGATCTTTAATTTCTGCCGCCTGCATCTTGATAAACTTCTGTATCTGTGTTGGCTGCTTTACAAATCATTAGTTTTCTTTTTATATTTTTAGAAAATTCTATTATAAAAATTTTATAAATTATAAATAAAATAAAGACTAAAATAAAAAAATTAAAAAGTTAAAATAAATATAACATTTAAAAAATTAAAATAAAAATTATACATTTTTATAATAAATATAATAAATCATTATAAAATTATATTTTTATAAAATCTTTTTATTGCCTTAACTCAGCTTGAATGAAGATTGATTCCCAAAGAGCTGGTTAACAGCGACGTTCAATATGCCTGGGTACAGAGAAATCTAATGAGGGCTCTAGGTCATCCCATGTTTCACCATGAAACTAAACAGTTGCAGCTCATCTGATAACCAAGGCAAAGAGGCAAATTGTCTTCCAGTGAACAGCATTAGCCAGGAAAGCTTCCTGGCATGCAACAAAGAAGTGGGGAACATACAAAAGCCCTGTGTCCTGCAACACAGTTTTTACTGGGGAGCTGGCTCTTATGGGCCACCACCTGATGACAGCAGAGGATTATTTTAATGAGCTATTCTATGGTTTAGATTTTTCCAAGGAAAACATGGTATGTTTTCACATCCTCCCGTGGGAATGTGGACAGGCTATGAGAAAGAAGGCACGACACAGTGGAAAGTTCCGGCTGGAGACAATGAAGGGTTGTCAGACACTCTGTATAACTTTCCCCACCTTTTCCCACTATCGGAAGAAGGGGATCTGCTTGCTGCCATGGCAGGTTCCAAAACAATGTCAGTGTTTCTCTGAGAACCACACAGAACCCGTCTTGATTTTACGAAGGCTTCAAGAACATGACTGTGTGATGGGCAGTGTCCTTACTGCTTTTGCCAGCAAGGGTAAGGGGGCTTTTAATATAAGTTAAAATCTCTGGTGTAGCCGAGGATAAAAGCACAAATATTGAAGCTTACGCAGTCCTAATGGGAACAACACAGGGGTACCTACTCCTTAGATATGCAAGTTTAGCCATTTGCCACTCTGTCTTAGACTGGATTGCACAAGGATTTCCACTTTTTCCTCCAGGATGGAATGGTGTGGCAGAGGAAAGAACAGGCAGAGAGGAAAAGATCTGATAATGAATTTTCTTCTGCTTTCGTTACAGGAGAGGGTGAGCTGACGAAGTAAGTGCAGCTCTAAAAAGCACTGTTTGAACCTTGAAATAGCTTGTTAGGTAAATGTCCTGCTTGGCATTTGGAGCAGAGAAAACAATGTATTTGACTAATCATTGATATTTGTGATGGAACCTGGACATTTCAGTCTTAAATATTCAAACAGAAGTCCTGATAAAACCCCAGGAAGATAGAAATAAAGGAGCTTACATCCAGCTACCATCAGTCCTTTTACTGTCACAAACATCCCTGCTCTCCAGCTATTCTTTCCATTCTGCCTTTTTTCCTTCAATAAGTTGTGGCATTTTCTTGTGTATCAGGTGATGTGCAACGCCTACATACATATGTTACATACGTACCTTATGCTTTCTGACTTCTTAGCTCTTCTAAGGATTCATCAAGGGGACATTAAGCAGCTCCCAGGCTTTGGTGATTAAGCCAGCAAGGGGGAAATGTAAATGCTGTTGTTCAGTTTACTGCCGCTACTATAAATCCTCGTGGTATACAGAGAACTCTGTTGGGCCGCTGAGTTTTAAACGTGCGCATTAAGCTTAAGATAAACTGCCTAGAAGCCAATTATACTCTCTTTCTAGACCCAATTTAGACCATATTCCTGAACAAACAGCAGTTAGGATCCTTTTTAATCTCCAGTCTTTTCTCTTTTCAACTGCAAGTTCACCTGTGGTTAGAGCTGTCAGAAAAGAAACCCAACCAACTAATGCAAGGAAGACTTGCAATAACAACCTCCAAAACTGGTAGCATGGCAAATTTATCCATTCCAAATGCAAACGATACGTAAATGTTTGAATGGGATATTAAAAAGCCCTATGGGTATATGCAGCAGAGTAAGGATGAATGAAGCTGTCCCTGTTTCGCTCAAAGATTAAAAATTGCCAGCCTTCCCCCCATCCCAGACGGTGCTGGACAGCTATATACACAGTACGTGGCACCAGAACAGGCAGTGTTCTTCCCCATGGCCGACTCAGCTAGCATCTGAGACAGCAGCTCAAGGGCTGACAGAGGCTTCAAAGACCCTTGTATTTAGTAACTATCAATAGAACTATATTCCATCACTTTCATTTAATTCCTCTTGGAGGCCTATTTTAAACCTTTAATCTTTTGTGATAATGGGGTTATTGGAACATCTCTTACTCCTCCTGTTATGAGAAATGGGAATAATAATCACCTTCTTCCTGGTTTTCATGATATGATGTACTTCCAGTGCACCTCCTTCTAGCTGCCTCTTTTTCAGCCTGGGGTGTCCTCTTGTATTTCCATTTCTGGTTTTGACTCTCTGATTTAGTCTCTTCTCATCTGGAAGCTGCTCCATGTTTCTATCCCTCTAACCAGTCCTTAAGGCACAGGGATTATATTCTCAAGTGTTGCACACCTGGGCACGAGATTGCTTTCTGATTCCATTCTTTTTCTAATGGTTTCTAACACTTAGCTTACATTTTGCACCACTGGTGATATTTTTGGAGAACAAACACTAAGAGCACAGTAACTCCAGGATCTTTCCCTGATGTGTAAGAGCTAACACAGAGTCTGTTACTGCCTCTGCTTGTTTTAGCTCAGGTACACTACTTTGCAGTTATCAATAATGAAGCTTATCTCCTGTTTAATCATTCAGCCGGTTTCACAGCATGAGGAGAGCCTCCTGCAGCTTCTCAGGAAGCCTTGTTTTGACTATTCAGACTATTCCTGTCGCAATGACAAGCAGTGGTACCCTGTGATCACCCACTTCTGCAGCCCACACACTGGCTATGCCCAGCAGCGCCAGCCCTGAGCCATCTCACAGGCATCTCCCTCCTCATCCTGCTCTCCCACTGTGAGAACTCACGGCTCACCCCCAGTCCTGCTCCCCAGCTTTTCAAAGGCATGCCCTTCCCTAAATCCTGATCAAATTCGGAAGGGGACTGAAAACCACTGCCACTGAAACGCCTTCTTGTCCACTAGAGGGAAGTGCCTCCGTGGTTAGGATTAGATGCATGACAAATCAAGGAAAAGAATATTCTGAGTTTCTAATTTGAGAGGCAACACTCGCTTTGAACTTTCATAGTAATAATTAAATGAAATAATGAGAAACTACTTTTTCTTGTCAGGACATTGACACATGAGGCAATAAATAACCTTTTACAGTGATTTGTGTTAGGCTTACCTTAATGCAGACTTCTCCGTTCAGTAAGAGCCTGCTTATGGCTTAATAGACTGACCAGAAATTGCTGCAGAACAATTAAAGAAACGAAGGTTAGATTTGTATTTCTAGCAAAATCTGTGTTGAATTCAACTCCCTCAAAATAGAAGCACCATTAACCTCTCATGAAACAATGTTAAATTGCTTTCAAATAATTGTCACTCTAAAGATGAGTCACGCAGAGAAGTCACCTGAATAACGTTATATTTATCTCTCCACTGACACATGTAAACCTGGCCTTTTCTTTCTTCAGCTATTTATATGGTACTATCAAAGAAACACTGGTAAAGGTAGAAAGTACTGAGCTACTGAAATACTGAAGCATACCAGTGATTTAACAGATTTGAAGAGAGCATGCTCACAGCTGGACACTCACTGTGGAAGGAATTGCACGCTTTATTTCCCACAAAGCTCAGGCACTTAAGCATGAGAGGACGAGGTCATATCCAGACACAGCGTGACCACATTGCATTCCCACTTTTCTCTGACAAAACACCAAAAGAGACCCTGCCATTTTTAGCGCCTTTTAGAAATGCATCTCCAGGCTGAGCAGCCCCCAAATGTCTCACCTACAGCTGCACTCTGCTGAAGGAGTTGCTTGAGGTTCTGTTCTGGGCATAGACTGAAAAAGATGTTCACTTACCACAGAAGAGTTGGTGCTGAGTTTTGAGCAGCGGAACTGTGAATGAATGGTGCACAAGGATAGCATTTGAGTGGCATGGATTTTCAGTGAAAAATGAATTTTTACCCAGCTTTCTGAAGTCTAAAACTTAATTAACAGTGACTAGACTGCTTAAGGCTAACGGATTCCCTAAGTAGCTATCATTTTATTTAAACCGTAATGGAAGTGAAATGCTCCCTCAGCAAACAGCAGAGCAGAAAAGAACACAGTGACGAGGCAGCTGTTTTTTCCTTGGGTATCAAAACCCTGTCGAAGGAAACAAGTTTGTTTGTAAAAATACAATGGAGACGGTGAAGGACTTCAAAAAGAGAGTGCAATAACAATGTCTGATACTGAATAGGTCAGAAAAGGGTCCTTGCTGTCTGAAGACACACAGAGCTGTGCTTACTTTTCTGCTGCTTTCATAGTGCATTAGACGCATACACAGACAACCCAGCGAGGAGTCAGATGGGAGATGTGTTGGACTGCTCAGGGCTGCCTTACACCTTAATCCTTGTCTTTCTCAGGTGACCTCCTACAGAATAACTGCAAGGTAATATCTCCAGAAGTGACCACTAATTTGGAGTCCTTCAAGTGCATTCCAGAGAAGCTGTGGCTGCCCCATCCCTGAGAGTGTTCAAGGCCAGGATGGACACAGGGGCTTGGAGCAAGCTGCTCCAGTGGAAGGGGTCCCTGCCCATGGCAGGGGCTTGGAACTGGGTGAGCTTTAAGACCCCTTCCAACCCAAACCATTCTACGATTCTGTGATTTACACATACACCTAGAAAACCTATCTGGTAGAGACATCTAAGAACTTGGTTCACTGGTTTCCAGGGGAGACCTTGCATTCCCGTGTGCTCTGGAAGAACATGACAACAAGCAATTCAAGCCTCTCTCTTGTTTTAATAACATCATGCTTGACAACATTTCTATGTCCTGGTTTCTACACCTATAGTATCTATAGCAATACCATTAGCAATCCCTTCCACATAGATATATAGATATATGGACAAATAACATCAAATTATTAAATACAAAGAATTAATGTTGACTCATTCTTTTTAAGTTCTAGCACTGGTAGACCTGTTCCTTGAACTGAAAAGTAAATGCACCATACTTAGTTTATCTCATGTGACTAGACATAAGCAGAACAGACACCTGCTAACACTGCAATAATTCAGGCTACAACATTATTTCCATTATAACTACCTTCCTCTGGTGATTTTCAGGCATTCATAACTTCCTGAAATATTAATAAGTCCTGAAATTTATTGTGCACCTAGGGCTCAGTCTGGTGATGTACTTACTCTGTGGCACTAGAGCTTGTAGTCACACGCTCTTCGGGCACAAAATCAAAGCAGCAGAAAACAAGGCTGAAAGGCACCTGAAGGAATCAAGGAGCATCCCCTGGAATTTCCACCCTGTGCATGGGTAACCATACAATTTTGTAATTTATTCCTAACAGTCTCTGGTGGCAGAAGAGGCGATGACATCCCCATTCTCCAGCCTCTCTGCTCACTGCTGGGTTGACTTTGTTGGCGCTATTCGGCCTGGAGAAGAGAAGCTGCATGGAGACCTCAGAGCAGCTTCCAGTGTCTGAAGGGGGCTACAAGGATGCTGGAGAGGGGCTCTTCATCAGGGACTGCAACGATAGGAAGAAGTGAAACGGGAGATTCAGGTTGAATTCCTGCAGGAAAGTTATGGAGAAGATGGAGCCAGACTCTTTACTGAGGTGAATGGCAGGAGACAGTGGTTATAAATTAAAGAGAGGTTGTGGTCAGAGATTTGAACAGGGGAGGTTCTGGCCGGACATCAGGACATTTTCACTGTGAGGATCATTATGGACTGGAAGAAGTTGCAGACTCTTCCTCCTAAATGTTTTCAAGACCTGGCTTTTCAAAATCCTGAGCAACCTGGTCTGAATTCAGCATTGACCCTGCTTTGAGGGGGAGTTTGGGCCAGAGACCTCCCAGAGGTCCTCCCAGCTGATTTATTCTGCGACCCTAATTGTGTCTCTCTTTACAGAGGAGTCCTACAATTAATTTGCTTTTTTTTCCCCCCATCTAGATTAAACAATAGCAATGGATTCAGCCTCCCTTCAGAAACTGTTTTCCACAAGCCTGGCTATTGCTATCTCTCCCATCTGGCCTGTCTCTGGGTTTCTCCCATCAATCCTGAGTGGCATTGAAAGTCTGATGTGATGAGAACACATTTCTAGAATAAGGCCAGAGATATCATTAGGTGGTGAAACAGATTCTCAGTTGCTATGTAAGTGCTGAACCTTCAATTGAGATGGCTGCTGAAAGGACAACAGACAGCACAGGGCAGCACAGACAGCGTGGTATGTTGAGACATGTATATTCTGTAAGCAAGCAGCTTGGAGCTGCTCAAAGAGCTCTGTGTACTTCCTCAGCCATGCAAGACTTTACATGTAAAGACGAGAGCTACCCTGAAATTCAGCCTCATGCATCTGCATCTCCTTCTCCAAAGTGAGATCATTTTTCTCACTTGGAGTATTTGCGCTCCTTCCCAGAGTAGTTTCAAACACACCATTTTTCACCAGAAACCTTGAGGTTGGCACCAAGCATTAATGTTGTACCCAAAGATGAATGAAGTAGAAATCCTGACTCTTGAACAGAACAGAAATGGGTTTGCAGCTCTAAATAATGGGCAATGCTTTGACAGCAAGATTTTTTACTTCTAGTTTCTGTATACAGCCGTATCCCAGTAGAATTAAAACGTGTCCTGCAATAGGTCCTCTTCATGAGGATATGGAGCAAACAGTGCCTTGTAGTTGTTTATGTGAGCCAATACCATCCATTTTGTTCCGGAATCTTTTTCTCTGCAGATTCAGAAGAACCATAAAGCCACATTTGAATAATAATAACCAGAACATAGAGAGTATTTCCCAGGCACTGTCTAAAATGATTTCAGCAGTTACCATCACGCTTTGCTTCTCATAGCCCTACACAGCCTCAAAGCCCCAAACAGTACCTCACAGTCCCTATAGTTCACTTCTCCCTTATGCTCCCCCCACTAACATACCCACTGTGGTGGTCCTTCAGACTGTGGCAAAAGAACCCAAACCAACAACGAAAAACCCCAAACCCCACAACAAGACAAGAAAAGGATGTTCTCTTATACAAGGAGTTTTCCACAGGGTCTCTTTCAATGCCCTTAGTGATTATAGGACAATGTGAAATTCCTGCAGCATTATGGCTTATGTGTTCCCAGCCTGGCACACTACTCACTGATCCTGGCACAACTGTAGTAAATTTAAAGAGAGACAAATATGGTTTTTACTATTTTTCTTGAGCTTTTTCTTTACCCTTTTCAAGGGACCAGTATGGTCAAAGAATGTCAGCTTGAGGACAGGAGTTCTGCAAGTTATCTCTTTCCTTCCAAATGACTCAATGCATCGTCTATACAAATGTCCGTATCAACATGCTATTAAAAAATCACTTTTAATAAATGGATGCATAGTGAGAGTCTTGATTTTGGTACCAATCCTTTTGAATACTTATACACCGTTACAAGTAATCAAACCACAGGCACTTTGATATCATGCTTGGATCTTAATTTCATTTATCATCTTTTTCCTGGCAAAATGCATATTTAATCTGTATTCACTGCAAGTAAAATGCCTCTGAAGTACTGGGCATTTATTTCTACAGCTGATTCTGAATTTAAATGCACTGGTTATAAATAATTTCTGAGGTCTGTGTAATATTTATGCTGGAGATCTGAAACTTCATGTCATGTTTGGAAAAATGAAACACACAGACAAGATGGTGCTTTTCCACTGAACCAGTGCGTGCTGAACCATCTGATACGGTACTACCAGTGTACCTACAAGCACCTGGGAGTAGTGCTTATTGCACTGCCCCCTCTGAGGGACCTGAAAGTCTTCTCTTGGTTATTTACTTGGTCTGCATAATGGCTTGTCGTATCTTCTCAGTCCATTCCCTTCATCCCAGCCCTTTGCAAGACTGCTTGGCTCTTATGGAAAGAAATCTCAGATCTATCCAAGTGTTGGCCTCCACTTGGCAGAATGTAGCCAATCAACTGGTTTTGATGTGTTGCTTTTTTGCCTGATTGTGTATTTGGAGGGGATGGTTAGGCATTTATTTATTACCTTGCCTTGTTCAGTAACAACTATGTTCTCAGTTACTCCTATGAGAGTTAAATTTAACTGTCCATCTTTTATGTGAGAATTACCTTACCTGACTTTAGGAATCTCCGATTTGGACAGTTATGGCTGAGCTATGTTCCCCATACAGTCAATAGGAAGGAAGAGATACAAAATGGGTAACAAATCTGTAGATGACAAAGCCGGAAAGGATTAAGGGATTGCTGAAAGACAAAATCGTAATACAAAACAACCATGAAAAGCTGTGAAGAATGCAAGATTCTGCACCTAAATGGGTCTAATCTGTTGCAAAACAACTAGCTAGCCATTGATCTCCTGTACATCACACTGGAACACAAACTGAACATGAGTCCAAATTCAGGTCAATGTGATCAAGCTTTCAAGGAAAAGGCCTTGGAGTATTAACCTAAGAGATCCTCACCATCTCTGTGTCCTGCTTCAAGAACAGTACTGTCCTTGCTGTCAAGGGTGGATTGTGTGCACAGGGTAACTATCCCGAGGATGATTGGGATCATTTCTTCTAAAGACAAGACTGAGGGTGGCTATGCCAACAGTCTTCAGAAAGGAATGGAGCAGCCTGTTCTACACATCTGTAGCAGGGAAGGCAAGAAATTGTTGACCTGAGGTGAAAGAGGAGCTAACTGAACTTCCAAAAGAAGCTAAGAACACTAAATGGCTTTGACAGGATCAAGATCTCCACCATAAGGAGTCTTTAAGAGACAGTCAGGAATGCCGGGGGAGAGCAACAGACTCTATAACTTGCCAAGCTTTTTGTCAGCTCTATGCCCCTTCAGTTTCGTGCGTAAGCAGCTGATGCAGAAGGAAACAATTGCCTGTGCCACAAACAGCAGGTGATCCAAGCACCACATGGCTTGCAGCTTCACAGGCTTTGGGTTTATTCAGACAGCTAGAACATCACCCAGCAGTACAAACAACGGCAGCAGACTGTGTTAAACTGAGCAAGAACGTCAGGTGCTTTTATTGCAGTGCACAAAAATCCAGCTTAAATGTCTAAGTTAGGCTCCAGTGAACGGAATGTTTGAAACGAGCTATCCTCCTCACTGAGATACACAAAGCTCCTCACATTACTAAGAGTTGTAGTGCAGTCATTTTAGAGAAGACTGTGGCCAGAAACTCCAAATGTATTAACTGACAGAGTATGGCAGTGGCAATGACTATTTTGATTCAGCAGCCTAAAACTGCGCCAGAGGAATACTGAGAAGCAAATGATATTGCTTAGGTCATGAAGTTAGAACAGCAGCAGCAAAGGAAACATAATATATCCTTTCAAATAATACAGGGAGCATTTCTGTTTTCCCCTTCCCATTCCTTTTTCTACAGGCTCCATCATTAATCTCACGTTGCCCAAGCCTGATTGCTTTGGGAGACTAGGACTGCTGCTAACGCAGGCGAACCTTAACTGAACAAGTAGGAGGCAGGAAAACAACATCATAAAAGACAAGCCAAAAATGAATGTGTTGGAAAAAGTGCAGAATCAGAGCTGCATATTTAGTGCCACAATAAATACAATAGACAGTTTCATTAAGGCAAACCAGAAACTGAAGGGTAAAGCGGTTTAAAGCTTTGGCTAATGCAAGGAAAAACAGCTGTGGAAAGCAAAGGCTTTGAAGTGCTGACACTTCAAACACGCAAGTGCTGACATAGAAAGAGGGACAGCACCCAGCTTTGACATGTGGAAATTTTGCTACCTGACAAGGAGAGTGAATGAATGATCTGGAGTCTGCACCTTTTTGATCCGGACATTTTCTGATGGCGAGAGTACCAGGACAAAAGTCCTGCAGCAGTTTTTGAAGCCACTGGGGTCGTTCGCATTTAACACACTCATCGCTTGAGAATAAACAAGCTCTTTTATTGGGAAAAGGCATTTAAAAAGATGGCAATGTTATAGGCTCTTTAGGGAATGAAAGCGTTGAAATGTACTGCAATGTAAGGGACTTGCAGGAAAGGCGGTTCTCATTCTGGTTAGCAGGGAAGAGACATTGAAGAAGGAGAGTACCAAGGGTGGAAAGGACAAGCCAGGGCTTAGGTAAATGGCTAGAAACCAGATGCACTTCCAAGCTGAACTGTATTGATTAGTGCCTCAACCTGAAATCTAAACTGCCAGCTGGGTAGCTAGCAACCCTGTGTAAGACAAGAGAAACCAGAACTCTCCAAAAGACAGGGACACAAGAAAGCCACCAAGCAGCAAACTCCCTGAGGCTAGCCAACAGCCAACACAATGCAACACAGGACTGCTTCCAAGCTTCTCCCCTCTCCAGAGGTTTCATATCCAACCAAGAATTCCTTTCCCTAGGTGGGAGGAAGAATTTCCAGCAACAATTCTAATGAGGGAAAAGCCTAGGAGAGCTCTTTAGGAAAAGTGATCATCATTCCTGTTCAAACTCAGCTGAGGCAAAAACACCATTCGTTTTTGTACAGCCTTCAACAAAGCAGAGCCAAATGGGACTAAGCCAGCCCCCAAAGGACTGCTTTAACCTCTGCCTATGGAAACAAATTCCATCTTGCTTATCTTGAATTTGATGTTCTTGCCTCCATGGTGATGGTTTCAAGATTAAATGTTGTGTCAAGAATGAAAATCATCAAGAGCAAAACTTACCCTGGTGTTGGGGTATTTCTGTAGTAGAAAAAGCTGAGAGACTGGTGGACGTGAACTCGGCTCTCCCATGTGCACGCGCAAGTGTTCTTAGTAGTCACTGGGCTGCCATGAAAGATTAACATTGTAGTTCACAATTGCTGTAGCTCAAACCTGAAGCAGAAAATGTGCAACTGCTCTCTGGAACATCCCAATGTCTATTCATACAACGCTAAACAGAGTGGCTCCAAACCCTTTTCCTTGCTCTAAGGTCAAGTGCACAACTTGGTTTCTATCCACTGAATTCTCCCGTGTGCAAAGCTGCACCCAGGCTGCTCATCAGAAAAGTTCCTGACACATGCCCCATACCCTTTCTGTGTCTTTGAGAAGCAGCAGAGTACCACAGGCCAAAACCGGGATGGGGAAAATGCTCATCGTTAGCAGGATGAATGATCCTAGGCCTGAAAAATCCCTTCAGGAAGTCAGGGATGCCACTCCTCAGTTTACAGAGCCTACCTTCCAGGAAGAGGGATATTCACACGGCCTAGAGCATCTCTGGAATTGCAGGCAGAACATGGAGGCCTCCAGTGAATTTAGGTGGTGTCAGGACCAGGCTGCTCCTGGGAGAGAGCAGGCAAAAGGTTCAGATCACAACTCTGAGTGTGTTACTATCACCTTGACTGGGGCTGCTCAGTTCTCCACTGGTTAAATGAGGCTGTTGTTTCTTGCCCACTTCCTCAAGCTGTTGCGCGACGAGCAGCAGGACCAGGCAATCAGATACTGCAGTGAGCTGCTATCGGCGCCCTTGGGGACCTCCTGCCTCTCCTAAGCAGGGATCCTGCAGGAGCTGCCAACACGCAGAGCTCTTCCTCAGGCTCCCTCCAGCCGCTGTTGCTTAGCCACAGCCCCGGGAGGCTGCACAGCTCCAGATGTCAGCGTGCGGTTAATCCTCGCGCAGGCAAAGGGCCAGAGCTACACATGTCCCTGTGTAATTACCCTGCTCTCATGGCTAAACAGCAGCCTGTGCTCAGCGCCCAGCTGCAGCTTGGAGTCCTCCCTCCTTCCTGCTCCATCAAGAGCTAGTTGGTCTTTGTGACAGCATCTTCATGGCTATTTTTGCATGAAGAAGCGAAGCCCTAACACCACGTTATAAAGGAGATTTTCTTGCACGCCCAGTGGACCAGGGCAGTGCGCCCAATATCCTTGCTATGGGAATACAAATCTGTTGTCTCCTCCTGCAGTTTTCCCACTTCCTACTAATATATTTCTTCAAGTGAAGAACAGGAGAGCCCTCCTGTGGCTAATTTAACACCTATTATGTCACCCACATGCTATGGATGGCAGTAAAAATTGCTTACATGCAAGTTTTCTTTTGTTCTCACCTCTGGTCTCACCCCCCTCCCCTCTTTAAATATGGTTGATTTAATGAAGCTCCAGTTTGTTTTCCAGGCAGTTACATCTCATTTTTTTCCCTTCTACTTAAAATGAAAAATCAATTCCTCATACCATATCTGTGCTTCATTTCCCAGCTGACAATAGGAATGTAAATTCTCAAGTAACCCTCTCTGAAATGCTTCTCTTGAGGGCTGTAGGGCAGAAGAGAAGCATATGGCGGATTTATTATGCACAATGACCTCATTCTTTCCAAGTTCCCTCACTCTCCGAAGACATATTTGCAATTCACACACAGAGGTCAAAACCAGCAAGCTACACATCTGCTGTATGCACATACACACACGCGCACACACTGAGCTTCTTACATCCCAAGAAGACAACAGGTAACAAACCAGTGGGAGTATGCACATGGTTTTTGCATTAGAGTCTCTCTGGAGCTAAATGAAGCCAACAAGCATATTAAGTAACCCCTAGTTTCTGTATGAGCTTCTCAAAGGCACTGCAAACTAAAGCCAGTCAGACCATCTGGGGTCCATAGTATCCCAGACTGGTTTGGGTTGGAAGGGACCCAAGCTCCAACCCCAAGCTCATCCAGCTCCAACCCCTGCCACGGGCAGGGACCCCTTCCACTGGAGCAGCTTGCTCCAAGCCCCTGTGTCCAACCTGGCCTTGAGCACTGCCAGGGATGGGGCAGCCACAGCTTCTCTGGGCACCCTGTGCCAGCGCCTCAGCACCCTCACAGGGAACAGCTTCTGCCTTAGATCTAACCTGGACTTGCCCTCTTTCAGTCTGAACCCATCACCCCTTGTCCTGTTACTACAAGTCCCTCTCCAGCATCCTTGTAGATCTCCTTCAGATACTGGAAGGCTGCTGTGAACTAATGACTTAACATGCTTTTGGTGTCAAATGGAGAAGTTCAAGGTCAAAAAGAGGGAACCAACTGAGCTCTAATGTTTCTGTGTTTCTACTTATTATCCAATTCAGGGTTAAATTAATCTGAGTCTTGTTCTGACATCAAAAGAACTTGAGCTTAACCCTTAGGAGGCACTCATCACCGTGCAAGTAACATGACAGAGATTGAATTGTCTCCTCAAGCCTCTCAAAGGCACCCCTTTTCTACCCTGTCCGAAAGGCGCATTCACTTCCTCTTCCTCTGTATCTACTGAGTGTTGTTTTTTCTGCTCCCCCATCATTACTCCATTTGAAACTAACATGAACAAACACTGCTGGGCAGATGCTGCTGGCTCAGTGTATAGGGAATATTGGAGCTCGAGAAGGATTCAGGTGGAAAACAACTGTTTTCATTTGGTTACTGCATTTGTCTTTTTCTGCACATGAATTATTTCTGACATAACATAAATGAAAAGTAACATGCCCAAATACCAGTCAGTAATACAGGTTTTGGTGTTCACAGCTGGCCAGCCACTAATAGCATTGCAGAAAATGGTATGTGTCTGACATACAGTTAATACAAATGTTACTCTTAAACAGAACTAAACCAACCCCCTTGAAAGAACAGATCTAGAGGCTCCATATGCAGAAACTATCTGAACCACCTCAGATGAAGCATCGTGAAAGCTTGACCAACCCGAGATGATACAAGCACATGAAGACATAAGCCATGATTTCAGAAGACTTCTCCTAAAGCTAGCAGGACTGAGATTATAGACACTAGCTTGCCTTTTAAAGAGGGGACCTAGGCCAATGTGCTTAACAGTACTGGATTTTAGGATTTGCCTAGAAGTAGAATAACTGATGTATCTGTCAACCCTACCCTTGCATTCTCTTTTTCATAATGACCTGAATTCAGTAACAGAAGTGGAGACTGTTCTCAGCCCAAACAAGCTGGTAATATGCAAACAGAGAGGTTAATAAGTGGTTTGAGCCTACTTAGGCTGAGATAGGTCCCTGGGTAGCACATAGAACCTCTCTAGAAGAACTGGCACCAGCCTGACAACCTTCAGTTCTGGCTTAATGATGGAACACCCAGACCAAACTGGTGCCTTCTGAAGATGTGACACCACCGCCTGTAGTGCACTGGTGCTGCCTCCTAGTGACCTGCCTGTTAAATCAATGCTTGGCCTATTAAAACAGTTTTCTTTTAGAAAAGAAAAGATAACTACTTCTTAGTTTCTCTAGACAAAGGCACATTCGTTAGCTGGATGCCAATGGCGTTTGCAGCCATGCTCTCCTCCCATTAGTTTTATTCTATCTCTTCACCAGTTCACTTAGGCAGAGGCAACAGCCAGGTTTAAAATCTGCAAGACATAAGTCAAGCCTGTTTGAGAGAGATCTGAGTGCCTGGGGTCCAAAGGGTTAGGCCTTCCTAGTACACCTGCTTTTAAGAGAAGAGAATAGAGAAGTGCTTTCACCTGACACAACCAACCTGCCCAACAGGCAGAAAGCTGCCATCTGACTCCAGTGCTGCATCATGACATCCTTTTAAAGTGGCTTTTCCTATGACAGGCATCCAGAGGGAAGAGCAAGACATTTATAAATATTGCATTCTTATTCTGGTCTCTGGTTAGATGACGTGTACAAGTTCTCATTGTGTTCTGGCTACAGAACTCAGGCAGTCCCATATGTACGTATACACACATATACATTTAGGAGCTTGTGAATAATTTGCCTTAGAACAATAGCAACAATAATTTATAAGGCCACTCCTAAGGGTAAAATTGTATTCAAGATGAGACCAAAGGTCCTGTCTCTATTTCATCTGCTGAACCAGCGCTTGAAAGTCTGGAGCCCTGAAGCGTGGAGCTGTATAAAGCAGGCTGAAGGTGTTCTTTGAGATAAAATACAATTCATCAGAGGGACACAGGATTAGAAGGGATTTCCCATAGGTTTACAAGGATCCCTGATAGAAATGAAAAATTATTTGGCTTCCTCCAGTTACAAGAGCAAGATCTAAAAACGTAGAACCTTTTTCTGTTTGATGCACTGCATGGCACAGAGCACAGTCACGAAAGGTTGGATACTGAGGTATTTGGGAATACCAATAGTTCTTGCTAGTGCCTTGAAAAAAATCCATACCCATCCACTTTAATTCATCCATTTCATCCTTAAAATCAGCGTAACTTGGATATTTTTATTATTTTGCTATCACTTAAGTAATTCACATCTTCAAAGGTAAGAACTCATTTGCTATTCACAGCCAAAAAATCAGATAAAGCTACGCTCCCTGCTCCCTAATCAGAGCTTTCGTCGGCACATTGATGAACTCAGGAAGAAGCCAAATTAGTCCTAATTGCTTCTAATTTAACTTGGCCACTCAAAGAGGATGAGATCACATGTTATGGGATTGTAGATACTTTAATCACTGGAGAGTTTGCTGTGCACTGAAAAAAACTCATCTTCTCCCACGGAAGTTCAGCTGCGCAGAAACAGACCCCATGGCATTTGCATTTCCAGGTTTCCAGGTACAGATTTTAGCCAAAATGTGTTCTCTGATGTGCACTTGAGGTTTTAGGTTGACTTAGAACTGTGCACTTGAAATACTTCTTTAACATCTAGGGGTTGTTTTTAAAGGCTAAAGTGTTTTAAATCACTTCAGCATTACACAGCTTTACCTGAGGAGGAGACCTTTCGCTTAAGGGCTCTAAGAAAAGTTGGGCGCTGGGAGCTGTGCTCCTGGCTGGCTGGCTGGGGCTTTCATGCTGCAAGGCAGGGAACCTGTCTTTAGTTCCCACTTCAGCGACTGCTGCAGTTTTGTGGGAGAACTTGGAGCAAAGGGCTGTTTGCATCAATGTGCCGGGTCAGCATGAATCAGAAGTGATCTGATCTCACTTATCATATGTTAACTTTGATTTCCTACTACAAGTGAAATACCTCATTATCACTTCAGCATTCTTTTCCTCCTGCTTACTTATCCAGCAGCTTACATCTGCTGGTAGTACCTTCCCTTTGAAGCCAGATGATCAAAGATAGTTAAGCACTTTTTAAGAGTAACCTTTCAGAATCATAGAGTCATAGAATGTTGAAAGCTTTCTTGCTCAGCAACGTTGCTCCTCCTCAGAGAGCCTGCAAAGGCAGCAGCAAATCAGGAATGTTCATGACTACAAACTAGAGAGGGAGCAAACGTTACACATTTGCCTTAAAGCAGAAGAGCTGGGCAAGATAAATCTTGTAATCAGAAACCCTTGAACTGGCAGCCTATTTCTGACCATCACATGTAACTGGAGAATGCGAATGCCATGCAAGCTCTGCATTTAATAAATGTTCAGATGTTGGAGTGTTTTTATTACTGGAAATTACTGGAAAAATCTACAGACCCAGCATTATTCATAGCAGTTATTTGGCAAGTAGATTTGGATAATGGAAGTGTTGAAAGGCAAAGGAATCACAGTTGTTTGTTACCGGCTATAAGTTATTCTCCTCCTGTACATGAAGGAGCTCAACCTATTTCACTGGCATTTGTCAAAGAGGACATTTTCAGCAATATAATATTAGAGTTTAGAGCCCTGTTCTGTGGGAGCCTATTTCTCTGCTGCTTTTGGAGGAGCATCCCTAAATCAACCACGTCTCTACTGGGCAGTTCAGCTGCTCTGGGACTGGGAAAGAGCACAGTGCGTGCAAGCACAGGCAGCAACCTCTCTTCCATCAGTCACCTAGATTAATGACTGGTAATTCATGTTCACAGGAGATGGAAACCTGAGCATATGGGCACAATGGGTGGTTTTCTTCAAGCAAATCAAGGAAATCTCTAGAGAAATCATCCAGGAAAAGGCAGCTTTCACTTTTTTATTTTCCCAGCGAGAGTGACAAGAGCTGCAAAATACCATCTACAAAGGTGTTTCTTGGATGAAATTGAACACGGCAACATTTTCCACTGGAGGCCTTTGTGTGTCTCAGCTCTCCAAGCGTGAAAAAGGGCTCCCATCTCAGTGCTGCATTCCAAAGTTCACTAATGCATTTGGTACCATTTGGTAGGTGTTTCAGGTACAGGTATAACATTCCAGCACCACCGTCCCTCGATTTTGCGTGCCAGCATTTTAGGGCAAAACCACCCCTGAATTTGTACTCAAGTAGCAAAGAATACAACCCAGCATTGTGAAAGCCATTCTTTCAGAAACCTGCCAGAGCAGGTCAGAGCCAAGGCTCACTCTGTCATCTGGTGAGCACTTCCAAGACCATCCTGAGGGAAGGAGGCCATGCAGGCGCCGTCCTGCAGGAGCCAAGTTCATTTGATGGGAGAATGCTAGACAGGCATTTGAGAGAACTTCTGAGACACAAGGTGAAATAGTGCCACAGCATTCAGCCACCAGTTAAAGCTGCTTTGACCACAGGAAATGTTTCAGCTCTTGGCTGTGATGGGTACGGGCTGTGCTATTTGGATCCCTTATTCATGTGCACGAGGAGGTAACTGCTTGTAGTTTAGCGAGCAGAAGAGATTTTTCAAAGCTAGAGACACAGCAAGGATAAGGGAAAGAACATTCTTAATATTCAAAATAGAATACAGAATGTATAATAGAATAATAGGATTTATAGACTAATGAAGTTGCTAAGGAAACAGATAAAAGGGTTCAGTATTACAGCAATGGACAGGCTGAGCTGGAGCTTCAGTTGTGGATTGGCAAGTCTGGGATAAAGACAAGTCAGCTTAGTCAAATCAGCCTTTTTGAGGGACACATCTGTCAGAGGGAATAGATCACAAGAGGATGATGTGTCCAGGATACAGAACAACTAGTGAGCAATCGGGTTCTCCCTCTCCCAACGTTCAAGTGTACAGCCAGGCTCAGGTGTCCACTCGAAGGATTCTTAGCTCACACAAAGGGAGAGCTCAGGATGATTAATCACCAGTTTCCCTGGAGAACTGAATGTCGAGGAAAAGGCGGAGAGAAATAGCAATTGCAGGGCTCGTGGATCAACCACTCCCGTTTGGATCTCAAAAGAAACGCAAAAGCGGTCGTCAGAGCTCCTTCCAACAACTGTTTCTCATCTTACAGAAAAGCCCCCAAAGATTCAGTGACACTGAGGTCTGTTAGCACTAAGGACAAACCAGGCATCTTGGGTTTCCAGATTGGAAAGGAATTTGGAACCTTGTTTTAAAAAGCTATTTAAGAAGAAGAGTTTGGATCTTTCTTTATAGTTGAGGGAGAAATATGATCTTCTGATTCCAAATTATCCTGAGAATGTTGGGTATTTTGGAAGCAGAAAATCTTCTTGCTGAACTTCTTGAGAAAAGTGGCTTTAAATCAGATTTAACTCCGAGATTCCCAGGTTCCTCATAACCAAGAAGCATTAAGATTCAGCGGTTTTGCCAATGAACTAAGGCATAAGTTTAGGTTGTGGGATAACTTTCTTTGCATGTGTTGGCCATTGAAATATGTTAAATACAAGTTAAATACAATTCTGCTACCCTGTTTTTTACAGTTCTTACTGTTTTGTGCTGCCATCATTGCTCTATTGCAGAGGATGTGTTATTACTTGACAGGTTGTGTTGTTGCAAGTCTTAAAGAGTCTGTTTTCCCCTTATTACTTTGATTACTGTCTTGTTTGGGAAGACAATCAAAGGTCTGAATACAGAGAGATGTTGTGCATGGAAGAATAGTATAGAATAAGAGCAACAAGATGACTATTGTCCTGATCACAAACACCTCTTCCCTACCTGAGATTTCAGCATGCTTAAATGCTTGTTTCAGATGGAATTTGTCGAGGCCCTCCCCCATATATTTGGCTTTATAGTTGCCAGCTTCTGACTGAAGACTAAGTCTGTAGCAACTTGGCACATTTTACACCCTTACTACTCAGAGATTCATTGTTGACAATGGTGAGTTGCTTGCATTTCGTTTCATGGGTCATGATATGCAAGCTCCTCCTGACCTGCAACTAGCACTATTGACATCCTTGCTTTGCCCTTAGGGGCCCAAGTCATGAAGACCTGTAGGGCACCGAGTCAAATCCTGCTAGCTGAAAACTGCAGACCTCTGCCTGTGTATTTTAAGCTGAGGTCCTGAGCACCCACTCCTGGGTGCCCAATAAAACTGACTGGAACAGCATCGTGACAGTCATGCCATCTGAATGTTCATCAACAATCATACATATGAACAGTTTCCTTCCAACCCTAACTATTCTATTTTTCTATGGCTTTCAAGTTATTCAGGAAG
Organism: Lathamus discolor; assembly: GCF_037157495.1. Classification (NCBI taxonomy): domain Eukaryota; kingdom Metazoa; phylum Chordata; class Aves; order Psittaciformes; family Psittacidae; genus Lathamus; species Lathamus discolor. The sequence continues at coordinate 306,614 of NC_088888.1, forward strand.
AATATACAGAAGAGCAAAGAATACTGGGACAGCACTGCCACACTGGAGCATTACCACCCCCATTTCTAAGGGTCTTTTGTCCAAAATAAGCCTGTTTTCCTAGCGAAAAAGCTGACTCCCCATACTCCAGCCTACTCCACCCTCCAGTGTTCATCCTTGCTTTTCTTGATGCCAGGGTGGCTTTTATACACCATCAGCTACATTCAAGTAGCTGAACCAGCTGAAAAACACATGGGTTTTGTTGCCTTAGTTTTTATTTGAGTTTGGGAAAAGAACCATCTGGCTCTAACAGGATTTCTGCTGCATAAGGAAGTCAGTGGGGAAAATGTCTTCTGGCGATCTATAGAGAGGGACAGGAACAGAGCCACCCCATGAGCTGCTGTATGAGCTGCTGCCAGAATTATGCAGGTTTGGAAACTGCACCCCCCTGCTGTCTTGATGGGTGATCCTCAGAAAGTTTTGACATCACAGCAGTGACGTTTAGGATGCTTTGCTTAGCAAAGCCTGGAACATTGGCCTCAGGGATTTTTATGAGCTCTCTTATGCAGCCATGCCTGCATCTGACACAGACAAGAGCTGAAATAGTCTAAGTGTGCACATGGACAACAACCAGTGCAGGAGACAAGGTGGTGTGTTTGTTATAAAGACAGTAGATAACTCTCCTGAAAGAAGCATCTTTGTTACACTGTAGTAACTGTAGTCCTGAGTTTTCCTGCCTTACAAGACAATGGGGAAGTTGTGGCTGTTTGAAGATGTAAAGTTACGTATGTTAATGCCCCAGCTGAGCTCTGTCACTAGAAATGAGAGTATCTGTATACCATTATCTCAATTGCATTAATCAAGATAATTCATCCCTTCCATTACTGTTTGGCAACAGAGTGTAAAATACTAATTAAAGAATTGCATGCAGTGTAAGCATGAACTCAACTGTGGTTCAGGTTTAAAGCAGAGCGATAGAAGTATACATCATTCTTTCAAATGAGCCTGATGTAAATAAAGCATACGAACCTTCTGTTCCAAGTGTGTGCTCCTGCCACAGGTTAGGAGCAAACCAGAACAAGCTCAGGTTAAGAGAACAAGAACTCTTTAGGTAAGGAAGAACGCATGAGAGAAGTATTGTTTGATGTTTTAAGTATTTAAGCCTCACTTGATGATTAAATCTCTCGTTTTGGGATCTGAATGTTTCCAAATCCCTCAGGGAACTACACACAGAACTTCTTGTACAGAGTTGTATTTATTTTCATTCTGGATTGCTTGAACTTCTTCCTCTGATTAATTCTTGTAACCCATCGCTTACAAACACTCTTAGGGGAACCTGGCCAGTGAGCTCAGTGCAGAGGCCGAACTGGGGCTTCAAGCTCATGGCTTCTGAAGCTCTCTGCTAAGAGCTATGAACTAAAAGTAAACTGACCTGGAGCCAGTGAGCTCCGAAGGTTAGTTCTAATGGAGGCTTTGGCTCCGTATAGTTTAAAATACATTTGAAAATGCCATGTAATTGTATTTGAAAAGCATTATTTCCTTGTGTTACCTTACGGGTTGTGCTCAGAGAAATGAGGGTGTAGGCAGGAGACAAAGACTCGTTTTGGTAAGTACTCACCCCAAATTGCATTGCAGCGTGATGAGTACATTAGTGTCTGTTACATCAGCTTGACCAGCCACTTTGGCTGTTACTCGGCTGGCACAAATTCCTGTATGGGGCCAGGCAGGTTGTCAGCTGTGGGGATGGGGTAGTTTAGTGTATGTAGATATATCCACAAACACCTCATTCATAAGCACTGGGGGAAAGGTGCTCCAGTTACTCTTGCTTGCTCAGGATACTAGCAAGATATGAGCAATATTGTGCTCCTGTGTTTCTCATTCAGGCTATGAATCTGATTGGAGTAGTGTCAACTGGGCATCAATTACTGTTAATCATAACGGTCCCATTTAGCCTTTACCCTGAGCATGTGCAGTGACTGCAGGGGTGCCAGGCTGTAAAGAAACATCTGATGCTTTTTGATGTTAATCTGTGGAGCAGTTACTGTGCTGTTAGAGCTACACAAATAATAAGGAAAGATAAAGACAAGACGGAAAGTGAATCTGAGGCCAAACTGCAGCACTGCAGATACCTCATCTAAAAGGCAGTGGCTCAGATTTGTCCAGAGAGAGGAAAATAGAGCTTTGGGATGCAATTCAAATAAGGCTTTTCTGAAAGTCACAGGAAAACCACTGTTTTCTAAAGGATTTTATGATCACTATAGTTCAAACAATGATCCTCTCTTTATAGTGACAGCATGCTGGAAAATAGCTTTTAGCACAGGCCTGCATCTTTTGGGTTGTAGTTGTAATTGATTGTATTGGTGGAAGTTGTAGTGAGATTGCCAACCTGATAAAACACAAAGGTGCTGAATGCTTAAAAAACCCCCAGCCAACTCAGCTCTGCACCCAGACATGCTCTGCTGCGTGCCAGGGAAGGAGCAACCACTTTCAGCACAGCTCACCAGGCCTGTGCCACAGTGCCTCTGCACTGAGTCAGTTCCTTTCAGCATGATACAGACTAGAGACTGTGCACAGTGTGAGGGCATGCTGCAGAACAGCAAACAGCAAGAGAAGATTTGAAAGCCTGGATTTCTTGTGGACGCACAGATGGTCACTCTGCACCAATAAAGCCAGCAGATAATTAATACCTCAGGTACGCAACCAGAGCAAACTGCTTCACAAGTCCTCATCAAGTACAATCCCATCACTTAAATAGAGTGATGATATCCCAGTTGTCCTTTTCTCTGTAGAGACAATGAAAAGGATCATAACTTAAGCAGAAGACTACAATGTTTGTATAGCATGCACATGCAAGCAGGAGATCCTGACTGCACGCCCTGGATCCTTGCACACAGCATCTCCCCCGGATGCTGACAGGAAGGAGCATATGTGCCACAGAGGCTGGCAGGCACAGGATTATGTATGATGATGGATGAGATCTCAGAAGGGCCGAAGCTTACAGGTGTCAGCTGGCTCAAAGGAAACCACCTGAAATTCATGGATCATTTCACCACTGGTTAAAGCTTTGCTTTTGTTAGCCCATAAGAGGTACAGTTTTTCTACATTAGAGAGAGGAGCAATCTAACATAATCCATGTTTGTCCTATTTCTCTCCTTGTATTCCTGAGGCTAAGACTATTTGTTTTACCTTACACTGGAGAGCCTCCCAGCTGTTACCAGTCTGATAAACACACTGGAGGATATAAGAAGGCTTTGATTTCTCCTTTGTCCCTGTACAAGCCAAGTGCTGCTTCTGGGGAACAGAATTAAAAGCGCGTTAGGAAGAGTGCTGTAGGTGAGATATTTTGGTCACTGACATCATTACTTATAATATTAAATTAAAACAAATAGTGACATGCAGCACAGGACAAAGTAACACAACAGAAATGAGCAGTGGCTCAAATCGAACGTGTGACTTTGCCTTTCAGCAGACTTTGATTGAGTGATCAGTTAGTTTTAAATAGCTAACTAAAACAATAGAGAGGAACCCCCAAACGGGGTGCACTCCACAAACCTGCCGTGAAGAACAAATCATTGCCAACTTCAGAACTAATGAAGATTATACAAGTGAGAGCAGTATTGTCAAGACTGGAAAAAATCCAGAAGACTTTAAGGGAATGATACATTCAGGTCCATAGAACAGTGCTCAGGAGAGCTGGGAAGGGCATTGGGGTCACCACACTCTCCTGACCTCAAGGTCCCCAAACCCAATGTGACAGTTTGATGTAACATACAAGAAGACATCTATAAGAATTACTGGGCCATGTAATCAAAAGTCAATCATCCCGAGATATCTCTTCTAAATGACAGCTGTATCATATGACCTAGAAATAGTAACTGATGTGATAATTAATCACTGGATTGCCTGATTATTTCCATTATAAATTATCCCCAGGAAGTAACTGCTTCAAACATGTAGCTGTTTATTATGTGCTTATGACTTTAATTTTTGGTTATATCTAAGTAAGAATCAAATGCTGTTGGATAAGAAGACATACAGCTCATGGCTGGATAAGAAGAGATACAGAGATACAGGGAGATACAGCTCAGCTGTCTGTAGGCCTGGTGATAAGCCGTATTTCTTCATTCAAAAGTCTATCAAATGTTTGAATGGAGCTCACAGTTATAATTGTTTTCAACACCTTCAGCGGAATAGGGTCCTGAAATACTTAATTTTCTTCCAAGTTACAAGCATAGTAACTTGATACAGTTGAGGCGCTGCATGCTCAGCATTTACTCATTGGAAAGAGGTGGAATCCACACAGCTGAGATTGCTCCTTGAAAAGAAATGAGCTATTTCAAAGGGTCAGGTTTAACACTGACTGAATGGACGTATTTGTACTGTATCTGTGGAAGTTTTCATGTTCTGGCTACATGTAATGGAAACACAAATAATTTGTACTTCTTAGTCACATTACAAGCTCCTACAATGTATTTGCCATGAAAAATCATCATAGTTGAAAGCAGAGGCCCGGAACAGAATCAGTGAGCTATACTATGGCAATCAGAACAATCTAATCTAACTCCATGGAAATAAAACCTCTGTCAATGCATCCCAAACACTGTTAAAGAAAGTGGTGTGGAGATTCAGCCCCCAAGAGTCCTGTGTGTGCTCCCAGCTGAGCTCCAACCCCACCCCGCTTCCAACAAGGTGCAAACACTGCACATGGTAGGAAAGCAGTATTTCCCCTTATCATAGTCAGCATCATAGAGACATGAGAGAAGAGATTTTACAGTCAGCCTCTGAGCAGAACCCATTCTGCACCCCCGGCATGCAAGCCTAGGAGAAAAAAATGTCTTTGTGGTTTTCAATTTTTATGCCCAAAACTACAATTTTCATGCCCAAAACTACAATTTTCTTACTGAAATAGAGAAATGAACCATGGCCTTGCAAGTGAAATTCCAGAGTACTCACTGCTACATGTTATTCTTAGTCAAAATGGCTGCATAAAGTGCAGGAACCCAAAAAGCCTCTTCCAGTCTGGCAGACCAAAGCCTGTGCATCCCATGTCACAGCCTGTCAGGTTGTTTTACCTTAAATCTCTCCTTTCCTCAGTAATTTCCACAACATTATTCAAGGAATGAGCAAAAAAAAGGCGAGAGGCTGGTGGTGAAGATGATGTCTTTGTGCTTTTTTCTCTGAAAAGGAAAAGAAACTGGAGGGGAAAGGAGGGTTTTACTCCTATGTGTGTGGTACATGCTGCTGGTTTCATAGTAAGGACTTGAAGGTCTTGCATGCTTGTTTGAGAGAATTATTATGATGACCCTAAGGGTGGCTATGAAAGCAAAGCATCACAGTAGGGATACCCTTATACATTTTGACACAGTTTTTGTTATTATAAACTACCTGAGGGGAAAGTCTCTTACATTTCTCCCCAGGGTCAAACCTCAGGCCCCTGTAAAGGACAAGGAGTAGAGAGAACTGACAGAAACCCCAGCCTATTGCCATAAAAACCACCCATATACTACGACGGAAATGCTGATCCTCTTTGTGATTAAAGACTAGGCAGTTGGTGGCCAAACTCTTTCTTGTTCCCCAGGCTTTTTCCCCTTCTTCTATCTCTCCATCAGCTGCCTTTCTGTATCTTACAGTAATTTATCATGTACTCTGCTGCACTGATTGGTAAAGATACATCCCTTTACCCTTCCATCCTTCTACACAGTGAGTTACTGTGCTGGTTATGCAGTCACCCACAAAGGTCTCCCATCACATAAGAGCACGTGTTCATCATACACTAGCATTAACTGTGTGAAATAGTGAAAAGATCTATTTTTCTGCCAGCACTGAGGTGAATTTGATGATTTCCTGTGTCACGATAGCCCAAGAAATCACTCCTGTTCACTTTCTCTCCTCTGGTGGGGAAGGGACAGTGTTCACCTCATATTTACAAACACCTCTTATTTCCAGGACATCTAAGAAGATAAGATTTATTCTTCTGTGTCTACGCCTTAGAGCACAAACTACAACAACACCGAGAAACACAAACATAACTTCTAGTGACTGAAATATTCTTTGACATCCTGAGCTGAAGCCATGATTTATGAGCTGCTACAAAGCAGAAGGAAGGCAGAAGTGCAGTCAGTGGCAGCTCTGCACAGCTCACGCTGCTCATGTCACCTCACCCATCCATGCTCCTCTAGCAAAAGGAGCTTGCTTTATGCTCCTGGATCTTAATAAAGATGTTTATTCCCAGCGTCTCTACAGCTGTATACACCTCTAGCTGTGGAAGCATGATAGAGACAGCAGCCTTTGGGGTAATTACAGTCTGCTCAAAATGATGGCTTACAGCTCAAACAAACATCTTTTCACAAGAGCTGTCAAACAATCAGTTTATTTGCTTATAAGTGAATGCTCCAACATTCAACATGCTCTTATACAACAACAGCATTTGAGCATTCTGTTCCATCACATGCCTATATTTATTCCTAGCAGTTTTGATGTTTATCTGTTCAATGAATGAAGAAGATATGTAGGCAGGATAATTACGGTTAGGAAGTAATGATGTCCCAAATTAATGCAAAGACAATGGCAAAACACAGTCAAAAACGTTACTGAATGAAGCCAAGTTGATTTACACAGTGAAAGCAATCGAATGTTAATGCAGCTTTGTTTTAATTCTCTGCTTTCTTAATCTAATCCTTTTCTTGTCAATTGAAAACTGACGTAAGTGCTCAGGGTGCAGAACTGGAACTGTCAGCATCATTCAGATACAAAGCCAAATCACCAGAACTTGTGGGAGTTCTTGTGTGGGGGGCTTTTTACTGTAGTATGACTGCAACTTGCCTTCCAGTTTAGAATAAGTATTATGAGCTTTAGGTTTCCAATTAGCAATGGGTGCCTGACCTGCAAATAATGTGAAACTTTCTGTATTAAAATGCTTCTCTGTATGTGCCCCTCTGTGGCAATAAACCCCTGAAACTAAAGGTGACTTCTGTGCACCTTATACCTGCCATACACATATCGAAGTACTGCCAGGGTGGCAGCCAAACAGACTTCTTTGATGGTCATATGCTTCTCAGAGAGGCTTGCCTTGCCAGAAGGCTCTCAAAGGACCAGAGGATCTCCTCTGCCCACATGCTCAAGGAAAGACCCATTTCAGGATGCTGTCAGGATACTGGCACTTCCTTACCCTGTCATGCCTACATGAAATCACTGGGCCACTCTTGTAGCCATCTGTGGATTTTCAAGCTTCTGCCAGTAAAAGGCAAATGAGAAGTGGGAACAGTCATCGTATCCATTCTGGACCTGGGCATCTAATTCTGCTTATATCACTGTGTTTTATTGTCTATACAATCAAAGCGATGAACTGATAACACACTTCGGAGGTCTTTGAACAAAGAACCCCATATTGTTGTAAGTTTATCTTCATGGTCAGTGAATAACTTTATCTCTCACTAAGAGTAAATCCTCTACAACCTTGTAACTTTCAAGCACAGGGGTGTTGCTGTTCTTTACATTCCATGCTGAGAAATTAACAGGATTGATTGCAGGCACAAATTAATTTAACTGAAACTATAAATTGATTTTATAGTTCAGATGACAGACGGCTGCATTCCTTACAGAGCGCTCTGTACGACACAACAGCACATACTGCTGGCAGTAATCAACCATGATACATATTTGCAGGCCATTGTATGCTTCTTATTTTCTTGTTTATGTATTTCTGTCTGTTACTGACTGTATTTTAAAGCCTCTCAGCAGCCTCTTAGCTCTGTTAGAAGCTATAATGCTGTTTATGTGTTATGTTTTTCTCCCAAAGCACATAAAAATAGATTAAAGACTCCCCTACAGGACTTCAATTGACCTTGAAATTAATGAGTAGTAGCAGGAAGGGATTATTCTGATAAGAAAGCTTTATTGAAATGGTTTAAATAGACTTCTCTGGCCCACTACACCATAATATGACATTGAATCTGTAGTGTACCAGTGCTGTATTAGCTGTTGTTTGTGTCTCCTGTCTTGATGCAGGGGTACATGGAGTTTGACACCTTTTCTTGTTTTGTTTAAACATGTTTTCAACACTGTTTCTACTTATCACGGGAGAAGCCAAGCCCAGGAAATCTTTATCAGATTATTAGTCATAACGCTCCGTTTTACACTGCAGTGGAGCCTGGAAGATTGAGAAATCACTGCATATGTTTCATTGCCGCTTTACATAAATTATACCAACAGTGTCAACTCCATCCCAGACTTAGACAAGCAGCAGAAGCCTTTGTCTGAACCTCACACTAAATGCGATGAATGAGTTCATTTGCTTTTGTTGTGCAGTTTTCTTTGTGTGGATCTATTTGCACTGCTTAAGCCAAAGAGTTTCTGTCGCAGAATACCGGCATTTCTTGGTAGCTGACACATGCTCTTTAGAATTCATCCCTTGCTTTGAAGGCCCAATACAAAACCACCTGAACTGGCACAAGCTCTCAAGCGTTTGTTAATCCTGAGGCACTTTCAAGCTTATCTTATTACTGTTCCTATTCAAGGTATTAAAAGTAATTTAGTAGAGCACTGTAAACTATGGGAACATCCATCTGTGTAATGGTATCTTCACTCAAAACTAAACCCCCCAAAACTGCTTGATGATACCAGCTTCTTTAAAAAATAACCCACAAGACAATTCTCTTAAGCCTGCTCTCGTTACTGCAACTGTTTAAAACCATCTTCTATCAGCTTTTCATTTTCACCGTAAAACATCTTCTAAAAGCTTATTGTCAGAAGTGGTTTCAGCAGGATACATACTGATTAGAATCCCTATTTAGCTGACTAATGATCCTATTTCTGAGCCCTGTGCTCAGCAATAGTGATAGCAAAGTATCACTTATTGCATAGTGAAATATGTTCAGGCATGATTTATCTTCACATTTGATTAGCCACTGTGGTACTCAGACCCTGATAGTCTTCAGTCCTCACCTACCTGAACAAGAAACAGCATGTAATGCATTAGACACAGCATAAATGGTGGCTTAAATGCCACAGGTGGTATGAACGTCTCTGCTTATGAGGTGCTGCATTTAAGACTTTGGGATGAAAGATTCGATTAAGAGTTATGTGCTTATCTAAAATTAAGTGGAAAAAATGTAATTTTACAGGGGCTTTATTTGTCATGTCATATTATTCTGTCATTAATTCATGTATACGTTTAGTAAAATAATAGCCTGTGTCAAAAGTTTAAGCCTGACTACAATAGAGGACAACCTCAAGTCTGCCTTGGTAATGAATCAGAGTGGCTTCCATGCATATAAATAAGACATTGATAGCTGCATGCATTGCAAACACTGATTAAAACTGTAATTAAAGCTAGATGGAAAAGCTGAGATGGACAGATTTTTGTCTTGAAAAAAGCCTGAACACACATCAGAGTGATAAAACAGGAACAAAAAGGGTGAGCAATAGGAGAGTGCAGGCCAAGGAAAGCCACCTTCTCCTTCCTCTTCTTGCTAATATGCAAGGGAAGAGAGGGCATCTTAGTCTTTAGAGGCTATTTTCAAGTTTAATACAGATGTATTCAGAAATAATCCTGATTATTGCTTATTACTGATTATTCAGCCTGGCCTTGGATGTCTCCCTGGGCAACCTGTTCTGATATTTCACCACCCTCATTGTAAAGAATTTCTTCCTCACATCCAGTCTGAATCTCCCCCCTTTTAGTTTAAAACCATCACCCTTCATCTTGTCGCAACAGACCCTGCTACAAAGTCTTTCCTCATCTTTCTTACAGGCCTCTTTCAGGGTCCTCTCAGGAAACAGAGAGGGGCAGTTTTGGTCTCTCCTTTGTCAACAGAATGCATTTTGGTGGTCTTACTCCTAAAACAGCATTAGCCTCCTCCAGTGCATCTCAGTGCTCTCCACCATCTGTGGATAGCAGCCACCACACACTGAGCGATTGCTCCAGTGTGCTGAAAGAAAGAGGTCAAAACTGCCACCTTCATCATGAGCTTGGTGAGGCAAAAGCCTCCATGGGGAGGCAATGTTCAGCATCGCTCATGGAGCACAGCAGCAAAGTCTCTATTTTCAGTAAACATTTGAGAAGAGCATCCTACCTGAGCCCAGCAGTGACTTCCAGGGAGAGAGGAAGCGGGGCTGCTGGCTCTCACTTCGACTGAATTTCTTTTGTTACAAGGGGAAATTTGGTGCTAATTATTTGAAAGCAGTCTCTGCTGTAACTGAGGCTTTGTGAAAGCAAGAAGCTCAGGCAAAAAGCAGGCAGCCCTCCTCACAACTGCCTGCTGAGCTGTCAGGGTGAGGAGCAGTGGCACAGGAGGCAGCCACTTCATCCCTGACATCCAGGTCCCTACGCCTGGCCTGTCACTTGGAAGGGGGGGAGATTTTCTCGACCCCTAGTGTCTGATCTGCAATCAGTGCCCCAGGAAAGCCGAGACCCTTGTGCCTGACCAGTCTGTCAGCATCCTGTTATAGGGACCCTTCACTGAACAGTCCTGCTGGATCAGAGGTGATTCCACTGAATCAGGGGACTCCTCAGTGGCTGGGCCCACTTTATGTTACCCATTGCCAGTGACCGCTGCTGCCCATGAAGGGCCAACACTGACAGTTTAAGGAATAACACTATTAATATAAAATCATGACAAACTAAGGTTCGTGATTGCCGGTGACAAGGATCATCTGCAAAAGCAAGCTTGAAGCAATATACAACCAGACTATGATCACTAGTAAGAGCTACCATGAGTTAGTTATTGAGTGTGCATAAGATAAAAGTACTCACCCAATGAGCATCTCTATGGCGGAGAAGACAGGTTCTGGCTGTTGGCTGATCCCAGAAGTTACAATGGAGTCTTCCCAATGCCACCACGTCTCTCATTCACCTTTATAATGTTCTTTCCTCTCAGGTGTACTCCTGAGGGAGTACAACAGAGCCTGGCCGTGGCATCTCCACTCTGCTCTGCCCTCCACTGCTGCTCTAGCGTAGCAGGTTGTGCTGTCTAGGGAGCCATGCTGGAGTAGATCCCATTCATGCCAACCATCCTGAAAGTGGCAATGTTATTTTACCCTGAAAAGGTTTCTATAATACTATAACTTCTGTTAGACCCCAGTTTCCTCTATTTCCCCCCCCCGACAGTGATTTTCCCACAGTGGCCAAACACTCCCATCTTGTGGCAGAGCAGTTCCCACCAAAATTGACCTTACTGCACCAACCTGCTCATTGACCTTACTGCACCAACCTGCTCATTGACCTTACTGCATCAACCTGCTCATTGACCTTACTGCACCAACCTGCTCTGGGGGAAGCCAATAGCACTGCCTGATGTTGTGCCAGTAATGGCTCTTCTCTCTCAGACTGGTTCTCATCTTAGTTTAGATAGCCATGGGTAAAATACTTACTGCAGAGGACTAACATAAAGAATACAGGAAGGAGGAAGCAGCTTCACATCCCTGGGAACACACTTAAAGACTTGCAAAATATTCTAACTTATTATCTGATTTTATGAGGCCATGAATCCCGGCAAACACAGTGACACTTGAGTGATACCTTTGCTCTCTCTGCTCCTCAGCACACCACAGTAATATTTGCTCTTTCCCAGAGATGAAGATATTGCATCGCTCACCTTTGCATAAAACAAGAGGAAGCCTGGAATGATTTTCAGCACTGGGATGCAGACCTCTCTTATCTGATTCTTCTTCAGGGACACATCCACTTCAATAAGAAGAGTACTGCAGTCTGATATGCGTGGGCATGTCCTGGGTTCAGCAGCAGCAGTCATTTTTCTCCTTCTCAGTAGCTGGTGCAGATCTGTGTTTTTTACTTCAGCCTGAGAACAACGCTGATAGTTGTTGCGAAGTAATGCTTACCCCAATCAGGGACTTTTCAGTCTCATGGCCTGCCAGTGAGGAGGGGCACGGGAAGCCAGGAGGAAGCAGGGACAGGACACTGGACCTGAACTAGCCAAGGCAGAGGAATGGCTTCTGTTTCAGAAAGGCTGTTCCCCAGACTGCCCTTCAGATGTGGACACTTGCAAGAAGACCACAGACTCAAGAACAGCGGCAGCAAAGGAACATGTCAGCTTGGTGGGTGAGCATACAATTTCTAGTATCACCTCAAATGGAAGACCTCAAATCATCCTTTCTTAAGTTCCTATTTTGTCAACTTGTCTCAGTTCAGAAGCAGAGCAAGAAATAATGTCCAAAGAGCCCTCGCTCTCTTTCATCTACTTGCAGAACACCATTTAACAACAAAGCAAGAGTGAATTACAGCTGAAGTCTCAATATTTGTGAGTGACTGTGCCAAAGTCTTCTTTGACACCAGCTATCAGTCACAGTGGCTTCTGCTGGAAGAGAACTCTTCCTCCACTGGTCCTTATGGCTTTTTGAAAATGTTAAGAATAAGATATCATCTCCTGGTCTTTCTTGACCTTAATATCTAAATTCCTCCAGGTAGCAAATAGTTCACAATGAAAGAACTCCCATGAGTGTGCTGTTAGGATGGGTCTAAGGTTGCCATCTTTAGATATTGCTGCCCTTGTTCTTACCTTCCAGTATGTTACCATCGTATTTTCCAAGGCCTTTCCTCTTAGATTCTCTCCTGGATGATAACCCTAGTGTGAGGTATTTGCCATGCTAACCAAGTTAATTTGGTATTTGAGGATCTTGAGAGGTAAAGATCTATAGCACTTGTATAATTTGCCATAGATGAGAAAGCGTCAAAAAGTATTGCCAAATTTCGGGAAAGAATTCTTCTCTTTTTGCTTATATTGATTTGATTTTCTGGCGTGGTTTTCCAGCATACCCTCCTGATTTGGAAACGAGGAGAGTTAGCAGCACTTTGCCAACATCACAGACTTTAGCAATACACTTACTAGATGAGGAGTTCAAATAGCTTTCCTTTGGTATCCTGGATTTTACAGCTTTCATGCCTGAAGAAAAAAACACACCTGCCTGAAAAAGCTATTTCTATAACACTCTTCAACCCAGACAGGAGAACGAGGATTTATAGCTCAGAAAAGAGAGATTTAAAGCTGGCCTTCCCTGCTGCTGACTTCAGAAACTCACCTTTACTTCAATAAAGCTCTACTCCTCTTGCTATAAAAACCCTCCCCTGGCAGGATGTAAAGACAGAACTTGCTTTCACTGTCACTGGGTATTGCCAGTCACTTGTTAAATTAAGAATTGTCAGGTAACATGTGCATTAGGAGTAGTTCTGGCAGCAGCAACTGCTCTCAACTGTCTTGCCCCTAAATATTTTGTTCTATACAGCCCTGTTGTTCTCTTCAAATTGTGGGATGGGTCTTCTTTACAGAGCAAATCATCTATGACATTTCAGTAGGATCCTTTTTACTTCAAGCCTTGCTATAGAGAAGGATTTTAGAAGCAGCTAAATAAAGTAGCCACCCCATTTTGTCTAATGCATGAATGATGTGATTCAGCACTGCTGGCAACAATTACCTTCTGAAGTCTGAGTCAGTTTATACCTTCATAAAGAGTGACTGATAATGACCAGTGCATATACATTCTGTTTCTGATATTTTATTGATCAGCGTAGGTGTCTGAATGATGATTTTCCACTGCTGGTTCCACTGAGTAATAGCTTAAGAATGCTTTAAATACTAAATAGACCTGGAAGATTCCTTTTCCACAAGCAGGGGAATCCCATTGTTTTAGCCCTTAGATGGTTATTGTGTTGTGAATTATTGAAGAAGCTGAATTGAAAGGTTAAGGCTCCAAGCAAGCCTCCTACAGATCTGAGAAGAGCTGGCTAAAACAGAGGGGGAGAAAAGAATCACCCAAAGTTTGGCTGTTTCTTACATTTGAAATTGCAATTATTCTCTTCCGCAAACTACAGCATGCAGTAAGCAGATCATGAAAGCTGATCTGGAGACATGCCATGTACTGATGCCATCAAGATTTCCAATAGTCTGATGAGTTTTCTTGGCATGAATCCTACGAACAGAAATAGTTCTGATCATAAAGGGCAGGGCCATAGGCACAGGAGACTGGTGAAGGAGGCTTCATAAGGACACAAAATCCATCTCATCTCAGCGCAAGTCAGCTCTTCTAATGCAAACACTGAAATCAACTGGATTAGAAACAGAGGGTTCCAAACAATTCCCAATTAATTTGTACCTGTTGGCTCCACGCTTGGATGTGGTTTCCCCAGTCTCAAATACAAGCCTGTGCTCAGAATCGTTCCACTGTAAACAAGGATGTATTTATAACACCTTGAAAGAAATGGATTTCACGTTTATCTGAAGGGAGATATGTCTATCTCAAGT